>NC_141738.1:602199-1046617 GCF_971803275.1 Cyanistes caeruleus
CTACGCCCCTCCCCCACCCCGCGAACCCCACGCGGCGCCGTTACCGCGGCAACAGCCGAGGCCACGCCCACCGAAATCGACCACGCCCACTGCCGTGGCCACGCCCTCCTCTGACTGGCCACGCCCCCTCCCTTGGCAGCGCTCGGAGGCGGGGGTTGGACTGGTTTATACTGGGTTATACGGGGCTGTGCTGGTTTATACTGGGTTATACTGGGCTGTACTGGTTTATACTGGGTTATACTGGGCTGTGCTGGTTTATACTGGTCCGTACTGGGCCCCCGCGCCCCCCCCCCGCTCCCTGATTGGCCGCCGCCCCTCTCGGCCCCGCCCCTGTTGCCGGGCGGAACGGCCGGGCACAAAATGACCGCCGCCTTCTCACGTGACCGCGCGTTCCCCGCGCTGATTGGCCGTTCACCGCTCGCTCCGCCCCCTCGACCGCAGCGATCAATCAGCGCCCGGGCACGCGCGGGGTGGGCGAAACGGCCGGGCGGGGTTGGGGGGGCGTGGCTCAGTGAGGCCATGACCAATGGGAGCGCGGCGCGCGCTGGGAAGGCGGGAATTCGTGAGGCGAACACCAATGGGAGGGTGGATCCCGCCGGGGGGGCGGGGATTCCTGAGGCGCGGACCAATGGGAGAGCGGCGCGCGCGGGCGGCGGCCAATGGGAGCGCGGGGGGGAAATTTGAAGCGGCGGCTGCGACAGCGACGAGCGGCGGGTGAGGGGCGGAAATCTGTGGCACTTTAGGGGGGATTTTTGGGGGTCCCGAGGGAATTGTGGGGTCCTGAGGGGTTTCTGAGGGGTTTTGGGTGGTCGTGACGGGGTTCTGAGGGAACTGGGGCGTAATGAGGGAGTTTTGAGGGGAATTGAAGGGTCCTAAGGGGGTTTAGAGGGGAACTGGGGGGTCCTGAGAGGGTTTTGAGAGGAACTGGGGGGTTTTGAGGGGAACTGGGGGGTCTTGAGGGGCTTTCTGAGGGAATTTGGGGTTTCTGAGTGGGTTCTGAGGGGAACTGAGGGGTTTTGAGGGGAACTGGGGGGTCCTGAGGGGGTTTTGAGGAGAATGGAGGTCCTGAGGGGATTTTGGGGGGAATGGGGGGGTCCTGAGGGGGTTTATGAGGGGATTGCGAGGTCTTGAGGGGCTTTCTGAGGGAACTGTGGGGTCCTGAGGGGGTTTTGAGGGGAATCGAAAGGTCCTGAGGGGATTTCTGAGGAGATTGCGAGGTCTTGAGGGTGTTTCTGAGGGGAATGGGGGATATTGAGGGAGTTTCTGAGGGAATTTGGCGCTCCTGAGGGGGTTTTGAGGGGATTTGGGGGGTCCTGAGGGGGTTCTGAGAGGAATTGAAAGGTCCTAAGGGGATTTCTGAGGAGATTGTGAGGTGTTGAGGGGGTTTCTGAGGGGATTTGGGGTTTCTGAGGGGATTTGGGGTTTCTGAGGGGTTTTGAGGGGAATTGGGGGGTCCTTAGGGGATTTTGAGGATAATTGGGGGGTCCTGAGGGGGTTTTGAGGGGAATTGGGGGGTCCTGAGGGGGTTTTGAGGGGAACTGGGGGGTCCTGAGGGGGTTTTGAGGGGAATTGGGGGGTCCTGAGGGGGTTTTGAGGGGAACTGGGGGGTCCTGAGGGGGTTTTGAGGGGAATTGGGGGGTCCTGAGGGGGTTTTGAGGGGAATTGGGGGGTCCTGAGGGGGTTTTGAGGGGAATTGGGGGGTCCTGAGGGGGTTTTGAGGGGAACTGGGGGGTCCTGAGGGGGTTTTGAGGGGAATTGGGGGGTCCTGAGGGGGTTTTGAGGGGAATTGGGGGGTCCTGAGGGGGTTTTGAGGGGAATTGGGGGGTCCTGAGGGGGTTTTGAGGGTAGTTGGGGGGTCCTGAGGGGGTTTTGAGGGGAATTTGGGGGTCCTGAGAGGGTTTTGAGAGGAACTGGGGGGTTTTGAGGGGAACTGGGGGGTCTTGAGGGGCTTTCTGAGGGAATTTGGGGTTTCTGAGTGGGTTCTGAGGGGAACTGAGGGGTTTTGAGGGGAACTGGGGGGTCCTGAAGGGGTTTTGAGGAGAATGGGGGTCCTGAGGGGGTTTTGAGGAGAATGGAGGTCCTGAGGGGATTTTGGGGGGAATGGGGGGGTCCTGAGGGGGTTTATGAGGGGATTGCGAGGTCTTGAGGGGCTTTCTGAGGGAACTGTGGGGTCCTGAGGGGGTTTTGAGGGGAATCGAAAGGTCCTGAGGGGATTTCTGAGGAGATTGCGAGGTCTTGAGGGTGTTTCTGAGGGGAATGGGGGATATTGAGGGAGTTTCTGAGGGAATTTGGCGCTCCTGAGGGGGTTTTGAGGGGATTTGGGGGGTCCTGAGGGGGTTCTGAGGGGAATTGAAAGGTCCTAAGGGGATTTCTGAGGAGATTGTGAGGTGTTGAGGGGGTTTCTGAGGGGATTTGGGGTTTCTGAGGGGTTTTGAGGGGAATTGGGGTGTCCTGAGGGGGTTTTGAGGGGAATTGGGGGGTCCTGAGGGGGTTTCTGAGGGGATTTGGGGTTTCTGAGGGGTTTTGAGGGGAATTGGGGGGTCCTGAGGGGGTTTTGAGGGGAATTGGGGGGTCCTGAGGGGGTTTTGAGGGGAACTGGGGGGTCCTTAGGGGATTTTGAGGATAATTGGGGGGTCCTGAGGGGGTTTTGAGGGGAATTGGGGGGTCCTGAGGGGGTTTTGAGGGGAATTGGGGGGTCCTGAGGGGGATTTGAGGGGAACTGGGGGGTCCTGAGGGGGTTTCTGAGTGTGATTGGGAGGTCCTGGGAGCAACTGGGGGGGTTCTGAGGAGGTTTTAAAGCTCCCGGGGTAACCTTGGGGCTCTTACGAGGAGTTTTGGGGAACCCGGGGGTAATTGAGGGAATTTTGAGGGGTCCCGAGGGGCTTGGGAGGTTTTGGGGTTCCTGGGAGGGATCAAGTTGGGTCCCGAGTGGGTTTTGGGGGACCCTGAGGAGTTCTGGGGGGGATCTTGGGGGTCCTGAGGCATTCTGAGGAGGGGGGGGGTCTTGGGCAGACCCTGAGGAGTCCTGGGGAAGGGGTCTCCAAGATTTTGGGGTGTTCTGGGGCTGTTTGAGGGGTTCCCAGAGGGATCAAAGTGGATTTGGGGGTCTCAGGGAGACTTTTGGGGTGTCCTGGAGAGGTTTTGGGGGGATCCTGGGAGGGTTTAAAGGGGGCCATGAGTGGTTTTGGGGGGTGTCTAAAAGGGTTTTGGGGGGGTCTCGGGAGAGTTTTGGGGGATCCTGGGGTGGAATTTGGGGGGCTTGGGGAGTTTGAGAGGCCTTGAAGGGGTGGTTGGGGGGATTTTGGGGGTTCTGGGGGGATTCCAGGAGCAAGTTTTGGGGGGATCCCCAAGTAAATTGATGGGGGGGGGGGTGTCCCTGATGGATTTTGGGGTTCCCTGGTGGATTTTGGGGGTCCCTGGTGGATTTTGGGGGTCCCTGGTGGATTTTGGGGCACCCCCTGACCCTTTTTTGTCCCCCCCAGGATGGCACAGAAGGAGAACGTGGCCCCCAGCCTGACCAAGGTGATTCCTCCCCCCTCCTTTCCCCCCCTCCTCAATTTTGGGGTCCCCCCCTCCCCCCTCGGGGGATTTTGGGGTGACCCCCTGTTCCCCCCTCCCCCCACCCAGAGTTTGGTCCCTCCCCCACTGCGGGTGCCCCGCAAGGACCCCCCGAATTCGGAGGCCCCCGGGAAGGGTCTGCCAGGTACGGGGGGAGGGGATTTGGGGGGTCCTGGGGGGGTCTGGGGTCCCCATGAGGGGTCAGAAGGGGATTTGGGGGGGGTTTGGGGTCATCAGGAAGGGATTTGGGGGGGTTTGGGGTCCCCATGAGGGGTCAGGAAGGGATTTGGGGGGGATTTGGGGGGGATTTGGGGGGTTTGGGGTCCCCATGAGGGGTCAGAAGGGGATTTGGGGGGGTTTGGGGGGTCCTGGGGGGATTTGGGGTCCCCGTGAGGGGTCAGGAGGGGATTTGGGGGGGCTATGGAGGGATCTGGGGGGGATTTGGGGGGTTTTGGGGGGGTTTGGGGTCATCAGGAAGGGATTTAGGGGGTCCTGGGGGGATTTGGGGTCCCCATGAGGGGTCAGGAGGGGATTTGGGGGGGCTATGGAGGAATTTGGGGGATCCTGGGGGGGGATTCCAGTGGAATTTGGAGGGTCCTGTGGGAGATTCAGAGGTTTTGGGGGGGTCTAGGGGAGGATTTTGGGGGGCTCCCGTATGTGGGGGACCAATTGAGGGTCCTGGAGGGGATTTTGGGGGGGTGGTCCCAGGATTGGTTTTGGGGTTCTGGGGGTGTTTTTGGGGAACCTGAGGATATCTGGGGGATTCCAGGGGTGGTTTTGGGGTTCCTGGGGGTGTTTTGGGTGGGTTTTGGGGTTCCTGGGGATGTTTTTGGTGGGTTTTGGGGTTCCTGGGGGTGTTTTGGGTGGTCCCAGGGGTGGTTTTGGGGTCCGGGGGGTTGTTCTGGGTGGTTTTTGGGGTCTTTGGGGTGGTTTTTGGGGTCCTGGGATGGTTTTTCGGGTCCTGGGGGTGGTTTTGGGTGGATTTTGGGGTCTTGGGGGTAGTTTTTGGGGTCCCGAGGGTGTTTTTGGGGTGTTTTTTGGTGTTTTGGGGGTGTTTTTGGGGTCCTGGGTGTGGTTTTGGGGTCTCAGGGGGTGTTTTGGGGTCCTGGGGGTGGTTTTGGGTGGATTTTGGGGTCTTGGGGGTGGTTTTTGGGGTCTCAGGGGGTGTTTTGGGGTGGTTTTGGGTAGTTTTTGGGGTCCCGAGGGTGTTTTTGCAGTGTTTTTTGGTGTTTTTGGGGTGTTTTTGGGGTCCTGGGTGTGGTTTTGGGTGGATTTTGGGGTCTTGGGGGTGGTTTTTGGGGTCTCAGGGGGTGTTTTGGGGTGGTTTTGGGTAGTTTTTGGGGTCCCGAGGGTGTTTTTGGGGTGCTGACCCCCCCTTTGTGCCCCCCAGGAGCCGGGCGGGTGCCCCTGGAGCCCAGCATGCTGCCAGCCCCTCCCCCACCCGTGTGAGTGGGGGGCTCGGGGGGACCCCGAGGGGGGAGGGGTCCCTGAGGGGGGGTCCCAAAGCCCTTTGGAATGATGGGGGGGGGGTGGTGTCCCCCAGGTGTCCCCAGGGGTGTCCCCAGGTGTCCCCAGATGCTCTCAGCTGTCCCCAGCTGTCCCCAGGTGTTCTCTGGTGTCCCCAGGTGTCCCCAGGGGTGTCCCCAGGTGTCCCCAGGTGTCCCCAGGGGTGTCCCCAGGTGTCCCCAGATGCTCTCAGCTGTCCCCAGCTGTCCCTGACCCTGTCCCAGCTGTCCCCAGATGCTCTCAGGTGTCCCCAGGTATTACCCCAGGTGTCCCAGGTGTCCCTGACCCTGTCCCCAGGTGTCCCCAGCTGTCCCCAGATGCTCTCAGGTGTGAACCCAGGTGTCCCCAGGTATTACCCCAGGTGTCCCTGACCCTGTCCCCAGGTGTCCCAGGTGTCCCCAGCTGTCCCCAGATGCTCTCAGGTGTGTCCCCAGGTGTGTCCCAGGTGTCCCCAGGTGTCCCTGACCCTGTCCCCAGCTGTCCCCAGCTGTCCCCAGGTGTGTCCCAGGTGTGTCCCCAGGTGTCCCTGACCCTGTCCCCAGGTGTCCCCAGGTGTCCCCAGGTGTCCCCAGGTGTCCCCAGGTGTCCCCAGGTGTCCCTGACCCTGTCCCCAGCTGTCCCCAGCTGTCCCCAGGTGTGTCCCAGGTGTGTCCCCAGGTGTCCCTGACCCTGTCCCCAGCTGTCCCCAGGTGTCCCCAGGTGTCCCCAGCTGTCCCCAGCTGTCCCCAGGTGTGTCCCAGGTGTGTCCCCAGGTGTCCCTGACCCTGTCCCCAGGTGTCCCCAGGTGTCCCCAGGTGTCCCCAGGTGTCCCCAGGTGTCCCCAGGTGTCCCTGACCCTGTCCCCAGCTGTCCCCAGCTGTCCCCAGGTGTGTCCCAGGTGTGTCCCCAGGTGTCCCTGACCCTGTCCCCAGCTGTCCCCAGGTGTCCCCAGCTGTCCCCAGCTGTCCCCAGCTGTCCCCAGGTGTGTCCCCAGCTGTCCCAGGTGTCCCTGACCCTGTCCCCAGCTGTCCCCAGGTGTGTCCCAGGTGTGTCCCAGCTGTCCCCAGGTGTGTCCCCAGGTGTCCCTGACCCTGTCCCCCCACAGCCGGACGTTCTCCCTGGAGGATTTCGAGGTGGGCCGGCCCCTGGGGAAGGGCAAGTTCGGCAACGTTTACCTGGCCCGGGAGCGGCGCTCGGGGTTCCTGGTGGCCCTCAAGGTGCTCTTCAAGTCCCAGGTGGAGCAGGAGGGGGTGGAGCATCAGCTGCGGAGAGAGATCGAGATCCAGGCACACCTCAGGTACACCTGCACACACCTGGGGGGTGGAAATACACCTGGGGTACACCTGGGACACAGCTGGGCACACCTGGACACACCTGGGGGGTGGAAATACACCTGGGACACACCTGGGACACACCTGGGGACACCTGGGACACACCTGGGGACACCTGGGGGGTGGAAATACACCTGGGGTACACCTGGGACACACCTGGGCACACCTGGGGATGGGGGGACACAGCTGGGACACATCTGGACACACCTGGGGGGTGGAAATACACCTGGGGTACACCTGGGACACACCTGGGGATGGGGGGGACACACCTGGGACACATCTGGGACACGCCTAGACACACCTGGGGTTGGGGGACACACCTGGGACACACCTGGACACACCTGGGGACGGGGGGACACACCTGGGACACACCTGGGGAGGGTGGGACACACCTGGGACACACCTGGGGATGGGGTGGATACACCTGGGACACACCTGGGGAGGGTGGGACACACCTGGGACACACCTGGACACACCTGGGACACACCTGGGACACATCTGGGACACACCTGGGGAGGCGGAACAATTGGGAGGTCCCAATTTTGGGGTGGGAAATTCCAATTTTGGGATGGGAAATTCCAATTTTGGGGTGGGGGGTCCCAATTTTGGGGTGAGAAATTCCAATTTTGGGGTGGGAAATTCCAATTTTGAGGTGGGAAATTCCAATTTTGGTTGGGGGTTTCATTTTGGGGTGGGAAATTCCAATTTTGGGGTGGGAAATTCCAATTTTGGGGTGGGGGGTCCCAATTTTGGGGTGGGGGGGGGTCTCATTTTGGGATCAGACACCCCAAAGCGCTCGGACTGTACCATCACTGCCCTGGGCGGGGGGGGGAGACCATTTTTGGGAGGTTCCATTGGGAATTCTGGGGGGGGGGGGGAATTTTGGGCTCTGGGAGGGGTTGATGCCAAATTTTGGGGAGTCCCAAATTTTTGGGGTTTTCTTTTTTTTTCCCCCCCAGGCACCCCAACGTGCTCAGGCTCTACAATTATTTCCACGACCGGCGCCGCGTCTTCCTCATCCTGGAATTCGCGCCCCGGGGGGAGCTCTACAAGGAGCTGCAGCGCTGCCGGCGCCTGAACGCCACCAGAACCGCCACGGTGAGACCCCAAAACACCCAAATCACCCCAAAAATCAACTCGGGGACCCCAAAAACCCCCAAAATCACCCCAAAATCACCCCAAAAACCCCGGGGGGAGCTCTACAAGGAGCTGCAGCGCTGCCGGCGCCTGAACGCCACCAGAACCGCCACGGTGAGACCCCAAAACACCAAAATCACCCCAAAAATCAACTCGGGGACCCCAAAAACCCCCAAAATCACCCCAAAAACTCCAAAATCACCCCAAAAACTCCCAAAATCACCCCAAAAACTCCCAAAATCACCCCAAAAATCAACTCAGGGACCCCAAAAACCCCCAAAATCACCCCAAAAACCCCCAAAATCACCCCAAAAACTCCCAAAATCACCCCAAAAATCAACTCAGGGACCCCAAAAACCCCCAAAATCACCCCAAAAACCCCCAAAATCACCCCAAAAACTCCCAAAATCACCCCAAAAACTCCCAAAATCACCCCAAAAATCAACTCAGGGACCCCAAAAACCCCCAAAATCACCCCAAAAACGACCTCAGGGATCCCAAAAGCACCCCAAATATCAATTCAGGGATGGCAAAAAATCCCCAAAATCACCCCAAAAATCAACTTGGGGACCCCAAAAACCCTGAAAATCACCCCAAAATTCCAGGGGGGGACCCCAAAAACCTCGAGGGGACCCCAAAATCCCACAAGAGGATCCCGGGAACGAGCACCCGGAGAGGGGAAATGGAATGGTTCCAATTAACTTAATGTTGATTAATTAATGAGTTTTTGGGGTTTGGATCACCCAAATTTGGGGGTTCAGCCCTAAATCAGGGTCTGGGGACCCCAAAAACCTCAGGGGGGACCCCAAAAACCTCGAGGGGACCCCAAAATCCCACAAGGGGATCCCAGGAATGAGCACCCGGAAAGGGGAAATAGAATTGGGAATGGCTCCAATTAACAGGGAATTAATTAATTAATTAGTGAGTTTAGGGGGGGCTCTGGGAGTTTTGGGGTGCCCTGAATCCATTTTTGGGGTCCCCAGGAGGATTTTGGGGTCCCCTGAGGGGTTTTGGGGACCCCCTGAGAGGTTTTGGGGTGCTCTGGGACCCCCTTTTACCTCTCTCCCCATGGAGGAGCCGCTTCCCCCCAGAGCACCTGGAGGGGATTTGGGGGTACCTGGGGGGGGCTCTGGGGGTTTTGGGGTGCCCCGAAGCCATTTTTGGGGTCCCCAGGAGGATTTTGGGGTGCCCTGAGGGGTTTCAAGGACACCCTGAGAGGTTTTGGGGTGCTCAGGGACCCCCTTTTACCTCTCCCCCCATGGAGGAGCCGCTTCCCCCCAGAGCACCTGGAGGGGATTTGGGGGTACCTGGGGGGGGCTCTGGGGGTTTTGGGGTGCCCTGAACCCATTTTTGGGGTTCCCTGGAGGATTTTGGGGTCCCCCTGAGGGGTTTTGGGGTCACCCTGGAAGATTTTGGGGTGCCCTGAGGGGTTTTGGGGTGTCCCAAATCCCCCAAGTCCCCCAGAACTGGAGCTTACCTGGGGGGGCTCAGGGACACCTGGAGGGGGCTCTGGGGGTTTTGGGGTGCCCTGAATCCATTTTTGGGGTCCCCAGGAGGATTTTGGGGTCCCCTGAGGGGTTTTGGGGTCCCCTGAGAGGTTTTGGGGTGCTCTGGGACCCCCTTTTACCTCTCTCCCCATGGAGGAGCCGCTTCCCCCCAGAGCACCTGGTGGGGATTTGGGGGTACCTGGGGGTTGCTCTGGGGGTTTTGGGGTGCCCCGAACCCATTTTTGGGGTTCCCGAGGGGTTTTGGGGTGCCCTGAGGGGTTTTGGGGACCCCCTGAGGGGTTTTGGGGACCCCCTAAATCCCCCAAATCCCCCTCCAGCTGTTGAGCATCCCCCAGAACTGGGAGGATCCCAGGGGGTACCTGGAGGGGATTTGGGGGTACCTGGGGGGGGCTCTGGGGGTTTTGGGCTGCCCTGAACCCATTTTTGGGGTTCCCGAGGGGTTTTGGGGTGCCCTGAGGGGTTTTGGGATGCCCTGAGGCCCCGTTTTTGGCAGCTGATGGAGGAGCTGGCGGACGCGCTGCTGTACTGCCACGGGCGCAAGGTGATTCACCGCGACATCAAACCCGAGAATCTCCTGCTCGGCCTCAAGGGGGAGCTCAAGATCGCGGATTTCGGGTGGTCCGTGCACGCCCCCTCCCTCAGGTGAGACCTGGGGACACCTGGGGACACCTGGGGACACCTGAAACACACCTGGGCACACCTGGGCACACCTGGGGGGGTTGTGGGGCTGGGAAATGGCTCAAGATCGCGGATTTCGGGTGGTCCGTGCACGCCCCCTCCCTCAGGTGAGACCTGGGACACCTGGGGACACCTGGGGACACACCTGGGGGGACACCTGGGGACACCTGGGCACACCTGGACACACCTGGGGACACACCTGGGGACACCTGGGGGGGTTGTGGGGCTGGGAAATGGCTCAAGATCGCGGATTTCGGGTGGTCCGTGCACGCCCCCTCCCTCAGGTGAGACCTGGGGACACCTGGGGACACACCTGAGACACCTGGGGACACCTGGGACACACCTGGGACAC
The DNA here is from genome assembly GCF_971803275.1 of Cyanistes caeruleus. Lineage (NCBI taxonomy): Eukaryota > Metazoa > Chordata > Aves > Passeriformes > Paridae > Cyanistes > Cyanistes caeruleus. Next base: position 612,249 of record NC_141738.1, read on the forward strand.
ACCTGGGACACCTGGGGACACCTGGGGACATACCTGGGGACACCTGGGGACACCTGGGGACACCTGGGACACACCTGGGACACCTGGGACACACCTGGGGACACCTGGGACACACCTGGGGACACCTGGGGACACCTGGGACACACCTGGGGACACCTGGGGGGACACCTGGGGACACCTGGGGGGGTTGTGGGGCTGGGAAATGGCTCAAGATCGCGGATTTCGGGTGGTCCGTGCACGCCCCCTCCCTCAGGTGAGACCTGGGGACACCTGGGGACACACCTGGGACACCTGGGGACACACCTGGGACACAACTGGGCACAGCTGGGACACCTGGGGACACCTGGGGGGACACCTGGGACACACCTGGACACACCTGGGGGGGTTGTGGGGCTGAGAAATGGCTCAAGATCGCGGATTTCAGGTGGTCCGTGCACGCCCCCTCCCTCAGGTGAGACCTGGGACACCTGGGGACACCTGGGACACACCTGGGGACACCTGGGACACACCTGGGGACACCTGGGACACACCTGGACACACCTGGGGGGGTTGTGGGGCTGGGAAATGGCTCAAGATCGCGGATTTCGGGTGGTCCGTGCACGCCCCCTCCCTCAGGTGAGACCTGGGGACACCTGGGGACACCTGGGGGGACACCTGGGGGGACACCTGGGGACACCTGGACACACCTGGGGACACCTGGGGGGGTTGTGGGGCTGGGAAATGGCTCAAGATCGCGGATTTCGGGTGGTCCATGCACGCCCCCTCCCTCAGGTGAGACCTGGGACACCTGGGGACACCTGGGGACACCTGGGACACACCTGGGACACACCTGGGACACACCTGGGGACAGCTGGGGACACCTGGGACACACCTGGGACACACCTGGGGACAGCTGGGGACACTTGGGACACGCCTGGGACACACCTGGGATACACCTGGGATAGGTGGGACACACCTGGACACACCTGGGAACACACCTGGGACATTTTTAACCCTTCACGTGCCAGACTCTGTGCATCACCTGGGATTACCTGAGTCAGGTGTGAGGGTTCTGTGAGTGCCCAGGTGTGCCCAGGTGTGCCCAGGTGTGGTTTAACCCCTCAGGCGCCGGACCCTGTGTGGCACCCTGGATTACCTGAGTCAGGTGTGAGGGTTCTGTGAGTGCCCAGGTGTGCCCAGGTGTGTTTTAACCCCTCAGGCGCCGGACCCTGTGTGGCACCCTGGATTACCTGCCCCCGGAGATGGTGGAGGGCAGCAGCCATGATGAGAAGGTCGACCTGTGGTGCCTGGGGGTGCTGTGCTACGAGCTGCTGGCCGGGCACCCGCCCTTCGAGAGCCCCTCTGCCGCCGACACCTACCGCAGGATCACACAGGTGAGCTCACCTGGGCACACCTGGGCATTGAAATCCCCATCAAACTGAGTTAAACCAACCCAAACTGCCCCAAACCCACCCTTGGAGAGCCCCTCTGCCGCTGACACCTACCGCAGGATCACACAGGTGAGCTCACCTGGGCACACCTGGGCACTGAAATCCCCATCAAACTGAGTTAAACCAACCCAAACTGCCCCAAACCCACCCTTGGAGAGCCCCTCTGCCGCCGACACCTACCGCAGGATCACACAGGTGAGCTCACCTGGGCACACCTGAGCTCACCTGGGCACACCTGGGCACAGAAATCCCCGTCAAACTGAGCCAAACTGAGCCAAACTGAGCTAAACCCACCCAAACTGCCCCAAACTGCCCCAAACCCGCCCTTGGAGAGCCCCTCTGCTGCTGACACCTACCGCAGGATCACACAGGTGAGCTCACCTGGGCTCACCTGGGCTCACCTGGGCACTGAAATCCCCATCAAACTGAGTTAAACCAACCCAAACTGCCCCAAACTGCCCCAAACCTGCCCTTGGAGAGCCCCTCTGCTGCCGATACCTACCGCAGGATCACACAGGTGAGCTCACCTGGGCTCACCTGAGCTCACCTGGGCTCACCTGGGCACTGAAATCCCCGTCAAACTGAGCTAAACCAACCCAAACTGCCCCAAACTGAGCTAAACCCACCCAAACTGCCCCAAACCCGCCCTTGGAGAGCCCCTCTGCCGCCGATACCTACCGCAGGATCACACAGGTGAGCTCACCTGGGCACACCTGGGCTCACCTGGGCATTGAAATCCCCGTCAAACTGAGCCAAACTGAGCCAAACTGAGCTAAACCCACCCAAACTGCCCCAAACCCGCCCTTGGAGAGCCCCTCTGCTGCTGACACCTACCGCAGGATCACACAGGTGAGCTCACCTGGGCACACCTGGGCTCACCTGTGCCCATCCCCCAATATACCTGAGCTCACCTGACCCCCCCTGACCCCACCTGTGCCCACCTGTGCTCACCTGTGCCCATCCCCCCATATCCCTGACCCCCCCTGTGCTCACCTGTTCTCACCTGTTCTCACCTGTTCCCTGCTGTTCTCACCTGTTCTCACCTGTTCTCACCTGTCCCCACCTGTGCTCACCTGTTCTCACCTGTTCCCTCCTGTTCTCACCTGCTCTCACCTGTTCTCACCTGTCCCCACCTGTGCTCACCTGTTCTCACCTGTCCCCCCCGATCTCACCTGCTCTCACCTGTTCTCACCTGTCCCCAGGTGGATCTGCACTTCCCCCCGCACATCCCTCACCTGTTCTCGCCTGTTCTCACCTGTTCTCACCTGTCCCCAGGTGGATCTGCACTTCCCCCGTTCTCACCTGTTCTCACCTGTCCCCACCTGTCCCCCCCCCGTTCTCACCTGTTCTCACCTGTTCTCACCTGTCCCCAGGTGGATCTGCACTTCCCCCGTTCTCACCTGTCCCCCCCCTGTTCTCACCTGTTCCCCCCCGTTCTCACCTGTTCTCACCTGTCCCCAGGTGGACCTGCACTTCCCCCCGCACATCCCTTACCTGTTCTCACCTGTCCCCACCTGTTCCCACCTGCTCTCACCTGTTCTCACCTGTCCCCAGGTGGATCTGCACTTCCCCCCGCACATCCCTCACCTGTTCTCACCTGTTCTCACCTGTTCTCACCTGTTCTCACCTGTCCCCACCTGTCCCCCCCCGCTCTCACCTGTTCTCACCTGTCCCCAGGTGGATCTGCACTTCCCCCCGCACATCCCCGAGGGCGCTCGGGATCTGATCCAGCGGCTGCTGCAGAGGGTCCCGGGACAGCGCCTGCCCCTGCGGGGGGTCCTGGGGCACCCCTGGGTCAGGGGGCACTCACGGAGGGTGCTGCCCCCCGGGACCGTCCGGAGTGACCCCTGAGTGACCACAGAGTGACCACTGACTGACCACAGAGTGACCACCGACCCCTGACACCGACACTGCCCCTCAGGGGGGTCCTGGGGCACCCCTGGGTCAGGGGTCATTCCAGGAGGGTGCTGCCCCCCGGGACCGTCCGGAGTGACCCCTGAGTGACCCTGACTGACCCCTGAGTGACCACAGAGTGACCACAGAGTGACCACTGACCCCTGACACCGACACTGCCCCTCCGGGGGGTCCTGGGGCACCCCTGGGTCAGGGGGCACTCACGGAGGGTGCTGCCCCCCGGGACCGTCCGGAGTGACCCCTGAGTGACCACAGAGTGACCACAGAGTGACCCTGAGTGACCCCCGACACTGACCCCTGACACCGACACTGCCCCTCAGGGGGGTCCTGGGGCACCCCTGGGTCAGGGGTCATTCCAGGAGGGTGCTGCCCCCCGGGACTGTCCGGAGTGACCCCTGAGTGACCCTGAGTGACCCCTGAGTGACCCTGAGTGACCCTGAGTGACCCCTGAGTGACCCTGAGTGACCACAGAGTGACCCTGAGTGACCCCTGAGTGACCCCTGAGTGACCCCTGACACTGACCCCCGACACTGACCACTGACACCGACACTGCCCCTCAGGGGGGTCCTGGGGCACCCCTGGGTCAGGGGGCACTCACGGAGGGTGCTGCCCCCCGGGACCGTCCGGAGTGACCCCTGAGTGACCCCTGAGTGACCCCTGAGTGACCCTGAGTGACCACAGAGTGACCACCGACCCCTGACACCGACACTGCCCCTCAGGGGGGTCCTGGGGCACCCCTGGGTCAGGGGGCACTCACGGAGGGTGCTGCCCCCCGGGACTGTCCGGAGTGACCCCTGAGTGACCACAGAGTGACCCCTGAGTGACCCTGAGTGACCCCTGAGTGACCACTGACCCCTGACACCGACACTGCCCCTCAGGGGGGTCCTGGGGCACCCCTGGGTCAGGGGGCACTCACGGAGGGTGCTGCCCCCCGGGACCGTCCGGAGTGACCCCTGAGTGACCACAGAGTGACCCCTGACACTGACTCCCAACACTGCCCACTGACCCCTCAGACCCTGGACACTGACCCCTGACCCCCCAGGACACTGACCCCTGACCCCGGACACTGACCAGTGACCCCTGACCCTGGACACTGCCCACTGAGCCCTCCAAGACCCCCTGGACACTGACCCCTGACCCCTCAGGACCCCCGGACACTGACCCCTGACCCCTGAGTGACCCCCGAGACTGATCTCTGACCCCGGACACTGCCCATTGACCCCCCGTGACCCCCCTGACCCCCCAGGACCCCTGGACACTGCCCATTGACCCCCCTGGACACTGCCCTCTGACCCCTGACCCCCACTGACCCCCCTGGACACTGCCCACTGACCCCTGAGTGACCCCTGACCCCCACTGACCCCCCTGGACACTGCCCACTGACCCCTGAGTGACCCCTGACCCCCACTGACCCCCCTGGACACTGCCCACTGACCCCTGAATGACCCCTGACCCCCACTGACCCCCCCAGACACTGCCCACTGACCCCTGAGTGACCCCTGACCCCCCCGGACACTGCCCACTGACCCCTGAGTGACCCCTGACCCCCACTGACCCCCCTGGACACTGCCCACTGACCCCTGAGTGACCACTGACCCCCCCGGACACTGCCCACTGACCCCTGAGTGACCCCTGACCCCCACTGACCCCCCTGGACACTGCCCACTGACCCCTGAGTGACCCCTGACCCCCCCGGACACTGCCCACTGACCCCTGAGTGACCCCTGACCCCCACTGACCCCCCTGGACACTGCCCACTGACCCCTGAGTGACCCCTGACCCCCCCAGACACTGCCCACTGACCCCTGAGTGACCCCTGACCCCCCTGGACACTGCCCACTGACCCCTGAGTGACCCCTGACCCCCCTGGACACTGCCCACTGACCCCTGAGTGACCCCTGACCCCCACTGACCCCCCTGGACACTGCCCACTGACCCCTGAGTGACCCCTGACCCCCACTGACCCCCCTGGACACTGCCCACTGACCCCTGAGTGACCCCTGACCCCCACTGACCCCCCTGGACACTGCCCACTGACCCTTGACCCCCCCAAGGGTCCCCCCTATGGGGGGAGGGGTCTCTCAGCCCCCATTTTTGGGGGTCTCCCCCTCCCCCTTCATCCTGGGGGGTCTCCCCAGCCCCCACTGGGGTCCCCTCCCCTCCCCCCCTCGGTTATTTGGGGAGGGGTCTGCCGCCCCTCCCCCCCCCAATAAAGTGGTTCTGGTTTTACTTGGGGGGCTCTGGGTGTCTTTGGGGGGAGGGGTGGGACCCACAGAATCCCCCTGCCCCATAGAGACCCCATAGAGACCCCCTGGAGACCCCTGCCCCACAGAATCCCCCTGCCCCACAGAGACCCCTGCCCCATACAGACCCCACAGAGACCCCATAGACCCCCCCTGCCCCATAGAGACCCCATGGAGACCCCACAGAGACCCCATGGAGACCCCTGCCCCACAGAATCCCCCTGCCCCACAGAGACCCCTGCCCCATACAGACCCCACAGAGACCCCATAGACCCCCCCTGCCCCATAGAGACCCCATAGAGACCCCACAGAGACCCCATGGAGACCCCTGCCCCACAGAATCCCCCTGCCCCATAGAGACCATAGAGACCCCATGGAGACCCCATAGGGACCCCTGCCCCATAGAGACCCCACAGAGACCCCATAGAGACCCCATGGAGACCCCATAGGGACCCCTGCCCCATAGAGACCCCATAGACCCCCCCCTGCCCCATAGAGACCTCATAGATCCCCCACAGACCCCCTGCCCCACAGACCCCATAGAGACCCCATAGGGACCCCATAGAGACCCCATAGGGACCCCATGGAGACCCCTGCCCCATAGAGACCCCATAGGGACCCCTGCCCCATAGAGACCCCATAGAGACCCCATAGAGGCCCCATAGAGACCCCACAGAGACCCCATGGAGACCCCTGCCCCATACAGGCCCCATAGACCCCCCCTGCCCCATAGAGACCTCATAGATCCCCCACAGACCCCCTGCCCCACAGACCCCATAGAGACCCCATAGGGACCCCATAGAGACCCCATGGAGACCCCTGCCCCATAGAGACCCCATAGAGATCCCATAGAGACCCCTGCCCTATAGAGGCCCCTGCCCCATAGAGACCCCATAGACCCCCCTGCCCCACAGACCCCATAGATCCCCCATAGAGACCCCCCTGCCCCATAGATTCCCCCACAGCCTACAGACCCACCTGGGCACCATAGATGCCCCTGTGAAGCCCCGTGCCCCATAGATCCCTGTGCCTCACATTCCCCCTGTGCCCCATAGATCCCTGTGCCCCATAGATCCCATCAATCCCCCTGCCCCATAGGTCCCTGTACCCCCCCCTGCCCCATAGATCCCCCGTGCCCCATAAATGCCCTCCCCCCATAAACCTCCTCACCCTATAAGCACCTGCTGTGCCCCATAGATCCCCCGTGCCCCATAAACCCCCTGTGCCCCACAGATCCCCCCACCCCATAGATCCCCTGTGCCCCACATCCCCCCTGTGCCCCAAAGATCTCCCCGCCCCATAGATCCTCTGTGCCCCATAGACACCTGCTGTGCCCCATAGATCCCCTGTGCCCCATAGACACCTGCTGTGCCCCATAGATCCCCCCGTGCCCCACAGATCCCCCCGCCCCATAGATCTCCTGTGCCCCATAGGCACCTGCTGTGCCCCATAGACCCCCCGTGCCCCATAGATCCTCTGTGCCCCATAGATCCCCTGTGCCCCATAGGCACCTGCTGTGCCCCATAGACCCCCCGTGCCCCATAGATCCTCTGTGCCCCATAGATCCCCTGTGCCCCATAGGCACCTGCTGTGCCCCACATCCCCCCGTGCCCCATAGATCCCCCCGCCCCATAGATCCCCTGTGCCCCATAGGCACCTGCTGTGACCTATAGACCCCCCGTGCCCCACAGATCTCCCCGCCCCATAGATCCCCTGTGCCCCATAGGCACCTGCTGTGCCCCATAGATCCCCCGTGCCCCATAGATCCCCCGTGCCCCATAGATCCCTTGTGCCCCATAGACCCCCCCGTACCTCACATCCCCCCTGAGCCCCATAGACTCCCCCTGCCCCACATCCCCCCTGTGCCCCATAGATCCTCTGTGCCCCACAGGTCCTCTGTGCCCCATAGATCCCTCCACCCCATAGATTCCCCGTGCCCCATAGGCACCTGCTGTGCCCTATAGACCCCCCGTGCCCCACATCCCCCCCGTGCCCCATAGATCCCCCACCCCATCCCCCCCGTGCCCCACATCCCGCCCCACCCCATTGACGCCCCACCCCCCAGGCTCCTGCCGTGCCCCACAGCGCCCCCTGCGCCCCACAGACCCCTCCCCCCCCTTTTCCCGGAGCCCCCCTCCCCTCCCTCCCCTCCCCCCGCTTCTCCTCTCCCCTCCCCCCCCCGCGCCCCCCCCGCCCCCCCCCCCGGTTTCCCGGATGCTTCGCGCCGCCCCCGCCGCCATCTTCCGCCGCACCGACCGCGCTCCGCTCCGGGATGTGAGTGGGGGGCGCGACCCCCCCGGGACCCCCCCCGGCACCCCCCGCCCCTCCCCCACCCCCCGCATCCCCCCCCCCACCCCTCCCCGCCCCGCCCCTCCCCCCCCCACCCGCGCCCCCCCCACCCCACCCCCCCCATCCGCGCTCCGCCATGGGGATGTGGGGACCCCCCCCCGCCCCTCCCCCATCCCCCCCTCCCGGGACCCCCCCCGCCCCTCCCCCATCCCCTCCGGGACCCCCCCCCCATCCGCTCCCCCCCCCTGCCCCGCCCCTCCCCCCCCAGCATCCTTCATCATCCCCCCCCCCCGCGCCCCCCCCCCGTGACCCCCCCGCTCCCCCCCATCCCCCCCCTCCCCTCCCCCTCCCCCCCCGGGACCCCCGGAACCCCCCCGGGACCGCCCCTCCCCCACCCCCCCCATCTCCGCAGAGCCCCCCCCCCGGGGGGTGGGGGAGGGGCGGCGGGCCGGGTGAACTGGGAGCACTGGGAGGGCTCGGACCCCTCCCCTCCCCCCACCCCGCCCCTCCCCCACCCCGGGTCTATTTTTAGCCGCCGACGCAGAACGGGGGGGGGGGGGGGGGGGTTGGGTGGGGGAGGGGTGGGAAAAAAATCCTCTCCCGGCGCCCCTCCCCCCGCTGCGGAGGGACCGCCCCTCCCCCACCTCGCGGGGGGGGGTGGGGGGAGGGGTGGGGGGAGGGGCCCGGACATTGGGGACACCCCGGGGGGGACACCGGGGACACCCCGGGGGGGTCACTCAGATTTTGGGGTCCCCCCACTTTGGGTCACTCTGGGGACACCGGGGACACCCCTGGGGTCATTTTGGGGTCATTTTGGGGTCACTCGGACATTGGGGACACCCCTGGGGTCATTTTGGGGTCATTTTGGGGTCACTCGGACATTGGGGACATCCTGGGGTCACTCTGGGGTTCACTCGGACACTGGGGATCCCCCAGGGGTCACTTTGGGGTCACTCTGGGGTCGTTTGGACATTGGGGACCCCTGTCTGGTCACTCTGGGGACACTGGGGACCCCCCTGGGGGTCACTCAGACATCGGGGACACCCCTGGGGTCACTTTGGGGTCACTCTGGGGGTCACTCAGACATCGGGGACACCCCTGGGGTCACTTTGGGGTCACTCTGGGGGTCACTCAGACATCGGGGACCCCCCTGGGGTCACTTTGGGGACACTGGGGACCCCCCAGTGATCAACCTGGACCCCCCTTTGGTCACTTTGGGGTCACTCGGACATTGAGGACCCCCCTGGGGTCATTTTGGGGACACCTTGGACTCCCCTGGGGGTCACTCGGACACTGAAGACCCCCTGTGCTCACTCAGGGGTCACTCTGGGGTCACTCTGGGGGTCACTCGGACACTGTGGACCCCCTGGGGTCACTCTGGGGTCACTGGGCACCCCCTGGGGTCACTCTGGGGTCACTTGGACAGTGGGGACCCCCCAAGGGTCATTGTGGGGACACCATGGGGGTCACTCGGACATTGGGGTCACTCTGGGGTCACTCTGGGAGTCATTTGGTCATTGGAGACCCCCCAAGGGTCACTTTGGGGTCACCCTGGGGGGGTCACTCGGACATTGGGGTCACCCCGGGGTCACTCTGGGGGTCACTCGGACATTGGGGTCACTCTGGGGTCACTCTGGGGGTCACTCGGACATTGGGGTCACTCTGGTCACTCCGTGGTCACTCCGGGGGGTCACTCTGGGGTCACTCTGTGTGGGCGTGGCCTCAGTGACCGCTGCCCTTTCCCCTCCGGCCAGGTCGGCGCCCTCGGCCCCCGCCGCCCCTCCCCCCGCCGCGGGCGAAGGGGGGGGACCCCCCGCCCCTCCCCCCAACCTGACCAGCAACCGGCGGCTGCAGCAGACCCAGGCCCAAGTGGATGAGGTGGGGGAGGGGCCGTGGGGGGAGGGGGGGCAGCGAGGGGGGGGCGTGGTCACTTGGGGAGGGGTCAATGGTCAGTGGGGGTGGTCACTTGGGGTGTGGTCAATGGTCAGTGGGTGTGGTCAGTGGGTGTGGTCATTCAGGGTGTGGTCAGTGGGTGTGGTCAGTGGGTGTGGTCATTCAGGGTGTGATCAGTGGGTGTGGTCAGTGGGTGTGGTCACTCAGGGTGTGATCAGTGGGTGTGGTCAGTGGGTGTGGTCATTCAGGGTGTGGTCAGCGGGTGTGGTCAGTCAGGGTGTGATCAGTGGGTGTGGTCAGAGGGTGTGGTCAGTGGGGTGTGGTCAGTGGGGTGTGGTCAGTGGGTGTGGTCATTCAGGGTGTGGTCAGCGGGTGTGGTCAGGGTATGGTCATTCAGGGTGTGGTCAGCGGGTGTGGTCAGTCAGGGTGTGATCAGTGGGTGTGGTCAGTGGGGTGTGGTCAGTGGGTGTGGTCAGTCAGGGTGTGGTCAATGGGTGTGGTCAGTCAGGGTGTGATCAGTGGGTGTGGTCAATGGGTGTGGTCACTCAGGGTGAGGTCAATGGGTGTGGTCAGTGGGTGTGGTCACTCAGGGTGTGGCCAGTGGGTGTGGTCAATGGGGTGTGGTCAGTGGGTGTGGCTACTTGGGGTGTGGTCAGTGGTCAATGGGTGTGGTCAGTTGGGTGTGGTCAGTGGGTGTGGTCAGTTGGGTGTGGTCAATGGGTGTGGTCAATGGTCAGTTGGGTGTGGTCAGTGGGTGTGGTCAATGGTCAGTGGGTGTCCTCAGGGGTGTGGTCACTCGGGGTGTGGTCAGTTGGGGTGTGGTCAATGGTCAGTGGGTGTGGTCACTCGGGGTGTGGTCACTGGGTGTGGTCATTTGGGACATGGGCGTGGTCACTGTGTGGGCGTGGCCAAGGGGGGATGGGGAGGGTCATCGGTGACCTTTGACCCCCGGGTGTGGCCCGGGCTTGGTGTGGTCACTCAGGGCGTGGCCAGAGGGGTGTGGTCAATTTGGGTGGCTTTTATTGAACCCTGGGGGCTCCTGGTCACTCTTGAGCCACTCCGGCCACTGACCCCTGACCCCGGCTCTGACCAGGCCTGGGCGTGGTCACTCAGGGCTGTGGTCACTCAGGGCTGTGGTCACTCATGGCCGTTGTCACTCAGAGCTGTGGTCACTCAGAGCCGTGGTCACTCAGGGCTGTGGTCACTCAGAGCTGTGGTCGCTCATGGCTGTGGTCACTCATGGCTGTGGTCACTCATGGCCGTGGTCACTCAGAGCTGTGGTCACTCATGGCCGTGGTCACTCAGGGCTGTGGTCACTCAGAGCTGTGGTCACTCAGGGCTGTGGTCACTCAGGGCTGTGGTCACTCATGGCCGTGGTCACTCAGGGCTGTGGTCACTCAGAGCTGTGGTCACTCATGGCCATGGTCACTCAGGGCTGTGGTCACTCAAGGCTTTGGTCACTTTGTGGGCACGGCCAAAGTGGCTCAATTGGGCCATTTGTGACCTCTGAGTGCTCTGGTCACTCTTGAGCCTCTCTGGCCACTGACCCCTGGCCATGAGTGACCATCAAAGAGCCCTGTGGTCACTCTGAGCTCTCACCACTGCCCGTGAGTGACCATCCCTGCCGCTGTGGTCACTCTGAGCCCTCATTGACCACTGCCCATGAGTGACCATCCCTGACCCCTGTGGTCACTCTCAGCCCTCACTGCCCACTGACCATGAGTGACCATCCCTGACCCCTGTGGTCACTCTGAGCCCTCCGGCCACTGCCCATGAGTGACCATCAAAGAGCCCTGTGGTCACTCTGAGCCCTCATTGCCCACTGACCATGAGTGACCGTCCCTGCCGCTGTGGTCACTCTGAGCCCTCACTGCCCATTGACCATGAGTGACCATCCCTGCCGCTGTGGTCACTCTGAGCCCTCCGGCCACTCCCCACTGCCCGTGAGTGACCGTCCCTGCCGCTGTGGTCACTCTGAGCCCTCCGGCCACTCCCCACTGACCATGAGTGACCATCCCTGCCCGCTGTGGTCACTCTGAGCCCTCCGGCCACTGCCCACTGCCCATGAGTGACCGTCCCTGCCGCTGTGGTCACTCTGAGCCCTCACTGCCCACTGACCATGAGTGACCGTCCCTGCCGCTGTGGTCACTCTGAGCCCTCAATGACCACTGCCCGTGAGTGACCGTCCCTGACCCCTGTGGTCACTCTGAGCCCTCCGGCCACTGCCCGTGAGTGACCATCCCTGCCCGCTGTGGTCACTCTGAGCCCTCAATGACCACTGACCATGAGTGACCATCAAAGAGCCCTGTGGTCACTCTGAGCCCTCCAGCCACTGCCCACTGCCCATGAGTGACCATCCCTGACCCCTGTGGTCACTCTGAGCCCTCCGGCCACTCCCCACTGCCCGTGAGTGACCGTCCCTGCCGCTGTGGTCACTCTGGCCGCTGCCCGCAGGTGGTGGACATCATGCGGGTGAACGTGGACAAGGTGCTGGAGCGGGACCAGAAGCTGTCCGAGCTGGACGATCGGGCGGACGCGCTCCAGGCCGGAGCCTCCCAGTTCGAGACCAGCGCCGCCAAGCTCAAGCGCAAGTACTGGTGGAAGAACCTCAAGGTACAAACCGACCCAAAATGCCCCGAAATGGCCCCAAAACGGCCCAGAATGGCTCCAAAATACCCCAGAATGGCCTTGAAATAACCCAAAATGATCAAAAATACTCAAAACCAGCCCAAAACAGCCCCAAAACAACCCCCAAATCATCCCAAGCTCAAGCGCAAGTACTGGTGGAAGAACCTCAAGGTACAAACCGACCCAAAATGCCCTGAAATGGCCCCAAAACGGCCCAAAATGGTCAAAAAATGGGCTGGAATGGCCCCAAAATGCCCCAGAATGGCCCCAAAATGGGCTGGTATGTCCCCAAAATGGGCTGGAATGGCCCCAAAATAGCCCAAAATGCACCCAAAATGGGTTGGAATGGCCAAAAAATGGGCTGGAATGGCAAAAAAATGCCTCAAAACGGCCCCAAAATGCCCTGAAATGGCCCCAAAATGCCCCGGAATGGCCCCAAAATGGGCTGGAATGGCCCCAAAATGCCCCAGAATGACCAAAAACACTCAAAAATGGCCCAAGATAGCCCAAAATAGCCCCAAAACAGCCCCCAAATCGTCCCAAGCTCAAGCGCAAGTACTGGTGGAAGAACCTCAAGGTACAAACGGACCCAAAATGCCCCGAAATGGCCCCAAATGGCCCCAAAATGGGCCGGAATGGCCCCAAAATGGGCTGGAATGGCCAAAAAATGCCTCAAAACGGCCCCAAAATGCCCTGAAATGGCCCCAAAATGCCCCGGAATGGCCCCAAAATGCCCCAGAATGGCCCCAAAATGGGCTGGAGCGGCCTGAGAATGCCCCAGAATGACCAAAAACACTCAAAAGTAGCCCAAAATAGCCCCAAAATAGCCCAAAATAACCCCAAAACAGCCCCCAAATCGTCCCAAGCTCAAGCACAAGTACTGGTGGAAGAACCTCAAGGTACAAATGGACCCAAAATGCCCTGAAATGGCCCCAAAATGGCCCAAAATGGCCCCAAAATGGCCCCAAAATGCCCCAGAATGGGCCCAAAATGGGCTGGAATGGCCAAAAAATGGGCTGGAATGGTCCCAAAATGGGCTGGAATGGCAAAAAAATGCCTCAAAACGGCCCCAAAATGCCCTGAAATGGCCCCAAAATGGCCCCAAAATGCCCCAGAATGACCAAAACCACTCAAAAATAGCCCAAAATAGCCCCAAAACAGCCCCCAAATCGTCCCAAGCTCAAGCGTAAGTACTGGTGGAAGAACCTCAAGGTACAAACGGACCCAAAATACCCTGAAATGGCCCCAAAATGGCCCCAAAATGGCCAAAAAATGGGCTGTAATGGCCCCAAAATAGCCCAGAATGGCCCCAAAATAGCCCAGAATGGCCCCAAAATGGGCTGGAATGGCCAAAAAATGGGATGGAATGGCCCCAAAATAACCCAGAATGGCCAAAAATACTCAAAAATAGCCCGAAATAACCCCCGAACCCCCCCAAAATCCCTCCAAAATCCCCCAAATTCCCCAGGAAAACCCAAAAATCAGCAACAAAACCCCAAATCCTTGCAAAATTTCCCCAAATCCCTCAAAATCGCCCCAAAATCCTCCAAATTCCCCAAAATTCCCTGGGAAAACCCAAAAATCAGCAACAAAACCCCAAAATCCCCCAAATTCCCCCCAAAATCCACCGAAATCCCCCCCAAATTTCCCAGGAAAACACAAAAATCTGACACAAAATCCCCAAAATCCCCCCAAATCCCCCCAAATCCCCCCAAATCCCTCCAAAATCCCCCAATTTCGATGGAAAACCCCAAAAATCAGCAACAAAACCCCAAATTGCCCCCAAAATTTCCCCAAATCTCTCAAATCCCTTTTAAATCCCCCGAATTCCCCAAAATTCCCTGGGAAAACCCAAAAATCAGCAAAAAAACCCCAAAATCCCCTGAATTTCCTGGGAAAACCCCAAAATCGGGAATAAAACCCCCAAATCCCCCAAATTCCTCCCAAAATCCCCAAAATCCTCCCCAAATCCCCTGAATTTCCCGGGAAATCCCAAAAATCAGCAACAAAACCCCAAAATCCCCCGAATTCCCCCCAAAATCCCCCGAATCCCCCCCAAATTCCCCAAATTTCCCGGGAAAAACCCAAAATCTCTGGAATTCCCCCCAAAATCCACCAACATCCCCCCGAAATTCCCCCAAAATCCCCCAAATTTCCCAGGAAAACCCCAAAATCGGGAAGAAAACCCCCAAATCCCCCAAATTCCACCCAAAATCCCTCGAATCCACCAAAATCCCCCCAAAATCCCCTAAATTTCCCGTGAAATCCCAAAAATCGGCAACAAAACCCCAAAATCCCCCGAATTCCCCCCAAAATCCCCCGAATCCCCCCCAAATTCCCCAAATTTCCCGGGAAAACCCCAAAATCGGGAAGAAAACCCCCAAATCCCCCAAATTCCCCAAAATCCACCAACATCCCCCCAAAATTCACTGAAATTCCCCCAAAATCCCCTGAATTTCCCGGGAAAACCCCAAAATCGGGAAGAAAACCCCCAAATCCCCCAAATTCCCCCCAAAATCCCCCAAATCCTCCCCAAATCCACCAAAATCCCCCAAATTCCCCAGGAAAAACGCAAAAATCAGCAACAAAACCCCAAAATCCCCCGAATTCCCCCCAAAATCCCCCGAATTCCCCCCAAATTCCCCAAATTTCCCGGGAAAAACCCAAAATCGCTGAAATTCCCCCCAAAATCCACCAACATCCCCCCGAAATTCCCCCAAAATCCCCCAAATTTCCCGGGAAAACCCCAAAATTGGGAATAAAACCCCCAAATCCCCCAAATTCCACCCAAAATCCCTCGAATCCACCAAAATCCCCCCAAAATCCCCTAAATTTCCCGTGAAATCCCAAAAATCGGCAACAAAACCCCAAAATCCCCCGAATTCCCCCCGAAATCCCCAAAATCCTCCCCAAATTCACCAAAATCCCCCAAATTCCCCAGGAAAAACGCAAAAATCAGCAACAAAACCCCAAAATCCCCCGAATTCCACCCAAAATCCCCCAAATCCTCCCCAAATCCACCAAAATCCCCCAAATTCCCCAGGAAAAATGCAAAAATCAGCAACAAAACCCCAAAATCCCCCAAATTCCCCCCGAAATCCCCCCAATCCCCCCCAAATTCCCCAAATTTCCCGGGGAAACCCCAAAATCGGGAAGAAAACCCCAAAATCGCCGGAATTCCCCCCAAATTCCCCCATCTCCGCCCCGCAGATGATGATCATCCTGGGGGTCATCTGCGCCATCGTCCTCATCATCATCATCGGTGAGTCACTCCTTATGCAAATGAGCCCCGCTATGCAAATTAGGGAGCGGATATGCAAATCCAGACGGGGGAAAAAAAAGGGCGGTGCGGAAGAAGCAGGGTGTGGCATGCAAATGAGCAGGCGGGGTATGCAAATGAGGCGGCGTGGGAGATGAGTGCGGTTAATTATGCAGATGTGGGTTGGGTTATGCAAATGAGGTGGTGTGGGTGACGAGCGTGCTGTTACGTATGCAAATGTGGGTGGGGTTATGCAAATGAGGCGATTGGGTTATGCAGATGAAGCTGGGTTGCACGAATGAGAGTGCCGGGTATGCAAATAAGGGGACGTGGCATGCAAATTAATAGTTTCCATATGCAAATTAGCATTGGAGATGCAAAGTGGGGCGGGGCATAAATCGAGGGTTATGCAAATTAATGGGATGTGCTAATGAGGAAGACGGGGTATGCAAATTTGCGGGAGGAATGCAAATGAGGGTCGGTTATGCAGATGAACGGTGGGACACAGTGCAGGAGGGGGCGGGGCTATGCAAAGAAATGCAAATCATATGCAAATTAGGCTGTCACACTCATGCATACAAATGAGAGGGGGAGTGGGTGGAGCCCTGGCTATGTAAATGAGGGGGTGTCAATAAAGCTGCATGCAAATGAAGGGGTGGGGCATGTGCTTCGGGGACATGCAAATGAGGGGGGTGGGGACTGCATGCTAATTTTATGCAAATTTCTTTCTCCAGTCTATTTCAGCACCTAACGCCGCCGGCCCCGCCCTGCCAGGCCCCGCCCCCCGCTGGGGCCACGCCCCCTCCAGCCCCGCCCCCCGGACCAACAAACCCCGCCCCCAACGCCGCGGGGGGCGGGGCCACGCCCAAGCCCCGCCCCCACTCCCCCTTAACCCCCTCAGGGACCCCCAAACCCCTCCCCCAACCCCCCCCAAATTTAAACCCCGCCCCTCCCCCACTCCCAAACCCCGCCCATCCCCCCCCAATCCCCTCCCCCACCCCCAAAATCCCCCCAAAATCCGGGGGGGGAGGGGGGGGCCCAGCCCGGAGCACCCCAAAAATGGGGGGGGGGGGGAAGCCCCTCCCCCCTCCCCCCACGGAGGGAATTTGGGGGCTCCCGGGGCCCCTCCCCCACCCCAGGGAAGGATTTTGGGGTTCCCCACCCCCCCCCTCCCCTCCCCCACCCCCCAGACTTGAGCACAAAGGGCCCCCCCAAATTTTAGGGGCGATTTTGGGGGCGTCCCCTCCCCCCAACCCCAAATCCTGAGCCCCTCCCCCCTCCCCCCTCCCCCCCCCAAAAAAAACATTCCAGCCCCTCCCCCACCCCTCCCCCCCCCGAAGGAATTTTGGGGGTGCAGAGGGTGGGGGAGGGGGAACCCCAAAATCCCCGCCCCTCCCCCAACCCTTCACTGCCGAACCCCCCACCCCCCCTTAAAAAATTTGGGGGGGGGGATCCCGAAATTTGGGGTGGGGGAGGGGCCCCAAAATTTTAATGGGGGGGGGAGGGGAGGGGGGGGGACCCCAAAAGTGAGAAGCCAAAAAATGGGGGGAGGGGGAGCCCCAAAAATTGGGGGGGGGACCCCGAAAGAGGAGTCGGGGGGGGGGGGGGATGGGAAAAATGGGGGGAGGGGGAGGGGAGACCCCCCCCCGTTAAATTTGGGTGACCCCAAAAAATTGGGGGAGGGGACCCCAAAACTGGAGCGGCCCCGGATGGGGGAGGGGGGGGAGGGGAGGACCCCCCCCCCCCCAAATTTTTGGGGTGGGGGAGGGGCCCCGAGGGTTTGAGGCTGTGGAGAATTGGGGGGAGGGGTGCGCCCCTCCCCCACCCCCCAAAATGAGGGGGGGGACCCCAAAATTTGGGGGGAGCCCTAAATAAGAAGTGGGGGAGGGGGGGACGCCCCTGAGAGGAGGGAACCAGGGGGGTCCCCCAAAAAAATGGGGAGGGGTCCCCGAAACCGCCCCTCCCCCCTCCTCGGGGAGGAGGAGTCGCCCCCAAATTTGGGGTGGGGGAGGGGAAACCCCCCCCCCAAAAAATTTGGGGTGGGGGAGGGGTGAGCCCTGAACGTTTCCAGGAGGATTTTTGGGGTGCAGCCCCTCCCCCCACCCACCCAGCCCCTCCCCCCCCCCCACTGCATGGAGCGCCCCTCCCCCCACCGAGGGGGGGAGGGGGTCCCCGAATTCTTCCCCTCCCCCACCCCCCCAAAAAAACCCCGCCCCCCCCCCAAAAAATCCCCTCCCCCCCTCCCAACCGCGCCCCTCCCCCCCCTCCTGTCCCGTGCGGGGGGAGGGGAATTCGGGGGTGGGGGAGGGGCGGGTGTCACTGCCGCCCCTCCCCCCACCCCGTGGGGGGGGGTTTTTGTGGGGGAGGGGAGAGAAGAGGGAGGAGGGGGCGGGGCTTCCGCGTCCTCCCCTCCCCCACCCCCACCCCCGCCCCTCCCCCCCCCCTCCCCCAACCCCTCCCCCTCCCCTCCCCCCCCAGGACCCCCCGGAGGGGTTTGGGGGGGACCCCCCGGGGGTTTTTTGGGGGGGAGGGGCCCCGGGGGGGGTCCCCGAGTCCCGTGTGAAACGTGAACAATAAAAATTCCATCTCCGTCAGGGGCCGGGAATGCCGGGAATTCTGGGAAATTCGGGAATTCTGGGAATGCCGGGAAATGCCGGGGAATTCTGGGAAATTCGGGAATGCCGGAAATTCTGGGAAATTCCGGGGAATTCGGGAAAATTCGGGGGAATTCGGGAAATTCCGGGAATTCCGGGGAATTCTGGGAAATTCTGGGAAATTCCGGGAATGCCGGGAAATTCCGGGAAATTCGGGGAATTCCGGGGAATTCTGGGAAATTCGGGAATTCTGGGAAATTCGGGGAATGCCGGGAAATTCTGGGAAATCCGGGAAATTCCGGGAATGTCAGGAATGCCGGGGAATTCCGGGAAATTCGGGAAATCCGGGAATTTCGGGAAATTCTGGGAATTCCGGGAAATTCCGGGAAATTCGGGAATTCCGGGAATGCCGGGAATTCTGGGAATTCCGGGAATTCTGGGGAATTCTGGGAAATTCCGGGAATGCCGGGAAATTCGGGAAATTCGGGAATTCTGGGAATTTGGGGAATTCCGGGGAATTCTGGGAAATCCGGGAAATCCGGGAATGCCAGGAATGCCGGGGAATTCTGGGAAATTCGGGAAATCCGGGAATTCCGGGAAATTCGGGAATTCTGGGAAATTCGGGAAATTCGGGAATTCCGGGAATTTGGGGAATTTCTGGGGAATTCTGGGAAATTCCGGGAAATTCGGGGAATTCCGGGAATGCCGGGAATTCTGGGAATTCCGGGAAATTCGGGGAATTCGGGAAATTCTGGGAATGACGGGAAATTCTGGGAATTCTGGGAAATTCTGGGAAATTCGGGAATTTGGGGAATTCGGGAAATTCTGGGAATGACGGGAAATTCGGGAAATTCCGGGAAATTCGGGGAAATTCGGGAATTCTGGGAAATTCTGGGAAATTCTGGGAATTCTGGGAAATTCGGGAATTCCGGGAATTCTGGGAAATTCCGGGAAATTCGGGAATGCCGGGAAATTCCAGGGAATTCTGGGAAATTCGGGAATGCCGGAAATTCTGGGAAATTCCGGGGAATTCGGGAAAATTCGGGGGAATTCGGGAAATTCCGGGAAATTCGGGGATTCTGGGAAATTCTGGGAAATTCGGGGAATGCCGGGAAATTCTGGGAAATTCGGGAAATTCGGGAATGCCGGGAAATTCCGGGAAATTCTGGGAATTCTGGGAATTCTGGGAATTCGGGGAATGCCGGGAATTGGGGAATTCCGGAAATTTTGGGAATTTCAGGAAATGCGTGAATTTGGGGAATTGGGGAATTCAGGAATTTTGGGAATTCCGGGAAATTCGGGAATTTCGGGAAATTGGGGAATTCGGGAATTTGGGGGATTCGGGAATTTGGGGAATTCCGGGAAATTCGGGGAATTTCGGGAAATGCGGGAATTTTTGGATTTTGGAAATTTTGGGAATTTGGGGAATTTGAGGAATGAGGGAATTTGGGAGTTTGGGGAATTCGGGAATTCAGAAATTTGGGAATTTTGGGAGTTTGGGATTTTGGGATTTTGGGAATTCGGGAATTTTGGGGATTTTGGGATGTTGGGAATTTGGGGAATTTTGGGAATTTGGGATTTTGGGAATTCAGGAGTTTGGGAATTTGGGATTTTGAGAGTTGGGGAATGCGGGGGGGGGGGTTGGGAGCGGGGGAGGGGATTCGGGGATGGGGGAGGGGATTTTGGGAATGGGGGAGGGGATTTTGGGAAGGGGGGAGGGGATTTTGGGAATGGGGGAGGGGATTTTGGGAAGGGGGAGGGGATTTTGGGAAGGGGGAGGGGAATTTGGGAAGGGGGGGAGGGGATTTTTGGAAGGGGGGAGGGGATTTTGGGGATGGGGGAGGGGATTTTGGGAATGGGGAGGGGATTTTGGGAATGGGGGAGGGGATTTTGGGAATGGGGGAGGGGATTTTGGGAATGGGGGAGGGGATTTGGGGATGGGGGAGGGGATTCGGGGATGGGGGAGGGGATTTTGGGAAGGGGGGAGGGGATTCGGGGATGGGGGAGGGGATTTTGGGAATGGGGGAGGGGATTTTGGGAATGGGGGAGGGGAATTTGGGAATGGGGGAGGGGATTTTTGGAAGGGGGGAGGGGATTTTTGGAAGGGGGGAGGGGATTTTAGGGATGGAATTTGGGGGGGGGAGGGGCGCCAGCAGCCTCCACCAATCAACGACGGGCGGGGGCGATGACATCACCGCGGTGACGTCACTCACAGAACCAAAGCGATGACGTCATCACGTGGGGGGGGATTTTTTTATTGCCGTGATTTGGGGAGGGGGGGGGTCCCCCAACCGCCCCTCCCCCACCCCTGTGACGTCATCGGGGTCCCCAAGATCCCATTTTGGGGGTCCCCAAGGTCCCTGGGGGGTCCCCAAGGCCCCATTTGGGGTCCCCAAGGTCCCTGGGGGGTCCCCAAGGCCCCATTTGGGGTCCCCAAAGCCCCTGGGGGGTCCCCAAGGTCCCATTTGGGGTCCCCAAGGCCCCATTTGGGGGTCCCCAAAGCTCCTGGGGGGTCCCCAAGGCCCCATTTGGGGGTCCCCGGTGTCCCCAGGCTGGGGACGTTCGCGGGTCCGTGAGGAGCAGAGGCGGGGCTGGGTCACCAAATGTCCCCAGATGTCCCCAAATGTCCCCAGATGTCCCCAAATGTCCCCAAATGTCCCCAAATTCCGTGTTTGGGGTCCCTCGGGGGTCCGTGAGGAACGCGAGGCCGCGGTGGGGACAGGGACGGGTCCCCAAATGTCCCCAAATGTCCCCAAATGTCCCCAAATTCCGTGTTTGGGGTTCCTCGGGGGTCCGTGAGGAACGCAAGGCCGCGGTGGGGACAGGGACGGGTCCTCGATGTCCCCAAATGTCCCCAAATGTCCTCGGTGTCCCCTCTGGGGTCGATGAGGAGGGCGAGGCCATGGTGGGGACGGGTCCCCGATGTCCCCAGTGATGTCCCCAATGATGTCCCCAAAGCCCCTCTCAGGGGTCCCTCAGGGGTTGATGAAGATCTTGAGGCCGAAGCAGGGCTGGGTCCTCGATGTCCCCGATGTCCCCTCGATGTCCCCTCGATGTCCCCGATGTCCCCGATGTCTCCGGTGTCACTCAGGGGTCAATGAGGAGGGCGAGGCCGAAGCAGGGCTGGGTCCCCGATGTCCCCAAATGTCCCCAGTGTCCCCTCAGGGGTCTCTCGGGGGTCGATGAGGAGGGCGAGGCCGAAGCAGGGGTGGGTTCCCAATGTCCCTGATGTCCCCCGATGTCCCCTCAGTGTCCCCGATGTCCCCAGTGTCCCCAGTGTCCCCTCAGGGGTCGATGAGGAGGGCGAGGCCGAAGCAGGGGTGGATCCCCGGTGTCCCCTCAATGTCCCCCGATGTCCCCGATGTCCCTCAGGGGTCGATGAGGAGGGCGAGGCCGAAGCAGGGGTGGATCCCCGATGTCCCCTCAATGTCCCCGATGTCCCCTCAGTGTCCCCAGTGTCCTCTCAGGGGTCGATGAGGAGGGCGAGGCCGCAGCAGGGAGGGATCCCCGATGTCCCCTCAATGTCCCCCGATGTCCCCGATGTCCCCTCAGGGGTCGATGAGGAGCACGAGGCCGAAGCAGGGGTGGATCCCCAATGTCCCCAATGTCCCCTCGGTGTCCCCGATGTCCCCTCAGGGGTCGATGAGGAGGGCGAGGCCGAAGCAGGGGTGGATCCCCGGTGTCCCCAATGTCCCCTGATGTCCCCTCAGTGTCCCCTCAGGGGTCGATGAGGAGGGCGAGGCCGAAGCAGGGGCAGGTCCCCGATGTCCCCCGATGTCCCCGATGTCCCCGGTGTCCCCTCAGGGGTCGATGAGGAGGGCGAGGCCGAAGCAGGGGTGGATCCCCGATGTCCCCCGATGTCCCCTCAATGTCCCCCGGTGTCCCCGGTGTCCCTCAGGGGTCGATGAGGAGGGCGAGGCCGAAGCAGGGCTGGGTTCCCAATGTCCCCCAATGTCCCCCGATGTCCCCGGTGTCCCTCAGGGGTCGATGAGGAGGGCGAGGCCGAAGCAGGGACAGGTCCCCCGATGTCCCCTCAATGTCCCTGATGTCCCCGGTGTCCCTCAGGGGTCGATGAGGAGGGCGAGGCCGAAGCAGGGCTGGGTTCCCAATGTCCCCCGATGTCCCCGGTGTCCCCAGTGTCCCTCAGGGGTCGATGAGGAGGGCGAGGCCGAAGCAGGGACAGGTCCCCAATGTCCCCAATGTCCCCCGGTGTCCCCGGTGTCCCTCAGGGGTCGATGAGGAGGGCGAGGCCGAAGCGCGCCCCCCCCGCGGGTGGCACCCCCCTGGCCAGGTGCGTCAGGCGCCCGGGGTGCAGCAGGGCCCAGCCCGGGGGGGGCGCGGGGGCCCCGCAGCCGTAACGGGGAAACAGCCAGCCCCCGCCCTGCAAACCAGCACGGACCAGGATGGACCGGTTCGGACCAGTATGGACCAGTATGGACCAGTATGGACCAGTATGGACCAGTACAGACCGGTTCAGACCAGTACAGACCGGTTCGGACCAGTACGGACCAGTACAGACCGGTACAGACCAGTATGGACCAGTACGGTCCAGGATGGACCAGTACAGACCAGTATGGACCAGTACGGACCGGTACAGACCAGTATGGACCAGTACGGACCAGTATGGACCAGTACAGACCAGTACAGACCAGTACGGACCAGGATGGACAAGTACGGACCAGGATGGACCAGTACAGACCAGTACAGACCAGTACGGACCAGTATGGACCGGTACGGACCAGTACAGACCAGTACAGACCAGTACAGACCGGTACAGACCAGTACAGACCGGTACAGACCAGTATGGACCAGTACAGACCAGTACAGACCAGTACAGACCGGTACAGACCAATACAGACCAGTACAGACCAGTACGGACCAGTACGGACCAGTATGGACCAGTACAGACCGGTTCAGACCAGTATGGACCGGTTCACACCAGTACGGACCAGTATGGACCAGTATGGACCAGTATGGACCGGTTCAGACCAGTATGGACCAGTATGGACCAGTTCACACCAGTACAGACCGGTTCAGACCAGTACGGACCAGTTCAGACCAGTACGGACCGGTTCAGACCAGTTTGCACCAGTCGGGCATCCCAGTAACCTCCAGTTCACCCCAGTTCACCCCAATGACCCCCCCTCAAAACCCCAGTGGCCCCTCCCAGTGACACCAAGTGACCCCCCCAGTCCATCCCAGTAACTCCCAGTAACTCCCAGTTCCCTCCCAGTAACCCCCAATCCCCTCCCAGTCCATCCCAGTCCGTCCCAGTCCCTCCCAGTAACTCCCAGTAACCCCCAATCCCATCCCAGTAATCCCAGTCCCCCCCAGTGCCTCCCAGTTCCCTCCCAGTCCCTCCCAGTCCCTCCCAGTAACTCCCAGTAACCCCCAATCCCATCCCAGTCCATCCCAGTCCATCCCAGTCCCTCCCAATCCCTCCCAGTCCCTCCCAGTCCCTCCCAGTCCCTCCCAGTAACTCCCAGTAACCCCCAATCCCATCCCAGTCCATCCCAGTCCCTCCCAATCCCTCCCAGTCCATCCCAGTCCCTCCCAGTCCCTCCCAGTCCCTCCCAGTCCCCCCCAGTCCCCCCCAGTCCATCCCAGTCCATCCCAGTTCCTCCCAGTCCCCCCCAGTCCCCCCCAGTCCCCCCCAGTGCCCCCCCAGTCCCCCCCAGTCCATCCCAGTCCCCCCCAGTCCATCCCAGTCCCCCCAGTCCGGTACCTGGGGGGGGCTCAGGGTGACGCTCAGGCTGATGGTGGCCGAGGGCCGGGGTGGGGCCGAGGGGGCGGGGTCAGAGGGGGCGTGGCCGGAAGGGGCGGGGTCGTAGCGAACCACGGAGCTCAGCACGGTCCGGCCCTGGGGTGGGGGAGGGGTGAGTGGGCGTGGCCGAGGACGCACCCACCAACAGCCACGCCCACCTGAGACCACGCCCAGCTGATCATTGGTCTGTATTGCCTTAGGCCACGCCCCTTCCCTGGCAAGCCACGCCCATCCAAAACCCACGCCCCTTCAGCCACACCCAAACCCGGTACAGATGCCCCTCCCCCACCCTTACCCAAGCCCCACCCCCTCCGTGACCCCTCCCCTTTTTCTGAGGCCACGCCCCTTCCTGAGCTACACCTTCGAAGTCCCGTCCCCTTTGTGACCCCGCCCCTTTCAACAAACCCCGCCCCTTCTGACCCCGCCCTTCTCTCCAAGCCCCGTCCCCTTTGTGACCCCGCCCCTTTCTCCAAGCCCCGCCCCATCCAAGCCCCCACCCCTCCTGTGTCCCCGCCCCTTTTGGGGCCCCGCCCCTTTCCCCAAGCCCCGCCCACCTTGGGGGCGTAGCCCGGGAAGAGGCGGCGGGCGATGGGGGGGAGGAGCTCCCGCAGCGCCCCCTGCAGGACGGGCTCCAACTGCAGAGCCGAGAGGGGAACCGCCCACGAGAACACCTGCGACAGGTGAGGGACACACCTGACACACCTGGGACACACCTGGGACACACCTGGGACACCTGGGACACCTGGGGACACACCTGGGACACCTGGGACACACCCGGGGACACCTGGGGACACACCTGGGGACACACCTGGGACACACCTGGGACACCTGGGGACACACCCTGACACACCTGAGACACCTGGAACACCTGGTGACACACCTGGGACGCACCTGACACCTGGGAGTGACCCTGACACACCTGGGACACACCTGGGGACACCTGGGGACACACCCTGACACACCTGGGAGTGACCCTGATACACCTGGGACAAACCTGGGGACACACCTGGGACACCTGGAACACCTGGGGACACACCCTGACACACCTGGGACGCACCTGGGGATACACCTGGGGACACACCTGGGACACCTGGGGACACACCCTGACACACCTGAGACACCTGGGGACACACCCTGACACACCTGGGACACACCTGAGACACCTGGGACACACCTGGGACACACCTGGGACACCTGGAACACCTGGGGACACACCCTGACACACCTGGGATGCACCTGAGACCTGGGACAGGTGAGGGACACACCTGGGACACCTGGGAGTGACCCTGACACACCTGGGACACACCTGGGACACACCTGGGACACCTGGGGACACCTGGGGCACACCCGAGATACCTGGGGACACACCCTGACACACCTGGGACACACCTGAGACACCTGGGACACACCTGAGACAGGTGAGGGACACACCTGAGACAGCTGGGACACCTCGGGACACCTGGGGACAGCTAGGGACAGCTGGGACACACCTGAGACACCCTGACACACCTGGGACAGGTGAGGGACACACCTGAGACACAGCTGGGAGTGACCCTGACACACCTGGGGACAGCTGGGGCACGTGAGGGACACACCTGAGACACCTGAGATACCTGGGGACACCTGGGGACGCACCTGGACACACCTGAGATACCTGTGACACACCTGGGGACACCTGGGCACGCCTGGGGACACCTGGGGACAGCTGGGCACACCTGGGGACACCTGGGGACACACCTGGGGACACCTGGGGACAGCTGGGGACACCTGGGGACACCTGGGGACAGCTGGGGACACCTGGGGACACCTGGGGACACCTGTGACACACCTGGGCACACCTGGGACACACCTGGGGACACACCTGAGACACCTGGGACACACCTGGGACACACCTGGGGACACCTGGACACACCTGGGACACACCTGGGACACACCTGGCACTGGCCCCGCCCCCCAGGACAGGGGAGATCTCCCAATTTTGGGGTCCCCAATTCCTCACTCCAGGCTTCCCCACCCCCCCCCATTTTTTGGGGGGGGTCCCATCCCCCACCCCCCCTCCCCCCAATTTTTTGGGGCCCCGCCCACCTCGTGATGCTCCGCCCACCCCCCTCGAAGCTCCGCCTCCTCCCGCAGCTCCCGCCCGAACTGCTCCGAGAAGAGCGGGAACTGGAAGACGTCCGGACACGGCTGTGGGGAAAACGGGGAGATTCACCCCAAAATCCGGCCCGGGGACCCCAAAATCCGATCCAGGACACCCAAAAACCCCCAAAAACACCCGAAAACCACCAAAAATCACCCCAAAAACACCCCAAAAACACCCCAAAAATACCCAAAAACACCTCAGAAACACCCCAAAAACACCCCAAAACCACCCAAAAATGCCCAAAAAACACCCCAAAAACACCCCAAAACACCCCAAAAACACGGCCCGGGGACCCCAAAATCTGATCCAGAGCACCCAAAAACCCCTAAAAACACCCCAAAACCACCCAAAAATGCCCAAAAAACACCCCAAATCCCCCAAAATCACCCCAAAAACACCCCAAAACCCCCCAAAATCCGGCCTGGGAACCCAAAAATCTGATCCAGAGCACCCAAAAACCCCCAAAAACACCCAAAAATGCCCAAAAACACCCAAAAACACCCCAAAAATACCCCAAAACACCCCAAAAACACGGCCCAGGGACCCCAAAATCTGATCCAGGGCACCCAAAAACTCCCCAAAACCACCCAAAAATGCCAAAAAAACACCCCAAAAACACCCCAAAATCACCCAAAAATGCCAAAAAAACACCCCAAAACCACCCAAAAATGCCCAAAAAACACCCCA
The DNA here is from genome assembly GCF_971803275.1 of Cyanistes caeruleus. Lineage (NCBI taxonomy): Eukaryota > Metazoa > Chordata > Aves > Passeriformes > Paridae > Cyanistes > Cyanistes caeruleus. Next base: position 639,093 of record NC_141738.1, read on the forward strand.
AATCCCCCCAAAATCCGGCCTGGGAACCCCAAAATCTGATCCAGAGCACCCAAAAACCCCCAGAAACACCCAAAACCACCCAAAAATGCCCAAAAACACCCCAAAACACCCCAAAAACACCCAAAACCGCCCCAAAACACCCCAAAACCACCCAAAAATGCCAAAAAACACCCCAAAAACACCCCAAAACACCCCAAAAATACCCCAAAAACACCCCAAAAACACCCCAAAAACACGGCCCGGGGACCCCAAAATCTGATCCAGGGCACTCAAAAACTCCCCAAAACCACCCAAAAATGCCCAAAAAACACCCCAAAAACTCCCAAAACACCCCAAAAATACCCCAAAAATATCCCAAAACACCCCAAAACACCCCAAAAACACGGCCCGGGGACCTCAAAATCTAATCCAGGGCACCCAAAAACTCCCCAAAACCACCCAAAAATGCCAAAAAAACACCCCAAAAACACCCAAAAACGCCCCAAAACACCCCAAAACCCCCCAAAATCCGGCCTGGGAACCCCAAAATCTGATCCAGAGCACCCAAAAACCCCCAAAAACACCCCAAAACCACCCAAAAATGCCAAAAAAACACCCCAAAACACCCCAAAATCACCCAAAAATGCCAAAAAACCACCCCAAAAACCCCCAAAAATGCCCAAAACCACCCAAAAATGCCCAAAAAACACCCCAAAACCACCCCAAAATCCCTAAAATGATCCAAAAACCCCAAAAAAGATCCCAAAATCCCCAAAACTGATCCCAAAATTATCCCAAAATCCCCCAAAATGAACCCAGATTCCCAAAAATGACCCCAAAACCCCCAAAAATGACCCCAAAACCCCAAAACTGATCCCAAAATTATCCCAAAATCCCCAAAAATGAACCCAAAACCAAAAAAATGATTCCAAAATGTCCCAAAATCCCCCAAAATTATCTCAAAACCCCAAAATGACCCCAAAATCCCCAAATTATCCCAAAACCGGTGATTTTGGAGGGTTTTTTTAAGGCGTTTTGGGGGAAATTTTGGGGATTTTGGGGTGAATTTGGGGCGAATTTGGGGGATTTTGGGGTTTTTTGGGGATTTTTGAGGTGAATTTTGAAGATTTCGAGGTGAATTTGGGGTAAATTTGGGAGATTTTGGGGATTTTTTGGGATTTTGGGATAATTTTGGGGTGAATTTGGGAGATTTTGGGGTTTTCTGGGATAATTTTGGGGTGAATTTGGGGTGAATTTGGGAGACTTTGGGGTTTTTTGGGGATTTTTGAGGTGAATTTTGAAGATTTCGAGGTGAATTTGGGGTAAATTTGGGAGATTTTGGGGATTTTGGGGGATTTTTGGGATAATATTGGGGTAAAATTAAGATTTTTGGGGATTTTGGGATAACTTTGGTGTGAATTTGGGAGATTTTTGGGGATTTTGGGATAATTTCGGTGTGAATTTGGGGTGAATTTGGGAGATTTTGGGGTTTTTTTGGGATAATTTTGGGGCGAATTGGGGTTTTTTGGGGATTTTTGAGGTGAATTTTGAGGATTTCGAGATCAATTTGGGATAAATTTGGGAGATTTTGGGGTTTTTTGGGGATTTTTGGGATAAATTTGGGGTGAATTTGGGAGATTTTGGGTTTTTTTGGGATAAATTTGGGGCGAATTTGGGGTTTTTTGGGGATTTTTGAGGTGAATTTTGAGGATTTCGAGATGAATTTGGGATAAATTTGGGAGATTTTGGGGATTTTTGGGGATTTTTGGGATAATTTTGGGGTGATTTTGGGGGATTTTGGGGTGATTTTTGGGGGGATTTGGGGATTTTTGGGGTGATTTTTGGGGGATTTTGGAGGATTTTGGGGATTTTGGGATAATTTTGGGGTGGATTTCGGGGATTTTTGGGGTGAATTTGGGGGTTTCTGGGGTGAATTTGGGGGGTTTTGGGGTGATTTTGAGGTGAATTTCGGGATTTTGGGGGATTTTTGGGGTGAATTTGGGGATTTTTAGGGTGTTTTGGGGGTGTTTTGGGGTGAATTTGGGGGTTTTTGGGGATTTTTGGGGTGAATTTTGGGATTTTTGGGGTGATTTGGGGAGTTTTTGGGGTGTTTTGGGGTGTATTTGGGGTGAATTTGGGGGTTTTTGGTGTGGATTTGGGGATTTTTGGGGTGATTTAAGGGGTTTTTGGGGTGATTTTGGGGTGTTTTGGGGTTATTTTAGGGTTTTTTGGGGTGATTTTGGGGTGTTTTGGGGTGTTTTGGGGTGATTTTGGGGTGTTTTGGGGTGTTTTGGGGTGTTTTGAGGTGATTTTGGGGTGATTTTGGGGTGTTTTGGGGTGTTTCGGTACCTGCTGGAACAGCTGCTCCTGGAAGATGCGGCTGTAGTTGGGGTGTAGGTACTGCTGGTCCCACTCCTGCGGGAAACTGGGGTCACTGGGAGCACTGGGAGCACTGGGAGCACTGGGAGCACTGGGAGCAGTGGGAGCACTGGGAGGGGTTTGGGGGGGGTTACTGGGAGCACTGGGAGCACTGGGAGAGGGCACTGGGGACACTGGGATGGGTTGGGGGGGGTTACTGGGAGCACTGGGAGTTACTGGGAGAGGGCACTGGGGACACTGGGAGGGGGCACTGGGAGCACTGGGATGGGCTGGGGGGGTTACTGGGAGCACTGGGAGCACTGGGAGCACTGGGGGTTACTGGGAGTTACTGGGAGCACTGGGAGTTAACAGCGGTGCCTGGGCGCGTCGTTAGTGGTTTATACTGGTTTATACTGGTTTATACTGGTCTGTACTGGTTTATACTGGTTTATACTGGTTTATACTGGTTTATACTGGTTTATACTGGTCTGTACTGGTCTGTACTGGTTTGTACTGGTTTATACTGGTTTATACTGGTTTATACTGGTCTGTACTGGTTTATACTGGTTTATACTGGTTTATACTGGTTTATACTGGTTTATACTGGTTTATACTGGTCTGTACTGGTTTATACTGGTCCGTACTGACCCAGGGGTTGCGCGGGCGCTCCCACAGCTCCGGGAGCAGGGGGGTGTCGGTGCCCTGCACTGGTTTATACTGGTTTGTACTGGTTTAAACTGGTCTATACTGGTCAATACTGGTCTATAGGAGTCTATACTGGTCTGTACTGGTTTATACTGGTCTGTACTGGTCTGTACTGGTCTATACCAGTCTATACCGGTTTATACTGGTTTATACTGGTCTGTACTGGTCTGTACTGGTTTGTACTGGTTTCTACTGGTCTGTACTGGTTTATACTGGTTTATACTGGTTTATAGTGGTTTATACTGGTCTGTACTGGTCTGTACTGGTTTATACTGGTTTATACTGGTTTATAGTGGTTTATACTGGTCTGTACTGGTCTGTACTGGTTTATACTGCTTTATACTGGTTTATACTGGTCTGTACTGGTTTATACTGGTCTATACTGGTTTGTACTGGTCCGTACTGACCCAGGGGTTGCGCGGGCGCTCCCACAGCTCCAGGGATGTCAGTGCCCTGTACTGGTCTGTACTGGTTTATACTGGTCTATACCGGTCTATACTGGTTTATACTGGTCTGTACTGGTTTATACTGGTTTATACTGGTTTATACTGGTTTATACTGGTTTATACTGGTCTATACTGGTTTGTACTGGTTCGTACTGGTCCGTACTGACCCAGGGGTTGCGCGGGCGCTCCCACAGCTCCGGGTGTCGCCGCCCGGTGCCGTTGAAGCCGTTGGTCACCACCAGGTGCCCGAAGTGGCGCCGGTTGGAGACGTGAAGGAACAGCCCCTGTGTGGGGAGAGCCAAAAACAGCCAAAATCACCCCAAAAACAGCCAAAAACAGCCAAAATCACCCCAAAATCACCCCAAAAACAGCCAAAAACAGCCAAAATCACCCCAAAAACAGCCAAAATCACCCCAAAACCAGCCAAAAACAGCCCTAAAACAGCCAAAAACAGCCAAAATCACCCCAAAAACAGCCAAAATCACCCCAAAATAACCCCAAAATCACCCCAAAACCAGCCAAAACCAGCCAAAATCACCCCAAAAACAGCCAAAAACAGCCAAAATCACCCCAAAAACAGCCAAAATCACCCCAAAAACAGCCAAAATCACCCCAAAAACAGCCAAAAACAGCCAAAATCACCCCAAAAACAGCCAAAATCACCCCAAAACCAGCCAAAATCAGCCCAAATCACCCCAAAATCACCCCAAAAACAGCCAAAATCACCCCAAAAACAGCCAAAATCACCCCAAAACCAGCCCAAATCAGCCCAAATCACCCCAAAATCACCCCAAAAACAGCCAAAATCACCCCAAAAACAACCAAAAACAGCCAAAATCACCCCAAAATAACCCCAAAATCACCCCAAAAACAGCCAAAAACAGCCAAAATCACCCCAAAATAACCCCAAAATCACCCCAAATCACCCCAAAATCACCCCAAAATCATCCAAAATCACCCAAAATCAGCCCAAAATCATCCAAAATCACCCCAAAATCACCCAAAATCACCCCAAAATCACCCAAAATCACCCCAAATCAACCCAAAATCTCCCCAAAACCACCCAAAATAATCTCAAAATACCCAAAAATTAAGCCCAAATCACCCCAAAATCATCTCAAGTCACCCCAAAATCATCCAAAATCATTCAAAATGATCAAAAATCACCCAAACCCACCCCAAAATATCCTAGAATTAAGCAAAATCACCCCAAAATCACCCCAAAATCATCCCAAAATAACCCAAAATCATCCAAAATCATCCCAACATCATCCAAAATCACCCCAGAATTATCCAATAACCCCAAAACCATCTCAAATCACCCCAAATCATCCAAAACCACCCCAAAATAACCTGAAATAATCCAAAATCACCCCAAAATCATCTCAAGTCACCCCAAAATCACCCCAAAATCACCCAAAAATCCCATCCAAAATCACCCCAGAATTATCCAATCACCCCAAAACCACCAAAAACACCCCAAAATCATCTCAAATCACCCCAAATCATCCAAAACCACCCCAAAATCATCCAAAATCACCCAAAATCACCCCAAAATAACCCAAAATAATCCAAAATCACCCCAAAATCATCTCCAGTCACCCCAAAATCCCCCCAAAATCATCCAAAAACAGCCAAAATCACCCCAAAATCACCCCAGAATTATCCAATCACCCCAAAACCACTCAAAACCACCCAAAACAGCCCAAAATCATCTCAAATCACCCAAAATCATCCAAAATCAGCCCAAAATCATCCAAAATCAGCCCAAAATCATCCAAAATCACCCCCAAATCATCCAAAATCATCCAAAATCACCCCAAAATCATCTCAAGTCACCCGAAAATCACCCCAAAATCATCCAAAACCAGCCAAAATCACCCCAAAATCCCCCCAAAATCCCCCCAAAATCATCCAAAATCACCCCAAAATCACCCCAGAATTATCCAATCACCCCAAAACACCCAAAACCACCCAAAATCATCCCAAAATCATCTCAAATCACCCCAAATCATCCCAAAATCACCCCAAAATCATCCAAAATCACCCCAAAATCATCTCAAATCACCCCAAAATAACCCGAAATAATCCAAAATCACCCCAAAATCACCCCAAAATCATCCAAAAACAGCCAAAATTACCCCAAAATCATCCCAAAATCACCCCAGAATTATCCAATCACCCCAAAACACCCCAAAATCTTCTCAAATCACCCCAAATCACCCCAAGTCATCAAAGCACCGAAGTCGTTTGGGTGAATTTCGGGGGATTTGGGGTGAATTTGTTCGGATTTTGGGGGATTCCGTTGGGATTTGGGGGATTTTTGGGGGATTTGGGGTGAATTTGGGGGGATTTTGGGGGATTTTTCGGGGATTTGGGATGATTTTGTGTGAATTCTGGGGGATTTTGGGGTGTTCAGGTGATTTTGGGGGTGAATTTGGGAATTTGGGGTTTCCAGATGATTTTTGTGACGATTTTAGGGTTTCCAGGTGATTTTTGGGGTGATTTTAGGGTTTCCAGGTGATTTTTGGGGTGATTTTGGGGTTTTCAGGTGATTTTTGGGGTGATTTTGGGGGTTTCCAGGTGATTTTGGGGTGATTTTTGGGTTTTCAGGTGATTTTTGGGATGATTTTCCGGTTTCCAGGTGATTTTTGGGGTGATTTTAGGGGTTCCAGGTGATTTTGGGATGATTTTGGGTTTTCAGGTGATTTTTGGGATGATTTTGAGATGATTTTGGGGTGATTTTGGGGTTTCCAGGTGATTTTTGGGGTGATTTTGGGGTTTTCAGGTGATTTTTGGGGTGATTTTGGGTTTCCAGGTGATTTTTGGAATGATTTTGGGATGATTTTGGGTTTTTGGGGTGATTTTTGGGTTTCCAGGTGATCTTTGGGGTAATTTTGGGGTTTCCAGGTGATTTTTGAGTTGATTTTCCGGTTTCCAGGTGATTTTTGGGGTGATTTTGGGATGATTTTCAGGTTTTCAACTGATTTTGGGATGATTTTTGGTTTTCAGGTGATTTTTGGGGTGATTTTGGGGTTTCCAGGTGATTTTTGGGGTGATTTTGAGATGATTTTGGGGTGATTTTGGGGTTTCCAGGTGATTTTTGTGACGATTTTTGGGTTTCCAGGTGGTTTTTGGGGTGATTTTGGGATGATTTTGGGGTTTCCGGGTGATTTTGGGGTGATTTTTGGGGTGATTTTTGGGGTGATTTTGGGGTTCCGAGGTGATTTTTGGGGTGATTTTGAGATGATTTTGGGTTTTCAGGTGATTTTTGGGATGATTTTCCGGTTTCCAGGTGACTTTTGGGGTGATTTTAGGATGATTATCAGGTTTTCAACTGATTTTGGGATGATTTTGGGTTTCCAGGTGATTTTTGGGGTGATTTTAGGGGTTCCAGGTGATTTTGGGGGTGAATTTGGGAATTTGGGGTTCCCAGATGATTTTTGTGACGATTTTAGGGTTCCCAGGTGATTTTTGGGGTGATTTTGGGTTTCCAGGTGATTTTTGGGGTGATTTTGGGATGATTTTCGGGTTTTCAGGTGATTTTGGGATGATTTTGGGTTTTTGGGGTGATTTTGGGGTGATTTTGGGATGATTTTGGGTTTTCAGGTGATTTTTGGGGTGATTTTGGGGTTTCCAGGTGATTTTTGTGACAATTTTAGGGTTCCCAGGTGATTTTTGGGATGATTTTGGGGTTTCCAGGTGATATTGGGATGATTTTTGGGGTTTTCATGTGATTTTGAGTTGATTTTGGGGTTCCCGGGTGATTTTTGGGGTGATTTTAGGGTTCCCAGTTGATTTTTGGGGTGATTTTGGGGTTTCCGTCTGATTTTTGGGGTGATTTTGGGGTTTCCAGGTGATTTTTGGGGTGATTTTGGGGTTCTCACCTTCTCGCGGGCGCGGGCGCAGAACGCCATGTCCGGGTCCAGGTGGGCGTGGTCAAACACCGGCCCCTCCCCCAGCGGCCCCCGCAGCGCGGCCCCGCCCACCAGGTAGGCGTGGCTGATGTAGGGCACGTTCCACACGCCCCTGGCCACGCCCACAGACACGTGAGGCCGGGGACACGCCCACAACAAACCCCGCCCACCCGAACTACGCCCGCCCAAACCACGCCCACCACAAACCCCGCCCACCAATCAGGTGAGATGTGGGACATGTCCATAACAAACCCCGCCCACCCAAACCCCGCCCACCCAGAGCCCCGCCCACCCAAACACTACCCACCAATCAGGTGAGGTCTGGGACACGCCCACCACAAGCCCTGCTTACAAGCCACTCCCATCCAAACCCCGCCCACAAACCCCGCCCACACCAAGCCACGCCCACAAACTTTGCCCACCCGAACCATGCCCACCACAAAGCCCCGCCCACCCAAACCCCACCCACTCGTAACCCCGCCCACAGCTGCACCCATAGATAGCCCCGCCCACCATCAGATGATGGCCTGGACACGCCCACCCAAACCACGCCCACCCCATCACAGGGCGTGGCCACACCCCCAGAATAGTTGACGGGCGTGGCCATGAGGGGTGTGGCTTTATGGACACTTCCCCAGGTGTCCCCAGCTGTCCCCAGGTGTCCCCAGGTGTCCCCAGGTGTCCCCAGGTGTGTCCCCAGCTGTCCCCAGGTGTGTCCCCAGGTGTCCCAGGTGTGACCCCAGGTGTCCCCAGCTGTCCCAGGTGTGACCCCAGGTGTCCCCAGCTGTCCCCAGGTGTGTCCCCAGGTGTCCCCAGCTGTCCCCAGGTGTGTCCCCAGGTGTCCCCAGCTGTCCCCAGGTGTCCCCAGGTGTCCCAGGTGTGTCACCTGCGCCGGCCCTGCACGATCTCCAGGTAATCCGGTGCTCGGGCGTAGAAGCCGTCGGGGCTCAGGGCGCCCCAGAAGTTGGACCAGAGGTGGCCAGGACGGGTCAGGAGCGGGGCCAGCACCTGCCTGGGGACACCTGGGGTCACCCTTGGGTCACCCTTGGGGTCACCCTTGGGTCACCTGGGGGGGTCTGGGGTCACCTGGGGTCAGCTGGGGGTCACCTTGGGGTCACCTGGGGGGGTCTGGGGTCACCTGGGGTCACCTGGGGGGGTCTGGGGTCACCTGGGGTCACTTGGGGGGGTCTGGGGTCACCTGGGGTCACCCTTGGGGTCACCCTTGGGTCACCTGGGGGGGTCTGGGGTCACCTGGGGTCACTTGGGGGGGTCTGGGGTCACCTGGGGTCACCTGGGGTCACCTGGGGTCACCTGGGGGGGGTCTGGGGTCATCTGGGGTCACCCTTGGGTCACCTGGGGTCACCCCGGGGTCACTCGGGGTCACTTGGTGGTCAGGGGTCACTCGGGTCACTCAGGGTTACTGAAGGGTCACTGAGGGGTCACTGAGGGGTCACTGAGGGGTCACTCAGGGTCACTGAGGGGTCACTCAGGGTCACTGAGGGGTCACTGAGGGGTCACGGAGGGGTCACTGAGGGGTCACTCAGAGGTCACTCAGGGTCACTGAGGGGGTCACTGAGTGGTCACTCAGAGGTCACTCAGGGGTCACTGAGGGGTCACTGAGGGGTCACTCAGGGTCACTCAGAGGTCACTCAGAGGTCACTGAGGGGTCACTGAGGGGTCACTGTGGGGTCACTGAGTGGTCACTCAGAGGTCACTCAGGGTCACTGAGGGGTCACTGAGGGGTCACTCAGGGTCACTCAGGGGTCACTGAGGGGTCTCACCGGTTCTGTTCCAGAAGGTTCCGCAGCACCCCGGGGTCTCTCAGGGTGACGTCGGCGTCCAGGCTCAGGTAGCCCTGACAGCGCGGGTCCTGCCGGCACAGCGCCCTGCCCCCACCCTGCGTCAGGCCCCGCCCCCTGCCCATCCCCCATCACCCATCCCCCACCCATCCCCCATCCGGCACAGCGCCCTGCCCCCACCCTGCGTCAGGCCCCGCCCATCCCCCACCCCCCATCCCCCACCCATCACCCATCCCCCACCCGGCACAGCGCCCTGCCCCCACCCTGCGTCAGGCCCCGCCCCCTGCCCATCCCCCACCCCCATCCGGCACAGCGCCCTGCCCCCACCCTGCGTCAGGCCCAGCCCCCCGCCCATCCCCCATCCCCCATCCCCCATCCCCCACCCGGCACAGCGCCCTGCCCCCACCCTGCGTCAGGCCCCGCCCCCCGCCCATCCCCCATCCCCCATCCCCCATCCCCCACCCGGCACAGCGCCCTGCCCCCACCCTGCGCCAGGCCCCGCCCCCTGCCCATCCCCCATCCCCCACCCGGCACAGCGCCCTGCCCCCACCCTGCGCCAGGCCCCGCCCCCTGCCCATCCCCCACCCGGCACAGCGCCCTGCCCCCAATGCTCGCCCTCCTTTTCCCCTCCCCTTTTCCCCACCACATCCCCCCTGGCCCCTCCCCCCTAACCCCTCCCCTGCCCCTCCCCCCTGGCCCCTCCCCCCTAACCCCTCCCCTGCCCCTCCCCCTGCCCCTCCCCCCTGGCCCCTCCCCCTGGCCCCTCCCCTGCCCCTCCCCCATGCCCCTCCCCCTGGCCCCTCCCCCCTGGCCCCTCCCCCCGGCCCCTCCCCCATGGCCCCTCCCCCCTGGCCCCTCCCCCCGGCCCCTCCCCCCTTGGCCCCTCCCCCCTTGGCCCCTCCCCCCGTACATGCCGAGGTCTCTGGCCGCCCCTCCCCCCAGCCCCGGCCCCTCCCGGTGGGCGGAGCTGAAGCGGCGCCGCAGCAGCGGCCAATGAGCATCGAGCTGGGCGGAGTGAGCCGGGACCTGGGGACATTGGGGACATTGGGGACATTGGGGGACATTGGGGGGACATTGGGGACATTGGGGACATTGGGGACATTGGGGGCGTTGGGGACATTGGGGACACTGGGGACATTGGGGGGACATTGGGGACATTGGGGGGACATTGGGGACATTGGGGACATTGGGGGGACATTGGGGACATTGGGGGGACATTGGGGACATTGGGGACATTGGGGACATTGGGGACATTGGGGACACTGGGGACATTGGGGACAGTGGGGACATTGGGGACATTGGGGACATTGGGGACATTGGGGGACATTGGGGACATTGGGGGACATTGGGGGGACATTGGGGACACTGGGGGACATTGGGGGGACATTGGGGACATTGGGGGGACATTGGGGACATTGGGGGACATTGGTGATTTTGGTGATTTCGGTGTAATTTGAGGTGATTTCGGGTCATTCTGGGGCGATTTTGGGGTGATTTTGGATGAATTTGGATGAATTTGGACGATTTTGGGGTGATTTTGGGTGATTTTGGGGTGATTTTAGATGATTTTGAGATGATTTAGGATGTTTTGGGGTGATTTTGTGTGATTTTGGGGAGATTTTGGATGATTCTGGATGATTTTGTGTGATTTAGGATGATTTTGGGATAATTTGAGGTGATTTTGTGTGATTCTGAGGTGACTTTGTGTGATTTTGTGTGTTTTGGGGGTGTTTTTGTGTGGTGTTGGGGAGATTTTGGGTGGGATTTTGGGGTGATTTTGGATAATTTTGGGGTGATTTTATGTGATTTAGGATGATTTAGGATGATTTTGGGGTGATTTTGGGGTGATCTTGTGTGATTTTGGTTGTTTTTGGGGTGTTTTCGTGTGATTTTGGATGATTTAGGATGATTTTGGCTGATTTTGGGGTGATTTTGGGATGACTTTTAGTGATTTTGGGGTGGTTTTGGGGTGATTTTGGTTGTTTTTGGGGTGTTTTCGTGTGATTTTGGATGATTTAGAATGATTTTGGGTGATTTTGGGGTGATTTTGTGTGATTTTGGGGTGATTTTGGGGTGTTTTTGGGGTGTTTTTGTGCGATTTTGGGGTGATTTTGGATGATTTTGGATGATTTAGAATGATTTTGGGTGATTTTGTGCGATTTTGGGGTGATTTTGGATGATTTTGGATGATTTTGGGATGATTTTTAGTGATTTTGGGTGTTTTTGGGGTGTTTTCGGGGTGTTTTTGTGCGATTTCGGGGTGTTTTCGGGGTGATTTTATGCGATTTTGGGTGCTTTTGTGCGATTTTGGGTGTTTTCGGGGTGACTTTGTGCGATTTTGGGTGTTTTTGGGGTGATTTTGTTTGATTTGGGGTGATTTTGGGGTGTTTTCGGGGTGATTTTGTGCAATTTTGGGTGTTTTTGGGGTGATTTTGTGTGATTTGGGGTGATTTTGGGGTGTTTTCGGGGTGTTTTTGTGCGATTTTGGGATGATTTTGGATGATTTTGGGTGATTTTGGGATGATTTTGAGTGATTTTGGGGGTTTTTAGGGTGATTTTGGTGTGATTTGGGGTGTTTTTGTGCGATTTGGGGTGGTTTTGGGGTGTTTTTGTGCGATTTTGGGGTGATTTTGGGGTGCTTTTATGCAGTTTTGGGGTGTTTTCGGGGTGTTTTTGTGCGATTTTGGGATGATTTTGGATGATTTGGGGTGATTTTGGGATAATTTTTAGTGATTTTGGGTGATTTTGGGGTGTTTTCGGGGTGTTTTTATGCGATTTGGGATGATTTTGGATGATTTTGGGTGATTTTGGGATGATTTTGAGTGATTTTGGGGGTTTTTAGGGTGATTTGGGGTGATTTTGGGATGATTTTGAGTGATTTTGGGGGTTTTTAGGGTGATTTTGGGGTGTTTTGGGGGTGTTTGCGCGCGTCACTCACGGCGTTGTGCAGGAACAGCCCCATCCTGTCGCGGGGGTAGCGCAGCCCCCGCAGCCGCCGCAGGAACTGCCCCAGGAAGGGGGTGGGCTCCGACACGAAGACCCCCACCAGCACCCAGGGCAGGGCCTCGGCCTGGGGGGGACCCCAAAAAAAACCCCACAAAAAATTATCTCAATTACCCCAAAAAAAACCCCAAAAGTTATCATAATTATCCCAAAAAAAACCCAAAAATTACCTCAATTACCCCCAAAAAACCCTCAAAAATTACCTGAATTACCCCCAAAAAAAACCCCACCAAAAATTATCTCAATTATCCCCAAAAAAACCCCAAAAAATACCTCAATTACCCCCAAAAAACCCTCAAAAATTACCTGAATTACCCCAAAAACCCTCAAAAATGACCTCAATTACCCCAAAAAAAAACCCACCAAAAATTATCTCAATTATCCCAAAAAACCCCCAAAAAATACCTCAATTACCCCAAAAAAACACCCACCAAAAATGACCTCAATTACCCAAAAAAAAAACCCACCAAAAATTATCTCAATTATCCCAAAAAACCCTCAAAAATTACCTCAATTACCCCCAAAAAAAACCCACCAAAAATGACCTCATTTATCCCAAAAATGATCTAAAAACCCCCCAAAAATGACCTAAATTATCCCAAAAATGACCTCAATTATCCCCAAAAAAACCCAAAAATGGCCTCAATTACCCCCCCAAAAAATACATAAATCACCCCCAAAAATGACCTCAATTACCCCCAAAAAAACCCCAAAAATTATCTTAATTATCCCAAAAAAACACCCACCAAAAATGACCTCAATTATCCCCCCAAAAAAACCCCAAAAATGATCTCAATTATCCAAAAAATTATCTTAAAACCCCCCAAAAATGACCTAAATTATCCCAAAAATGACCTCAATTATCCCAAAAATAACCTAAAAACCCCCCCAAAAATTACCTAAAAACCCCCAAAAAAGACCCAAATTACCCAAAAAAATGACCTCAATTACCCCCAAAAAATGACCTAAAAACCCCCAAATATGACCTAAATTATCCCAAAAAATGACCTAAAACCCCCCCAAAAATGACCTCAATTACTCCCAAAAATGACCTCAATTACCCCAAAAATGACCTCAATTATCCCAAAAAAATGACCTAAAAACCCCCAAAAATGACCTAAAAACCCCCCAAAAAATGACCTAAAAATCCCCAAAAACGAACTAAATTGCCCCCAAAAAATGACCCAAATTACCCAAAAAATGACCTCAATTACCCCCAAAAAATGACCTAAAAACCCCCCAAAAATGAACTAAATTACCCCAAAAATGACCCAAATTACCCCCAAAAAATGACCTAAAACCCCCCCAAATATGACCTAAACCCCCCCAAAAATGACCTCAATTACCCCAAAAAATGACCTCAATTACCCCCAAAAATGAACTCAATTATCCCAAAAAATGACCTAAAAACCCCCCAAGAAATGACCTAAACCCCCCCAAAAAATGACCTAAAAACGCCCAAAAAATGACCTCAATTACCCCAAAAATGACCTCAAAAACCCCAAAATTCCCCCCAAACCCTTCCAGGACCCCCCAAATCCACCCCAAAACCCCCCCGGGATGCCCTAAATCCCTCCAGGACCCCCCAAAATCCCCTCAGAACCCCCCAAATCCCCCCCAGGACTCCCCAAAATCCCCCCAGGACCCCCCAAAATCCCTCCAGGACTCCCCAAAACCCCTCCAGGACCCCCCAAATCCCCCCCAGAAGCCCCTCAAATCCCCCCAGGACCCCCCAAATCTCCCCCAGGACCCCCCAAATCCAACCCAGGACCCCCCAAATCCAACCCAGGACCCCCCAAAACCCCTCAGAACCCCCCAAATTCCCTTAAAACCCCCCAAAATTGACCCCAGGACCCCCCAATTTTGCCCCAGGACCCCCCAAACTCCCCCCAGGACCCCCCAAAACCCATCCAGGACCCCCCAAAATTGCCCCCAAACTCCCCTCAGAACCCCCCAAATCTCGCCCAGGACCCCCCAAAATCCCCCCAGGACCCCCCAAATCCCCCCAGGACCCCCCAAATCTCCCCCAAATCCCCCCAGGACCCCCCAAAACCCCCCCAGGACCCCCCAAACCCCCCCAGGGCCCCCCAGAATCCCCCCAGGACCCCCCAAATCTCCCCCAGGACCCCCCAAAATCCCCCAGGACCCCCCAAAATCCCCCCAGGACCCCCCAGAATCCCCCCAGGACCCCCCAAATCTCCCCCAAATCCCCCCAGGACCCCCAAACCCCCCCAGGACCCCCCAAAACCCCCCCAGGACCCCCCAAACCCCCCCAGGGCCCCCCAAAATCCCCTCAGAACCCCCCAAATCTCCCCCAGGACCCCCCAAATTCCCTAAAAACCCCCCAAAATTGACCCCAGGACCCCCCAAACTCCCTCCAGGGCCCCCCAAACCCCCCCAGGACCCCCCAGAATCCCCCCCAGGACTCCCCAAAAATCCCTCCAGGACCCCCCAAATCCCCCCCAAATCCCCCCAGGACCCCCCAAAATCCCCCCAGGACCCCCCAAACCCCCCCAGTGGGTACCGGGGTCCCCCCGAGGGGTCTCAGGTCCCTCTCGCAGTCCCCGCAGCCCCCCGGGCTCCAGCCCTGGGGCACGTAATTGCCCAGAGAGTTCAGGGCCACCTGCGGGACATTTGGGGACATTTGGGGACATCTGGGGACATTTGGGGGACACCCCGACATCGGGGACAGCCCCAGGGACCCCAAAAACCCCCAAAACCCCAAAATCCCCCCAAAAATCCCCCCCAAAATCCCCCCCAGGACACGGAATTGCCCAAGGAGTTCAGGGTGGGACATTTGGGGACATTTGGGGACATTTTGGGGACATTTGGGGACATTTTGGGGACATTTGGGGACATTTGGGACATCTGAGGACATTTGGGGACATTTTGGGACAATTTGGGGACATTTTGGGGACATTTGGGGACATCTGAGGACATTTGGGGACATTTGGGGACATTTGGGGACATTTTGGGGACATTTGGGGACATTTTGGGGACATTTGGGGACATTTGGGGACATTTTGGGGACATTTTGGGGGATTTTGGGTAATTTTGGGGGACATTTGGGGACATTTGGGGACATTTTGGGGACATTTTGGGGGATTTTGGGTAATTTTGGGGTGATTTTGGGGTGATTTTGGGGTGATTTTGGGGTGAATTTGGGGTGATTTTGGGGTGAATTTGGGGTGATTTTGGGGTGGATTTCAGGGTGATTTTGGGGTGATTTTGGGGTGATTTTGGGGGATTTTGGTACCTTGGTGGGGCCGTTCCCATGGATCACCAGGGGCAGTTTTTGGGGTGATTTTGGGGTGATTTTCGGGTGATTTTGGGGTGAATTTGGGGTGAATTTGGGGGATTTTGGTACCTTTGTGGGGCCGTTCCCGTGGATCACCAGGGGCAGTTTTTGGGGTGATTTTGGGGTGATTTTGGGGTGGATTTTGGGGTGGATTTCAGGGTGATTTTGGGGTGGATTTCAGGGTGATTTTGAGGTGATTTTGGGGTGATTTTGGGGTGATTTTGGGGGATTTTGGGGTGATTTTGGGGTGATTTTGGGGGATTTTGGTACCTTTGTGGGGCCGTTCCCGTGGATCACCACAGAGGGGTTTTGGGGTGAATTTGGGGGATTTTTGGGATGATTTTGGGGTGGATTTCAGGATGATTTTGGGGTAATTTTGGGGTGATTTTGGGGTGATTTTGGGGTGATTTTGGGGGATTTTGGTACCTTGGTGGGGCCGTTCCCGTGGATCACCACCGGCCAGGCCCCGCTGACCTCGTTCCTCACTCGGTTCCCGCCCGGCTCGAAGCGAACGGTGACCTCGTCTGGGGGGACCCCAAAAACACTCAGGGACCCCAAAAAACACTCAGGAACCCCCAAAAACAGCCCTGGGACCCCCAAAAACCACCCAGGACACCCCAAAAACCACTCAGGTACCCCAAAAACAGCCCTGGGACCCCCAAAAACCACACAGGACACCCCAAAAACCACTCAGGAACCCCCAAAAAAACCCAGGACACCCCAAAAAAACACTCAGGGACCCCAAAAACCACTCAGGACACCCCAAAAACAGCCCTGGGACCCCCAAAAACCACACAGGGACCCCAAAAAACCACTCAGGAACCCCCAAAAACAGCCCTGGGACCCCCAAAAACCACACAGGGACCCCCAAAAACACTCAGGGACCCCCAAAAACCACTCAGGAACCCCAAAAACAGCCCAGGACACCCCAAAAACCACTCAGGAACCCCCAAAAACCACTCAGGAACCCCCAAAAACACCCAGGACCCCCCAAAAAAACAGTCAGGAACCCCCAAAAACCATTCAGGACCCCCCAAAATCCCCCTGGACCCCCCCTAAATCCCTCCAGGACCCCCCAAAACCCCCTCAAAATCCCCCCAAAACCCCTCAGGACCCCCCAAAATCCCCCCAAAATCCCTTCAAGACCCCCCAAAATCCCCCCAAATCCCTCCAGGACCCCCCAAAATCCCCCAAAATCCCTTCAAGACTCCCCAAAATCCCCTCAGGACCCCCCAAAATCTCCCCCAAATCATTTCAAGACCCACCAAAATCCCTTCAAGACCCCCCAAAATCCCCCTAAATCCCTCCAGGACCCCCCAAAACCCCCTCAAAATCCCCCCAAAACCCCTCAGGACCTCCCCAAATCCCCCCAAATCATTTCAAGACTCCCTAAAATCCCCCCAGGACCCCCCAGGACCCTCCCAAATCCCTTCAGGACCCCCCAAAATCTCCCCCAAATCATTTCAAGACCCCCCAGAACCCCCCAAAATCCCCTCAGGACCCCCCAAACCCCCCCAGGACCCCCCAAAATCCCCCCCAGATCCCTTCAGGACCCCCTAAAATCCCCTCAGGACCCCCCAAAATCTCCCCCAAATCATTTCAAGACCCCCCAAAATCCCTTCAGGACCCCCCAAAATCCCCCCAAAATCCCCCTGGACCCCCCAAAATCCCCCCAAATCCCTCCAGGACCCCCCAAAATCTCCCCCAAATCCCTTCAGGATCCCCCAGAACCCCCCAAAATCCCCTCAGGACACCCCAAAATCCCCCCCAAATCCCTTCAAGACTCCCCAAAATCCCCTCAGGACCCCCCAAAATCTCCCAGGACCCCCCCAAAATCCCTTCAAGACCCCCCAAAATCCCCCTAAATCCCTCCAGGACCCCCCAAAACCCCCTCAAAATCCCCCCAAAACCCCTCAGGACCTCCCCAAATCCCCCCAAATCATTTCAAGACTCCCTAAAATCCCCCCAGGACCCCCCAGGACCCTCCCAAATCCCTTCAGGACCCCCCAAAATCTCCCCCAAATCATTTCAAGACCCCCCAGAACCCCCCAAAATCCCCTCAGGACCCCCCAAACCCCCCCAGGACCCCCCAAAATCCCCCCCAGATCCCTTCAGGACCCCCTAAAATCCCCTCAGGACCCCCCAAAATCTCCCCCAAATCATTTCAAGACCCCCCAAAATCCCTTCAGGACCCCCCAAAATCCCCCCAAAATCCCCCTGGACCCCCCAAAATCCCCCCAAATCCCTCCAGGACCCCCCAAAATCTCCCCCAAATCCCTTCAGGATCCCCCAGAACCCCCCAAAATCCCCTCAGGACACCCCAAAATCCCCCCCAAATCCCTTCAAGACTCCCCAAAATCCCCTCAGGACCCCCCAAAATCTCCCAGGACCCCCCCAAAATCCCTTCAAGACCCCCCAAAATCCCCCTAAATCCCTCCAGGACCCCCCAAAACCCCCTCAAAATCCCCCCAAAACCCCTCAGGACCTCCCCAAATCCCCCCAAATCATTTCAAGACTCCCTAAAATCCCCCCAGGACCCCCCAGGACCCTCCCAAATCCCTTCAGGACCCCCCAAAATCTCCCCCAAATCATTTCAAGACCCCCCAGAACCCCCCAAAATCCCCTCAGGACCCCCCAAACCCCCCCAGGACCCCCCAAAATCCCCCCCAGATCCCTTCAGGACCCCCTAAAATCCCCTCAGGACCCCCCAAAATCTCCCCCAAATCATTTCAAGACCCCCCAAAATCCCTTCAGGACCCCCCAAAATCCCCCCAAAATCCCCCTGGACCCCCCAAAATCCCCCCAAATCCCTCCAGGACCCCCCAAAATCTCCCCCAAATCCCTTCAGGATCCCCCAGAACCCCCCAAAATCCCCTCAGGACACCCCAAAATCCCCCCCAAATCCCTTCAAGACTCCCCAAAATCCCCTCAGGACCCCCCAAAATCTCCCAGGACCCCCCCAAAATCCCTTCAAGACCCCCCAAAATCCCCCTAAATCCCTCCAGGACCCCCCAAAACCCCCTCAAAATCCCCCCAAAACCCCTCAGGACCTCCCCAAATCTCCCCAAATCATTTCAAGACTCCCTAAAATCCCCCCAGGACCCCCCAGGACCCTCCCAAATCCCTTCAGGACCCCCCAAAATCTCCCCCAAATCATTTCAAGACCCCCCAGAACCCCCCAAAATCCCCTCAGGACCCCCCAAAATCCCCCAAAATCCCCCAAAATCCCTTCAAGACCCCCCAAAACCCCTCCAGGACCCCCCAAACCCCCCCAGGACCCCCCAAAATCCCCCCCAAAATCCCTTCAAGACCCCTCAAAATCCCCCCCAAAATCCCCCCCAGATCCCTTCAGGAACCCCCAAAATCCCCTCAGGACCCCCCAAAATCCCCCAAAATCCCTTCAAGACCCCCCAAAATCCCCCAAAATCCCTTCAAGACCCCCCAAATCCCCCCAGGACCCCCCAAAATCCCCCCAAAATCCCTTCAAGACCCCCCAAAATCCCCTCAGGACCCCCCAAAATCCCCTCAGGACCCCCCAAAATCCCCCCAGGACCCCCCAAAACCCCCCCAGGCTGACCCAGGGCCCCGTTGAGGTTCTGGAAGATTCTGGAGTGATGATCCAGGGCCAGCCCCAGCTCCTCCTGGGGGGCAAAAAAATCAGATTTTGGGGAAAAAATAGAGATTTTGGGGGGAAAAATGAAGTTTTGGGAAAAAAAATGAGATTTTGGGGAGGGAAAATGAGATTTTGGGGGAAAAAAATGAAGTTTTGGGGGGAAAAATGAGATTTTTTTTAGGGGAAAATATGAGATTTTGGTGAAAAAAATGAGATTTTGGGGAGAAAAGAGATTTTTTGGGGGAAAAAAATGAAGTTTTGGGTGGAAAATTTGAGATTTTAGGGGGAAAATTTGAGATTTTGGGGGAAAAAATGAGATTTTTGGGGAGAAAATGAGATTTTGGGGGGAAAAAGGAGATTTTTGGGGAGGGAAAATGAGATTTTTGGGGGAAAAATGAGATTTTGGGGGGCAAAAAAATGAGATTTTGGGGGGAAAATTTGAGATTTTGGGGGGAAAAAATGAGATTTTGGGGAAAAAAATGAAGTTTTGGGGAAAAAAAAGAGATTTTGGGGGGCAAAAAAATGAGATTTTGGGGGAAAAATGAGATTTTTGGGGAGGGAAAATGAGATTTTAGGGGGAAAAATGAGATTTTGGGGAGAAAAATGAGATTTTGGGGGGCAAAAAAATGAGATTTTGGGGAAAAATGAAATTTGGGGGGGGAAAAATGAAGTTTTGGGGAAAAAAATGAGATTTTGAGGAGAAAAAATGAGATTTTGGGGAGGGAAAATGAAATTTTGGGGAGGGAAAATGAGATTTTGGGGAAAAAAATGAAGTTTTTGGGAGAAAAATGAGATTTTGGGAGAAAAAAAAGAGATTTTGGGGGGGAAAATGAGATTTTGGGGAAAAAAATGAAGTTTTGGGGGGGAAAATGAGATTTTTTTAGGGAAAAATATGAGATTTTGGGGGAAAGATGAGATTTTTTTGGGAGAAAAATGAGATTTTGGGGGGAAAAATGAAGTTTTGGGGGTGGGGAAAATGAGATTTTTTTAGGGAAAAATGAGATTTTGGGGAGAAAAATGAGATTTTTTGGGGAAAAATGAAGATTTCATGGGAAAAATGAAGTTTTAGGGAGAAAAATGAGATTTTTTTAGGGAAAAATGAGATTTTGGGGGGGAAAAAGAGATTTTTGGGGAAAAAAATGAGATTTTTGGGGGAAAAAAATGAAGTTTTGGGGGAAAAATGAGATTTTTGGGAGGGAAAATGAGATTTTGGGGAAAAAAAAGAGATTTTGGGGAGAAAAGTGAGATTTTTTGGGGGAAAAAAATGAAGTTTTGAGGGGAAAATTTGAGATTTTGGGGAAAAAAATGAGATTTTGGGGAAAAATGAAATTTTGGGGGGAAAAACAAGATTTTTGGGGGGGAAAATGAGATTTTGGGGAGAAAAATGAAGTTTTGGGGAAAAAAATGAGATTTTGGGGAGGGAAAATGAGATTTTAGGGGGAAAAAATGAGATTTTGGGTTTAAAAAAATGAGATTTTGGGGGAAAAAATGAGATTTTTTTAGGGAAAAATGAAATTTTGGGGGGAGAAAATGAGATTTTTGGGGAAAAAAAAGAGATTTTTAGGTAAAAATGAGATTTTGGGGGGAGAAAATGAGGGTCCAGGGGGGATTTTGGGGTAATTTTGAGGAATTTTAGGAAAATTTTGAGGGGATTTTGAGGGGAGATTTTGGGTGGAATTTTAGGGGGAATTTGAGGGGATTTTGGGGGGATTTTGGGTGGATTTTGGGGGGATTTTGAGGGATTTTGGGGTAATTTTGGAGGGATTTTGGGGGAAATTTGGGGTGAATTTTGAGGAATTTGGGGAAAATTTTGAGAGGAATTTTGGGGGGATTTCAGGGAGATTTTGGGTGGTTTTGGGGGGATTTTGGATGGGATTTTGGGGGGATTTTGGGATAATTTTGGGGTGATTTGGGGGTGATTTTGGGGTGGTTTTGGGCTGATTTTGGGTGGGATTTTGGGGAAATTTCGAGGTTATTTTGAGGGGATTTTGGGGTGATTTTGGGATGATTCTAAGGGTGATTTTGGGGTGATTTTGGGGTAATTTTGAGGGGATTTTGGGAGGATTTTGGATGGGATTTTGGGATAATTTTGGGGTAATTTTGGGGTAATTTTGGGGTGGTTTTGGGGTGATTTTGGGGTGATTTTGGGTGATTTTGGGGTGATTTTGGGGTCATTTTGGGATAATTTTGGGGTGATTTTGAGGTGATTTTGGGGTATTTTTGGGGTGATTTTGGGTGGTTTTGGGGCTCACCCTGACCTCAGGGTTCAGGTACAGTTGGGTGTAGAACAATTGATAAATTTGGGGAGATTTTGGGGTGATTTTGAAGAATTTTGGGGGGATTTTGGAATAATTTTGAGGGGATTTTGGGGGGATTTTGGATGGGATTTTGGGGTAATTTTGGGGTGATTTTGGGGTGATTTTGAGGGGATTTTGGGGTAATTTTGAGGGGATTTTGGGGTGATTTTGGGGTAATTTTGGGGTAATTTTGGGGTGATTTTGGATGGGATTTTGGGGTAATTTTGGGGTGATTTTGGGTGGGATTTTGAGGGATTTTTGGGTAATTTTAAAGGGATTTTGGGTGGGATTTTGGGGTAGTTTTGGGGTAATTTTGGGGTGATTTTGGGGTATTTTTGGGATGATTTTGGATGGGATTTTGGGGTAATTTTGGGGTGATTTTGGGGTGATTTTGGGGTAATTTTGGGGTGATTTTGGGTGGGATTTTGGGTGGGATTTTGGGAGGAATTTTGAAGAATTTTGGGGTAATTTTGGGATAATTTCGGGGTGATTTTGGGAGGATTTTGGATGGGATTTTGAGGTGATTTTGAGGTGATTTTGAGGGGATTTTGGGGTGATTTTGGATGGGATTTTGGAATAATTTTGGTGATAATTTTGGGGTGATTTTGGGGTGATTTTGGGGTGATTTTGGGGTGATTTTGGGGTGATTTTGAGGGGATTTTGGGGTGATTCTGGGCGGTTTTGGGGCTCACCCTGAGCTCAGGGTTCAGGTACAGTTGGGTGTAGAACAATTGATAAATTTGGGTGGATTTTGGGGTGATTTTGGGGTGATTTTGGGGTAATTTTGGATGGGATTTTGGGGTGATTTTGGGAGGATTTTGGGTGGGATTTTGAGGGGATTTTGGGGTGATTTTGGGGTGACTTTGGGTGGGATTTTGGGGTAATTTTGGGGTAATTTTGAGGGGATTTTGGGGTGATTTTGGATGGGATTTTGGAATAATTTTGGGGATAATTTTGGGGTGATTTTGGGGTGATTTTGGGGTGATTTTGGGGTGATTCTGGGCGGTTTTGGGGCTCACCCTGAGCTCAGGGTTCAGGTACAGTTGGGTGTAGAACAATTGGTCGTCGTCGTCGTCCCGGAAGTGCCAACGCTCCACCAGAGCCCACAGGGCCGGGGCGTAGCCCACGAACCCTAAAAACCCCCAAAATCACCCCAAAAACGTCTCTGAGACCCCCAAAAACCCCAAAAACCTCCCTGAGACCCCCAAAAAATCCCAGAAACCCCCTCAGAAACCCCCAGGACCTCTCAGAACCGCCCCCAAATACCCCCAAACCTCCCCCAAATCCCACTCAAAACCCCCAAAATCCACCCAGGACCCCCCAAATCCCCCCCGAATCCCCCCAAATCCCCGCAGGACACCCCAAATTCCACTCAAACCCCCCAAACCCTTCTCCAGGACCCCCCAGAACCCCCCAAATCCCACTCAAACCCACCCAGGACCCCCCAAACCTCCCCAGAACCCCCCAAATCCCACTCAAACCCACCCAGGACCCCCCAACCCCTCCCCAAATCCCCCCCAGGACCCCCCAAATCCCACTCAAACCCACCCAGGACCCCTCAAACCTCCCCAAAACCCTCAAACCTCCCTCAAATCCCACCCAGGACCCCCCAAACCTCCCCAGATCCCCCCAAAACCCCCCCAAATCCCCCTCAGGACCCCCCAAACCTCCCCAAAATCTCCCAAACCTCCCCCAAATCCCACCCAGGACCCCAAATCCCCCCCAGATCCCCCCCAGGACCCCCCAAATCCCCCCCAGGACCCCCCAAACTCCCCCCAGGACCCTCCAAATCTCCCCCAAACCCCCCCAGGACCCCCCCAGGACCCCCCAAATCCCCCCCAGGACCCCCCAACCCCACCCAAATCCCCCCCAGGACCCCCCAAACCCCCCCAAATCCCCCCCAGAACCCCCCAAACCTCCCCAAAATCTCCCAAACCTCCCCCAAATCCCACCCAGGACCCCCCAAATCCCACTCAAACCCACCCAGGACCCCCCAAACCCCCCCCAAATCCCCCCCAGGACCCCCCAAATCCCACCCAGGACCCCCCAAACCCCCCCCCAGGACCCCCCAAATCCCCCCCAGGCCCCCAAATCCCCCCCAAACCCCTCCCAGGCCCCCCCAAACCCCCCCCCCGTACCCCCCGAGTTGAGGAAGCGTTTCCCCCCGGGGGGCTCGGGGGGGTAGAGCGGGGCCAGCCCCTCCTGGGGCCAGCAGAAACCCTCGGCCGCGAACAGGACCCCGGCCCGGGACCCCCGGAACTTGGCCAGCAGCTCCCGGGGACCCCCCGCGAACACCACGTCATAGCTGGGGGGGAAAATCGGGCTGGGGGAGGCCGGAAAGGGGAAAAACGGCCCCGAAAAGCACGGAAAAGCACCCGGAAAACCCCAAAAAGCACCCAAAAAACCACAAAAAGTACAAAAAACACCCCCAAACTACCCCAGAAACCCCAAAAAGCACCCAAAAAACCCCAAAAAGCACCCAAAAACCCCCAGAAAGTACAAAAAACACCCCCAGACTACCCCAGAAACCACAAAAAACACCCAAAAAGCCCTAAGAAGTACAAATACCCCCAAACCACCCAAAAAAACCCCAAAACTGCCCCAAAAACCCCAAACCCACCCAACCCCCCCCAGAACCGCCCTGAAAACCAAAAAATCACCCAAAAACCCTCAAAAGCACCCAAAAACCACCCCAAAACCTCCCAAACCATGCAAAAAACCCCAAAAAAGCACCCAAAAAACCACAAAATCACCCCAAAAATCCCCCAAACCACCCCAGAAAAACCCAAACTGCCCAAAAAACCCAAAACTGCCCCAAAAACCCCAAACCCACCCAAAACCCCCCAGAACCGCCCTGAAAACCCCAAAAATCACCCAAAAAACCCCAAAATCACCACAAAATCCACAAAAAATCCCCCAAACCACCCCAAAATCACCCAAAAAACACAAAAACCACCCCAAAAACACAAAAAGCACCTGAAAAAGCCCCAGAACTGCCCTAAAAAAACCCCAAAAAACACAAAATCACCCTCAAAAACCCCCCAAAACCCCCAAGAAACACAAAAGCCACCCCAAAAATCCCAAACCGCCCCGAAAACCCCAAAAAAACACCCAAGAAACCACAAAAACACCCCAAAAACCCCCAAACCACCCAAAAAAACCCCAAAACTGCCCCAAAAACCCCAAACCCACCCAAAACCCCCCAGAACCGCCCCAAAAACCCCCAAAATCCCCCAAAAAACCCCAAAATCACCCCCAAATCCGCCCTGAAAAACTCGCATTTCCCACCAGAATTTCCAGATTTTTCCCATTTTTCCCCATTTTTCCCATTTTCCCCCTTTTTTGCCCATTTTTCCCCCATTTCTCCCCCCAAATTCCCATTTTTCCTCAGTTTTTCCCATTTTTCCCCATTTTCCCCTCGTTTTCCCCCCATTTTCCAACCCAAATTCCCATTTTATCCCCATTTTTCCCATTTCCCCCCTTTTTTTCCTGTTTTTCCCCAGTTTCCCCCCTTTTTTCCCGTTTTACCCCCTTTTTTTCCCATTTTTTCCCCTCATTTCTCCCCCCAAATTCCCATTTTTTCCCCCATTTTCCCCATTTTTCCCCGTTTTTCCCGTTTTCCCCCCTGTTTCCCGGTACCTGTCAACGAAGAGCACGACGAGGCCGCCACTCCCCCTGAATTCCCATTTTTTCCCCATTTTTCCCCCCAAATTCCCGTTTTTTCCCCGTTTTTCCCCGTTTTTCCCCCCAAATTCCCGTTTTCCCCCCGTTTTCCCCCGTTTTTTCCCCGTTTTCCCCCTGTTTTTCCCCCCAAATTCCCATTTTTCCCCATTTTTTCCCCGGTTTTCCCCATTTTTCCCCCCGAATTCCCATTTTTTCCCCGTTTTTCCCCGTTTTCTCCCCATTTTCCCCCCATTTTCCCCCCCAAATTCCCATTTTTCCCCATTTTTCCCGTTTTTCCCCTGTTTTTTCCCCATTTTCCCCCTGTTTTTCCCCGTTTTTCCCCCGAATTCCCGTTTTTTCCCCGTTTTTCCCGTTTTCCCCCGTTTTTCCCCCGTTTTCCCCCCGTACCTGTCGACGAAGAGCACGACGAGGCCGCCCCTCCCCCCAAATTCCCATTTTTTCCCCGTTTTTCCCCATTTTCCCCCTGAATTCCCATTTTTTTTCCCATTTTTCCCGTTTTCCCCCCATTTTTCCCCCATTTTCCCCCTGTTTTCCCCCATTTTTCCCCCCGAATTCCCATTTTTTTTCCCATTTTCCCCTCGTTTTTCCCCATTTTTTCCCCATTTTTCCCGTTTCCCCCGTTTTTCCCCCATTTTCCCCCCGTACCTGTCGATGAAGAGCACGGCAAGGTCGCCCCTCCCCCCAAATTCCCGTTTTTTCCCCATTTTTCCCGTTTTCCCCCGTTTTTCCCCCATTTCCCCCTGGTACCTGTCGACGAAGAGCACGACGAGGCCGCCCCTCCCCCCAAATTCCCATTTTTTCCACATTTTTCCACATTTTTCCCCCCGAATTCCCATTTTCCCCCCGTTTTTCCCCATTTTTCCCCATTTTTCCCGTTTTCCCCCGTTTTTCCCCCATTTTTCCCGGTACCTGTCGACGAAGAGCACGACGAGGCCGCCCCTCCCCCCAAATTCCCGTTTTTTCCCCGTTTTTCCCGTTTTCCCCCGTTTTCCCCCCATTTTCCCGGTACCTGTCGACGAAGAGCACGACGAGGCCGCCCCTCCCCCCGAATTCCCGTTTTTTCCCCGTTTTTCCCGTTTTCCCCCGTTTTCCCCCCGTTTCCCCCCGTACCTGTCGACGAAGAGCACGACGAGGCCGCCCCTCCCCCGCAGCGGGGCCAGCGCCCCCCGGAGCCAGCGAACCTTCTGCCCCCCCCCGGGGCTGCGCGCCACGTCCCCCCCCCGCCAGCGCCGGCCCAGCCCCAGCGTCTGACCGCGGCGACAACAGCCGGAACAACAGCCGGAAACAACAGCCGGAAACACAGCCGGGAACAGCCGGGAACACAGCCGGAAACACAGCCGGAACCACAGCCGGGAACAGCCGGAACAACAGCCGGAAACACAGCCGGAAACAACAGCCGGGAACAACAGCCGGGAACAACAGCCGGGAACACAGCCGGAAACCACGGCAACAGCCACGGCAACAGCCGGAGACCGCAGGAACAGCCGGAACCATAGCAACAGCCGGAACGACAGCCGGAACGACAGCCGGAAACCACGGCAACAGCCGGAACGACAGCCGGAAACCACGGCAACAGCCGGAACGACAGCCGGAAACCACGGCAACAGCCGGAACGACAGCCGGAAACCATGGCAACAGCCGGAACGACAGCCGGAACCACAGCCGGAAACCATAGCAACAGCCGGAACGACAGCCGGAACGACAGCCGGAAACCATGGCAACAGCCGGAACGACAGCCAGAAACCACGGCAACAACAGCCGGAACGACAGCCGCAACCACAGCCGGCAACAGCCGGAACGACAGCCGGAACGACAGCCGGAACGACAGCCGGAACGACAGCCGGGAACAGCCGGAACAACAGCCGCAACAACAGCCGGCAACAGCCGGAACGACAGCCGGAACAACAGCCGCAACGACAGCCGCAACGACAGCCACAACGACAGACGGAAACCACGGCAACAGCCGGAACAACAGCCACAACCACAGCCGGGAACAGCCGGAACGACAGCCGGGAACAGCCGGAACGACAGCCGGAACGACAGCCGGAAACCACGGCAACAACAGCCAGAACGACAGCCGGAACGACAGCCGGGAACAGCCGGAACAACAGCCGGAACGACAGCCGGAACGACAGCCGGAACCACGGCAACAGCCGGAACCACAGCCAGAAACCACAGCAACAGCCAGAAACACAGCCAGAACAACAGCCGGAACCACGGCAACAACAGCCGGAACAACAGCCAGAACAACAGCCGCAACCACGGAAACAACAGCCGGAAACACAGCCGGAACCACGGCAACAGCCGGAACAACAACAGCCGGAACGACAGCCGGAACGACAGCCGGAACAACAGCCGGAACAACAGCCGCAACCACGGAAACAACAGCCGGAACGACAGCCAGGAACACAGCCGGAAACAACAGCCGGAACCACAATAGCCGGAACCAACAACAGCCGGAACAAACAACAGCCGGAACAACAGCCACAACCACGGCAACAACAGCCGGAACAACAGCCGGAACCGCAGCCGGAACCGGGAACAGCCGGGAACAATGGGAACAGCCGGAAATGACAACGGGAACAGCCGGAACAACAGCCGGAACCACAACAGCCAGGAACAACGGGAACAGCCAGAACGACAGCCAGGAACAACCGGAAATGGGAACAGCCGGGAACAACAGCCGGAACAACAGCCGGAACGAAAACAGCCGGAACAACAGCCGGAACGAAAACAGCCGGGAACAAGGGGAACAGCCGGAAATGACAGCCAGAACCAACAACAGCCGGAAATTACAACAGCCAGAAACCACAGCCGGAAACGGGAAATGGGAACAGGAAACAAACAATGGGAAACGGGAACAACAGGAAACGGGAAACAATGGGAAACAACAAGGGGAAATGACAACAACGGGAAACAAATGACAACAGGAAACAACGGGGAACAATGGGAAACGACAACGGGAAAAGACAGGAAATAACGGGAAACGGGAACAGGAAACAACAAGGGGAAAGAACAATGGGAAACAATGAGAAACAACAGGAAAACAGCAGGGAAACAACGGGAAAAACAAGGGGAAAAGAGCGGGAAATCACGGGGAAACAACGGGAAGGGCAACAGGAAATGACCGGGGAACGAGGGGGGAAAAACAGGAAAAACAACAGGAAAAACAACAGGAAAACAACAGGAAAAACAACAGGAAAACAACAGGAAAAACAACAGGAAAAACAACAGGAAAAACAACAGGAAAACAACAGGAAAAACAACAGGAAAAACAACAGGAAAGGTGGGGTGAAAATGGGGAAAAATGGGGAAAATTTGGGAAAATTTGGGAAAAACGGGAGCGAGAGCAGCGGAGTGGGGGAGGGGGGGAAGGGGGAGGGGAAAAGGAGAAAAAATGGGAAAAAAAGGGGAAAAAAGGGAAAAAAAGGGGAAAAAGCCAAAATTAATCGTTAAGAAAAAAATTTTAAAAATCGTTAAAAACCCGCGGGAAATTTAAAATAAAAACGGGGAAAAATTCCGTGGGCAGGGAGGAAAGGAGGGGGAGGGTCCCGGGGGGTGTCCCCTCCCCCCAGCCCCTCCCCCATCGCCCATCCCCCAGCCCCTCCCTCATCCCCCAGCCCCTCCCCCACCCCAGCCCCTCCCCCAGCCCAGCCCCTCCCCCAGCCCCTCCCCCAGCCCATCCCCCAGCCCCTCCCTCATCCCCCAGCCCCTCCCCCATCCCCTCCCCCAGCCCCTCCCCCAGCCCCTCCCCCAGCCCATCCCCATCCCCTCCCCCAGCCCCTCCCCCACCCCAGCCCCTCCCCAGCCCATCCCCCAGCCCCTCCCTCATCCCCCAGCCCCTCCCCCATCCCCTCCCCCAGCCCATCCCCATCCCCTCCCCCAGCCCATCCCCCATCCCCTCCCCCAGCCCATCCCCATCCCCTCCCCCAGCCCATCCCCCATCCCCTCCCCCAGCCCCTCCCCCAGCCCATCCCCCAGCCCCTCCCCCAGCCCCTCCCCCACCCCAGCCCCTCCCCCATCCCATCCCCCAGCCCCTCCCCTCCCCCAGCCCCTCCCCAGCCCCTCCCCCACCGTCAGGCTGTAGTTGAAGGCCTGGGCCGAGCGCAGGAAGCGCCGGTAGCCGTCCGTGGCCTCCGTGGCCACCGTCAGCACCAGCAGAGGCTCTGCGGGACACGGAGAGAGCGCTGACCGCGACCGGTGACCCCTGACCCCTCACTGACCCCTCAGAGTGACCCCTGACCCCTCACTGACCCCTGACCCCTCACAGTGACCTCTGACCCCTCACTGACCCCTCACTGACCCCTCACTGACCCCTGACCCCTCACTGACCCCTCACTGACCCCTGACCCCTCACTGACCCCTCACTGACCCCTCACTGACCCCTCACGGTGACCCCTGACCCCTCACTGACCCCTCACGGTGACCCCTGACCCCTCACTGACCCCTCACTGACCCCTCACAGTGACCTCTGACCCCTCACAGTGACCTCTGACCCCTCACGGTGACCCCTGACCCCTCACTGACCCCTCACAGTGACCTCTGACCCCTCACTGACCCCTCATAGTGACCACTGACCCCTCATTGACCCCTCACAGTGACCCCTGACCCCCTCACTGACCCCTCACGGTGACCCCTGACCCCTCATTGACCCCTCACTGACCCCTCACAGTGACCCCTGACCCCTCATTGACCCCTCACAGTGACCCCTGACCCCCTCACTGACCCCTCACGGTGACCCCTGACCCCTCATTGACCCCTCACTGACCCCTCACAGTGACCCCTGACCCCTCACTGACCCCTCACTGACCCCTGACCCCTCACTGACCCCTCACAGTGACCCCTGACCCCTCACTGACCCCTCACCGTGACCCCTGACCCCTCACTGACCCCTCAGAGTGACCCCTGACCCCTCACTGACCCCTCAGAGTGACCTCTGACCCCTCACTGACCCCTCACAGTGACCCCTGACCCCTCACTGACCCCTCACAGTGACCTCTGACCCCTCACTGACCCCTCAGAGTGACCCCTGACCCCTCACTGACCCCTCAGAGTGACCTCTGACCCCTCACTGCCCCCTCACGGTGACCCCTGACCCCTCACTGACCCCTCCCGGTGACCTCTGACCCCTCCCCACGCGCCCCCGCCCTCACTCACCGTTCCCGGTGGTCTCGGGGGTGCCGGGTTCGGTTCCGGGGGGGATTTCGGGGCAGGTTTGGGGGATCCCGGTGGTCCCGGGGGTCCCGGGGGTCCCGGGTTCGGTTCCGGGGGGAATTTCGGGGCAGGTTTGGGGGGTCCCGGGGGGGCTCCCCAGCACCAGCAGCACCAGCGGCACCACCAGGGCGGCCATGGCGCGGGGGGGCGTGGCTTACAGCGAGGGGTGTGACCTCTCACCGCGCTTCAGCCAATCCCCGCCCGCCGCTCCGCCCCTTGCACCAATCAGCGCCGAGGGGCGTGGCCAGGGGCGGCACTGCCACGTTGCCAGGAGTGTTTAATAAAAGGGGGCGTGGCTTCGCGAGGGGAGAGCGCCGCGCTCAAAATGGCGGCGGGCAGGAAGGGGCGGGGCTTGCGCCGCGCTCAAGATGGCGGCGGCGGGGTGAGGGCGGAAGTGGCGTCAGAGAGGGCGGAAGTGAACGGCGGCCGACCGGAAGTCGCCTCATGATGGGCGAGAAGAAAACGTCGGGTGAGGGGCGAGGGGTCCCGGGGGGATTTTGGGGGGTCCCGGGGCCGGTTCGGGGGTCCCGGGGTTGTTTTGGGGGGTCCCGGGGCCGGTTCGGGGGTCCCGGGGGGGATTTGGGGGGTCCCGGGGCTCTTTTGGGGGGTCCCGGTTCCCGGGGGGGGTTTTGGGGTCTCTGAGGGGTCTCGGGGGGGGGAATCCCCGTGAGGATCCCGACTTTTGGTATTCCCGGTTTTTTCGGGGCATTCCCCATTTTTTTCCACGGTATTCCCGATTTTTTTCACCTTATTCCCATTTTTTTAGCGATATTCCCCAATTTTTCACCATATTCCCGGTTTTTTACGGATATTCCCGATTTTTTTCACGGTATTCCCATTTTTTCCACGGTATTCCCGATTTTTTTCACCTTATTCCCATTTTTTTTAGCGATATTCCCCAATTTTTCACGGTTTTCCCAGATTTCTTCGAGGCATTCCCGATTTTTTCTGGAATTTTCGGGTTTTTTATTGAATTTTCGGGTTTTTTAATGGAATTTTCGGGTTTTTTAATGGAATTTTCGGGTTTTTTAATGGAATTTTCGGGTTTTTTATGGAATTTTCGGAGTTTTTTATGGAATTTTCGGGGTTTTTTAATGGAATTTTCGGGATTTTTTTAATGGAATTTTCGGGATTTTTTTTTAAGGCATTTTCGGGTTTTTTTTAATGGAATTCTCGGGTTTTTTTCGGAATTTTCGGGGTTTTTTATGGAATTTTCGGGTTTTTTATGGAATTTTCGGGTTTTTTATGGAATTCTCGGGTTTTTTTCGGAATTTTCGGGTTTTTTATGGAATTTTCGGGTTTTTTATGGAATTTTCGGGTTTTTTTCGGAATTTTCGGGGTTTTTTTCGAGATTTTCGGGGTTTTTTTTCGAGATTTTCGGGGTTTTTTCGGAATTTTCGGGTTTTTTTGGGGGGATTTCGGGGTTTTTTGGGCTCCCCTTTTTTTGGGGGGTGGTCCCAGTGACCCCCCGCCCATCCCGAGGGTCCTGGAAGGGATCAGCGGCTCCCGATTTTGGGGAATTCTCTTTATTTTCGGTGCAATTCTCGGGTTTTTGGGTGCAATTCTCGGGTTTTTGGGTGCAATTCTCGGGTTTTTTGGGGGGATTTCGGGGTTTTTTGGGGGGATTTCGGGGTTTTTTGGGGTCCCCTTTTTTTGGGGGGTGGTCCCAGTGACCCCCCCGCCCATCCCGAGGGTCCTGGAAGGGATCAGGGAGCTCCGCGAGGCTCCGATTTCTTTATTTTGGGTGCAATTCTCGGGTTTTTGGGTGGAATTCTCGTTTTTTTCCTGGGATTTCGGGGTTTTTTGGGACCCCCTTTTTTAGGGGGGTGGTCCCAGTGACCCCCCGCCCATCCGGAGGGTCCTGGAAGGGATCAGAGGCTCCCGATTTTGGGGAATTCTCTTTATTTTGGGTGGAATTCTCTTTATTTTGGGTGCAATTCTCGGGTTTTTGGGTGCAATTCTCGGGTTTTTTTGGGGGGATTTCGGGGTTTTTTGGGGTCCCCTTTTTTAGGGGGGTGGTCCCAGTGACCCCCCGCCCATCCCGAGGGTCCTGGAAGGGATCAGGGAGCTCCGCGAGGCTCCGATTTCTTTATTTTGGGTGCAATTCTCTTTATTTTGGGTGGAATTTTCGGGTTTTTGGGTGGAATTTTCGGGTTTTTTTGGGGGGATTTCGGGGTTTTTTGGGACCCCCTTTTTTTGGGGGGTGGTCCCACTGAGCCCCCTCGCCCCCCGCCCATCCCGAGGGTCCTGGAAGGGATCAGCGGCTCCCGATTTTGGGGAATTCTCTTTATTTTGGGTGGAATTCTCTTTATTTTGGGTGCAATTCTCGGGTTTTTGGGTGCAATTCTCGGGTTTTTCCTGGGATTTCGGGGTTTTTTGGGGTCCCCTTTTTTAGGGGGGTGGTCCCAGTGACCCCCCGCCCATCCCGAGGGTCCTGGAAGGGATCAGGGAGCTCCGCGAGGCTCCCGATTTTGGGGAATTCTCTTTATTTTGGGTGGAATTCTCTTTATTTTGGGTGGAATTCTCGTTTTTTTCCTGGGATTTCGGGGTTTTTTGGGACCCCCTTTTTTAGGGGGGTGGTCCCAGTGACCCCCCTCGCCCCCCCCGCCCATCCCGAGGGTCCTGGAAGGGCTCAGGGAGCTCCGGGACCCTCCCGATTTCTTTATTTTGGGTGGAATTCTCGGGTTTTTTGGGGGGATTTCGGGGTTTTTTGGGACCCCCTTTTTTTGGGGGGTGGTCCCACTGACCCCCCTCGCCCCCCGCCCAGCCCGCGTGCCCGAGGGGGCTCCCCGGCGGGTCCTGGACGGGGCCACGCGGCAGCGGCGGCTGCACCGGCAGCTGGAGGCGCTGGAGAACGACAACTTCGGGGATGATCCCCAGGCGGGGCTGCCCCGGCCCGGGAAACGCCTCCCGCACTTCAGCGACAGCACCGAGACCGGTACCGGCACCGGGAGGGGTCCGGGGGGGGTTTGGGGGGGATTTGGGGGGTCCTGAGGGGGTCCTGGGGGTGTTTGGGGGGTCCCAGGGGGAGTTTGGAGGGGATTTGGGGGGATTTTGGGGGGTCCTAAGGGGGTTTTAGGGGGGTCCTGGGGGGATTTGGGGGGTCCTGGGGGGGATTTGGGGGGATTTTGGGGGGTCCCGGGGGGTCTCAGAGCCCCCCGCACTTCAGCGACAGCACCGAGACCGGTACCGGCACCGGGAGGGGTCCCAGGGGTCCTGGGGGGGGGTCCTGAGGGGGTTTGGGGGGTCCTGAGGGGGATTTGGGGGGATTTTGGGGGGTCCTGGGGGGGATTTTGGGGGGTCCCAGGGGGGGGTCTCAGAGCCTCCCGCATTTCAGCGACAGCACTGAGACCGGTACCGGCACTGGGAGGGGTCCGGGGGGGATTTGGGGGGAGTTTGGGGGGTCCTGAGGGGGATTTGGGGGGATTTTGGGGGGTCCTGGGGGAGTTTGGGGGGTCCGGGGGGGGATGTGGGCGGATTTGGGGGGATTTTGGGGGGATTTGGGGGGATTTTGGGGGGTCCCAGGGGGGTCTCAGAGCCCCCCGCACTTCAGCGACAGCACCGAGACCGGTACCGGCACCGGGAGGGGTCCCAGGGGTCCTGAGGGGATTTGGGGGGTCCTGGGGGGAATTTGGGTGGATTTTGGGGGGTGCTGGGGGGATTTTGGGGAGTGCTGGGGGAGTTTGGGGGGTCCTGGGGGGGATGTGGGCAGATTTGGGGGGTCCCGGGGGGGATTTGAGGGGATTTTGGGGGGTCCTGGGGGGGATATTGGGGGGATTTTGGGGGGTCCCGGGGGGTTCTCAGAGCCTCCCGCACTTCAGCAGCAGCACCGAGACCGGTACCGGCACCGGGAGGGGTCCGGGGGGGGTTTGGGGGGGATTTGGGGGGTCCTGAGGGGGAGTTTGGAGGGGATTTGAGGGGATATTGGGGGGATTTTGGGGGGTCTCAGAGCCCCCCGCACTTCAGCGACAGCACCGAGACCGGTACCGGCACCGGGAGGGGTCCCAGGGGTCCTGGGGGGGGTCCTGAGGGGGTTTGGGGGGTCCTGGGGGGATTTTGGGGGGTCCCAGGGGGGGTCTCAGAGCCTCCCACACTTCAGCGACAGCACCGAGACCGGTACCGGCACCGGGAGGGGTCCGGGGGGGAGTTTGGGGGGTCCTGGGGGGATTTTGGGGGGTCCTGGGGGAGTTTGGGGGGTCCGGGGGGGGATGTGGGCGGATTTGGGGGGATTTTGGGGGGATTTGGGGGGATTTTGGGGGGTCCCAGGGGGGGTCTCAGAGCCTCCCGCACTTCAGCGACAGCACCGAGACCGGTACCGGCACCGGGAGGGGCCCGGGGGTCCTGGGGATACTGGGATGGACTGGGTTATACTGGGTTATACTGGTTTATACTGGGTTGTACTGGGTTATACCGGTCTGTACTGGTCTGTACTGGTCTGTACTGGGTTATACTGGTCTGTACTGGTCTGTAGTGGGTTATACTGGTTTATACCGGTTTAAACTGGTTTATACCGGTCTGTATTGGTTTATACTGGTTTATACTGGGTTATACTGGTCTGTACTGGTTTATACTGGTCTGTACTGGGTTATACCGGTCTATACTGGTCTATACTGGTTTATAGTGGTTTATACTGGTCTGTACTGGTTTATACCGGTCTGTACTAGTTTATACTGCTTTATACTGGTTTAAACTGGTTTATACTGGGCTGTACTGGGTTATACTGGTCTGTACTGGTTTATACCGGTCTGTACTGGTTTATACTGGTCTGTACTGGTTTACACTGGTTTATACTGGTTTATACTGGTTTAAACTGGTTTATACTGGGCTGTACTGGGTTATACTGGGCTGTACTGGGTTATACTGGTCTGTACTGGTTTATACCGGTCTGTACTGGTCTGTACTGGTTTACACTGGTTCATACTGGTTTAAACTGGTCTGTACTGGGCCGTGTTTGGGGGTCCCAGGGAAGAAGAAGAAGAAGACGAGGGGGGATCACTTCAAACTTCGCTTCCGCAAGAACTTCCAGGCGCTGCTGGAGGAGCAGGTGCGGAACGCCGGGAATTCCGGGAATTCCGGGAATTCCGGGGGGAATTGGGGGAATTCTGGGAATTCCGGGTGGAATTTTGGGAATTCCGGGGGGATTTGGGGGAATTCCGGGGAAAATTTGGGGAATTTTGGGGGAAAATCTGGGAAAATCTGGGGGGATTTTGGGGGAAATTTGGGGGAAATTCTGGGAATTCCGGGGGGAATTTTGGGAATTCCAGGGGGAATTTGGGGAATTTGAGAGGGAATTTGGGGGAAAATCTGGGGAATTTTGGGGGGATTTGGGGGGATTTTGGGGAAAATTTGGGGAATTTGAGGGGGATTTGGGAAAATCTGGGGGGAATTTTGGGGGAAATTTGGGGGGAATTTCGGGGGAATTTCAGGGGAATTTCGGGAATTTCAAGGGGATTTGGGGGAATTTTGGGGGGATTTGGGGAATTTTGGGGGGATTTGGGGAATTTGAGAGGGATTTGGGAAAATCTAGGGGGGATTTGGGGAAATTTGGGGAAATCTGGGGGGATTTTGGGGAATTTTGGGGAAAATCTGGGGGGATTTGGGGGGAAATTTGGGGGAAAATTTGGGGGGAATTTGGGAAAATTTGGGGGGAATTTGGGGGGAATTTCAGGAATTTCAGGGGGATTTGGGGGAATTTTGGGGAAAATCTGGGGAATTTGAGGGGGAATTTTGGGGGGATTTGGGAAAATCTAGGGGGGATTTGGGGAATTTGGGGGAAAATTTGGGGAAAAATTGGGGGGATTTGGGGAATTTTGGGGGAAATTTGGGGAATTTTGGGGGGAATTTGGGGAATTTCAGGGGGATTTGGGGGAATTTTGGGGAAAATCTGGGGAATTTTGGGGGGATTTGGGGAATTTTGGGGGAATTTGGGAAAATCTGTGGGGATTTAGGGAATTTTGGGGAAAATTTGGGGAGTTTTGGGGGATTTGGGGAATTTCAGGGGGATTTGGGGAAAATTTGGGGAAATTTGGGGGAAATTTGGGGGTAATTTGGGGGAAAATTTGGGGAATTTTGGGGGGAATTTTGGGAATTTCAGGCTGATTTGGGGAATTTGGGGGGAATTTGGGGGGAATTTGGGAAAATCTGGGGGAAATTCGGGGAATTTGGGGAATTTGGGGAATTTCAGGGGGATTTGGGGGAATTTCGGGGGGGATTTGGGGGAAATTTGGGGGGAATTTGGGAAAATTTGGGGGAATTTTGGGGAAAATTTGGAGAATTTTGGGGGGATTTGGGGAATTTTGGGGGAAATCTGGGGGAAATTTGGGGAATTTTGGGGGGATTTCGGGAATTTCAGGGGGATTTGGGGAATTTCAGGGGGGATTTGGGGAATTTTGGGGGAATTTTGGGGGGATTTGGGGAATTTTGGGGGGATTTTGGGGGGGATTTGGGGGAATTTTGGGGGGGATTTGGGGAATTTTGGGGGAAATCTGGGGGAAATTTGGGGAATTTTGGGGGGATTTTGGGGGGGATTTTGGGAATTTCAGGGGGATTTTGGGGGGAATTTCAGGGGGATTTCGGGAATTTCAGGGGGATTTGGGGGAATTTTGGGGAAAATGGGGATTTTGGGGGGATTTGGGGAATTTTGGGGGGATTTGGGGAATTTCGGGGGGATTTTGGGCAATTTCAGGGGGATTTTGGTGAATTTCGGTGGGATTTGGGGGAATTTTGAGGGAATTTCAGGGGGATTTTGGGCAATTTCAGGGCGATTTTGGTGAATTTCGGTGGGATTTTGGTGAATTTTCTGGGATTTGGTGAATTTTGGGGGAGATCCAGGCCCCGAATTCCCGACTCCCGCAGAACCTGAGCGCGGCCGAGGGCCCCAATTACGTCTCTGCCGGCGCCGCCCCGTCCCGGCTGCCCCAGCGCCACTTCTGCGCCGTCTGCGGCTTCCCCTCGGGCTACACCTGCGTCACCTGCGGGGCCAGGTACTGCTGCAGCCGCTGCCTGGGCACGCACCAGGACACCAGGTACCCAGAACTGGGCAAAAACCCGGGGAAAACGGGAAAAACGGGGAAAAAATGGGCAAAAACGGGGAAAAATGGGGAAAAACGGCAGGGGAATGGGTGACCTGGGGTTGGGGACACACCTGTGTCACCTGCGGGGCCAGGTACTGCTGCAGCCGCTGCCTGGGCACGCACCAGGACACCAGGTACCCAGAACTGGGCAAAAACCCGGGGAAAATGGGAAAAACGGGGAAAAATGGGAAAAAACGGGGAAAAAATGGGAATAAAACCCCAAAAATGGGAAAAAACGGGGAAAAAATGGGTAAAAACCGGCAAAAAAATGGGGAAAAATGGCAAAAAAAATGGGAATAAAAATAAGAAAAATGGGGGGAAAGGGCAAAAAAATGGGACAAATAGGGAAAAAATGGGAAAAATGGTAATAAAATGGGGAAAAACAGGCAAAAAAATGGGAAAAATGGCAAAAAAATGGGAATAAAAATATGAAAATTGAGGGGAAAGGGGAAAAAAATGGGAAAAACAGGCAAAAAATAGGAAAAATGGCAATAAAATGGGGAAAAACAGGCAAAAAATGGGGAAAAATGGCCAAAAAATGGGAAAAATGGCGAAAAAACAGGAATAAAAGCAAGAAAAATGGGGGAAAAGGGGAAAAAAATGGGAAAAACAGGCAAAAAATGGGAAAAATGGCAATAAAATGGAGAAAAACAGGCAAAAAATGGGAAAAACGGGAAAAAATGGGAATAAAACCAGGAAAAATGTGAATAAAGGGCAGGGGAATGGGTGAGCTGGGGTTGGGGACACACCTGTGTCACCTGCGGGGCCAGGTACTGCTGCAGCCGCTGCCTGGGCACGCACCAGGACACCAGGTACCCACAACTGGGCAAAAACCCGGGGAAAATGGGAAAAACGGGGGAAAATGGGAATAAAAACCCCAAAAATGGGAATAAACGGCAAAAAAATGGGGAAAAAACAACCAGAAAATAGGAAAAATGGCAAAAAAATGGGAATAAAAACAAGAAAAATGGGGGAAAAGGGGAACAAATGGGAAAAACAGCCAAAAAATAGGAAAAATGGCAATAAAATGGGGAAAAACAGGCAAAAAATGGGAAAAATGGCAAAAAAAATGGGAATAAAACCAGGAAAAATGTGAATAAAGGGCAGGGGAATGGGTGAGCTGGGGTTGGGGACACACCTGTGTCACCTGCGGGGCCAGGTACTGCTGCAGCCGCTGCCTGGGCACGCACCAGGACACCAGGTACCCAGAACTGGGCAAAAACCCGGGGAAAACGGGAAAAACGGGGAAAAATGGGAATAAAAACCCCAAAAATGGGAATAAACGGCAAAAAAATGGGGAAAAACGGGGAAAAAATGGGAAAAAACGGGGAAAAAATGGGAAAAAACGGGGAAAAATGGGAATAAACGGGGAAAAAATGGGAATAAAAACAAGAAAAATGGGGGAAAAGGGCAAAAAAATGGGGCAAATGGCAATAAAATGGGGAAAAACAGGGAAAAAATGGGAAAAATGGCAAAAAATGGGGAAAAATGGCAAAAAAATGGGAATAAAAACCCCAAAAATGGGAAAAAACGGCAAAAAAATGGGAATAAAAACAAGAAAAATGGGGGAAAAGGGCAAAAAAATGGGGCAAATGGGAAAAAATGGGGAAAATGGCAATAAAATGGGGAAAAACAGGCAAAAAATGGGAAAAACGGCAAAAAAATGGGAAAAATGGCAAAAAAAATGGGAGAAATGGCGAAAAAATGGGAGTAAAAATAAGAAAAATGGGGGGAAAGGGGAAAAAAATGGGAAAAACAACCAAAAAATGGGAAAAATGGCAATGAAATGGGGAAAAACAGGCAAAAAATGGGAAAAA
Source organism: Cyanistes caeruleus (assembly GCF_971803275.1). Lineage (NCBI taxonomy): Eukaryota > Metazoa > Chordata > Aves > Passeriformes > Paridae > Cyanistes > Cyanistes caeruleus. Next base: position 678,296 of record NC_141738.1, read on the forward strand.
TGGGAAAAAATGGGAATAAAACCAGGAAAAATGTGAATAAAGGGCAGGGGAATGGGTGAGCTGGGGTTGGGGACACACCTGTGTCACCTGCGGGGCCAGGTACTGCTGCAGCCGCTGCCTGGGCACGCACCAGGACACCAGGTACCCACAACTGGGCAAAAACCCGGGGAAAACGGGAAAAACGGGGAAAAAATGGGAATAAACGGGGAAAAAATGGGAAAAAACGGTAAAAAATGGGAATAAAAACCCCAAAAATGGGAATAAACGGCAAAAAAATGGGAATAAAAACAAGAAAAATGGGGGGAAAGGGGGAAAAAAATGGGAAAAACAGCCAAAAAATAGGAAAAATGGCAATGAAGTGGGGAAAAACGGGCAAAAAATGGGAAAAATGGCAAAAAAATGGGAATAAAAACCCCAAAAATGGGGAAAAACGGCAGGGGAATGGGTGACCTGGGGTTGGGGACACACCTGTGTCACCTGCGGGGCCAGGTACTGCTGCAGCCGCTGCCTGGGCACGCACCAGGACACCAGGTACCCAGAACTGGGCAAAAACCCGGGAAAATGGGAAAAACGGGGAAAAATGGGAATAAAAACCCCAAAAATGGGAATAAACGGGGAAAAAATGGGAAAAAACCAAAAAAAATGGGGAAAAAACCAAAAAAAAATGAGAAAAACAACCAAAAAATAGGAAAACAGGCAGAAAAATGAGGAAAAATGGCAAAAAAATGGGGAAAATGGCAAAAAAATAAAGGAAAAAACAGAAAAAAATGGGAATAAAACCAAAAAAAATGGGGGGAAAGGGCAAAAAAATGGGACAAATGGGCGAAAAATGGGAAAAATGGCGAAAAAAATGGGAAAAATGGCAAAAAAAAAGAGAAAACCAACCAAAAAATAGAAAAACAGGCAAAGAATGGGAAAAAAACCAAAAAAAATGGGAAAAACTGAAGGAAATGGGGAAGACGCCAAAAAAATGGGAATAAAAATAGGGAAAACGGCAAAAAAAATGGGAAAAGCATCCAGAAAAATGGGAAGAACAGAAAAAAAAATGGGAAAAATGGCCAAAAAATGTGGGAAAAAACCCCAAAAATGAGAAAAACAGCAAAAAAAGAGGAAAAATGGCAAAAAAATGGTAAAAACAGCAAAAAATAAATAGGAAAATTGGCAATTAAAAATGGGAAAAATGTAAAAAAAATGGGACAAAACTCGCCGGGAATGGGTTACCTGGGATTGGGGACACACCTGTGACACCCAGATATTGTGGGGGGAGGGGTCACGCCCCGATGAACCTTTGACCTCTGACCTTTCCCTCCCCCTCCCCCGCAGGTGCCTGAAGTGGACGGTGTGACCACGCCCACAACATGGCTGCCGCGTCTTCGCCGCAAAATGGCCGCCGCATCCACGCCGTGTTTGATCCCGGGCTTAAAATGGCCGTCGTGGCTCCACCCCCAAGATGGCTGCCATGGCCACACCCCCAAAATGGCTGTCATGGCTACACCCCCAAGATGGCTTCCATGGTTACACCCCCAAGATGGCTGCCATGATGCAGTTTCCAAGATGGCTGCCACGGCTCCACCCCCAAGATGGCTGCCTTGGCCACACCCCCAAGATGGCTGCCATACCACACCCCCAAGATGGCTGTCATGGCCACACCCCCAAGATGGCTGCCATGGCCACACCCCCAAGATGGCTGCCATGGCCACACCCCCAAGATGGCTGCTGTCGCCCCACCCACCCCGAGCCCATTTTGAACCAAAATCCAGGTTTTTCCTACCAAAATCTTTGGGATTGAATTTATTGGGGGGGAGGAGGAGGAGCTACAGGTGTGGGGGAGGGGCAGAGGGAAGGGGGCGGGGCCTCGGGAATGGGGGAAAATCCGGGGAAAACGGGAAAAAATCCGGGAGAAACGAGCTGGAACCCCACCCCCGCGCGCTGGCCCTTTAAGAGCGGAGCTGCGCCGCCATTGGCTGCCGCTGGGGGTCCAAGATGGCCGCCCTGGGCGCTGATTGGACAGGCATCCCCTGAGGGCTCCGCCCCTTTTTGAGAGTCAAAATTCTATTGGCTGCTGGGGGCCTGCCCCGAGAACAGGCACCGCCCCTTTTAGGGCAAAGCCCCGCCCACAAATCCAATCCCCGCCCCTTTGGGTTAAACCACACCCCTTAAAGGGCCAGGCTCTGCCCACACAAACCCCGCCCCCTCTGTTCCAAGCCACGCCCCGACATCTCTTCATCCCTTCGTCGTGCCCAGGCTCCGCCTCCTGTGACGTCACCAGGGCGGGGTCCCTCGGCGGCCAATCGGCATTGGCGCTGCCCCTTGGGGCGGGGCGGGGCCGCCTGTAGCTGTGGGGATAATGAGATGCAAATGAGCTGGGGGAAGGTGAATGGGAGGGGCTGGGTGTGGCCAACTGAGGGGCGTGGTCAGTCTCGTGTGGGCGGGGCTTGTTGCAGCTGGGGGTGTGTCCCTGCTCACCTGATGGGCGTGTCCCTGTGTGGGCGTGGCCATTCTTACCTGCTGGGTGTGGCTCATTGGGGCGGGGCTTCCCCTCAGCGATGTGGGCGTGTCCCATCTGTGTGGGCGTGGCTACGCTCACTTGGGGGCGTGGCCTAATGGGGGTGGCCCAATGGGGCAGGGCTTCCCCTCAGCTATATGGGCGTGTCCCAGCCGTGTGGGCGTGGCCACACTCTCCTGGTGGGCGGGGCTTCCCTTCAAGCTATGTGGGCATGTCCCAGCTGTGTGGGCATGGCTACGCTCAACTTGTGGGCGGGGCCAAATGGGGCGGGGCTTTTTGGGAGCAGGGCTTCCCCATAAGCCATGTGGGCGTGTCCCAGCTGTGTGGGCGTGGCCACACTCACCTGGTGGGTGGAGCTTACTGGGGTGGGGCTTCCCTTAAGCTATGTGGGTGTGTCCCAGCCCCGTGGGCGTGGCCACACTCACCTGCTGGGTGGAGCTTACTGGGGCAGGGCTTCCCCATAAATTATGTGGGTGTGTCCCAGCTGTGTGGGCGTGGCTACACTCACCTGGTGGGTGGAGCTTACTGGGGCGGGGCTTCCCCATAAGCTATGTGGGTGTGTCCCAGCTTTGTGGGCGTGGCCGCACTCACCTGGTGGGTGGAGCTTACTGGGGCGGGGCTTCCCTTAAGCTATGTGGGTGTGTCTCAGCCCCGTGGGCGTGGCCACACTCACCTGGTGGGTGGAGCTTACTGGGGCGGGGCTTCCCCATAAGTTATGTGGGTGTGTCCCAGCCCCGTGGGCGTGGCCACACCTGGTGGGTGGAGCTTACTGGGGCGGGGCTTCCCTTAAGCTATGTGGGCGTGTCCCAGCCGTGTGGGCGTGGCCGCACTCACCTGGTGGGCGGGGCTATTTCAGCACCTGGCCCGGCCGCGCCTTCTCCAGCTTCCGCCGGCGCTCGGCCGGGATCTCGTCCAGGCTGATGCCGTGGTTGCTCGCACTGCGGGTTTGGGGTGAATTCGGGCAGTTTTGGGTCATTCCGGGGCTTTTGGGGGTTTGTGGTTTTGGGGTTTTTTTTGGGGTTTTGTGGTTGTGGTTTTGGGGTTTTTTTGGGTGTTTTTGGGGTTTGGTTTGGGTTTTTTTGGGTGTTTTGGGTGTGGGTTTGGAGGTTGGCAGCCCCTCATTGCGTCCCTGGGCTCGGGGGCCGCCACTCGCCCCATAACCACCCTCACCCCATGGCTGCCCCATAGCCTTCACCCCATAACTGCCCCATAACCAACCCTCACCCCATAGCTGCCCCATAGCCTTCACCCCATAGCCATCCTCACCCCATAACCACCCCATAGCCTTCACCCCATAACCTACACCCCATAACCACCCACACCCCATAACCACCCTCACCCCATGGCTGCCCCATAGCCTTCACCCCATAACTGCCCCATAACCAACCCTCACCCCATAGCCACCCACACCCCATAACTGCCCCATAACCACCCTCACCCCATGGCTGCCCCATAGCCTTCACCCCATAGCCACCCTCACCCCATAACCACCCCATAGCCTTCACCCCATAACCTACACCCCATAACCACCCACACCCCATAACCACCCTCACCCCATAGCTGCCCCATAGCCTTCACCCCATAGCCATCCTCACCCCATAACCAACACTCACCCCATAGCCTACACCCCATAACCAACCCTCACCCCATGGCTGCCCCATAGCCTTCACCCCATAGCCACCTACACCCATAACCACCCTCACCCCATAGCCACCCACACCCCATAACCTTCACCCCATAACCACCCTCACCCCATAGCTGCCCCATAGCCTTCACCCCATAACCACCCACACCCCATAGCCACCTACACCCCATGGCTGCCCCATAGCCTTCACCCCATAACCATCCTCACCCCATAGCCACCCACACCCTATAACTGCCCCATAGCCTTCACCCCATAGCCATCCTCACCCCATAACTGCCCCATAGCCTTCACCCCATAACCACCCACACCCCATAGCCACCCACACCCCATAACCTTCACCCCATAACTGCCCCATAACCACCCCATAACCTTCACCCCATAACTGCCCCATAACCACCCCATAACCTTCACCCCATAACTGCCCCATAACCACCCCATAACCTTCACCCCATAACCAACCCTCACCCCATAGCCACTCACACCCCATAACCTTCATCCCATAACCATCCTCACCCCATAACTGCCCCTTAATCTTCACCCCATAACCACCCACACCCCATAGCTGCCCCATAGCCTTCACCCCATAACCACCCACACCCCATAACCACCCACACCCCATAACCTACACCCCATAACTGCCCCATAACCACCCCATAGCTGCCCCATAGCCTTCACCCCATAACTGCCCCATAACCAACCCTCACCCCATAGCCACCCACACCCCATAACCTTCACCCCATAACCACCCACACCCCATAACCACCCCATAACTGCCCCATAACCACCCACGCCCCATAACCAACCCTCACCCCATAGCCACCCACACCCCATAACCTTCACCCCATAACCATCCTCACCCCATAACCACCCCATAACCTTCACCCCATAACCATCCTCACCCCATAACCACCCACACCCCATAACTGCCCCATAGCCTTCACCCCATAGCCATCCTCACCCCATAACTGCCCCATAGCCTTCACCCCATAACCACCCACACCCCATAACCACCCACACCCCATAACCTTCACCCCATAACTGCCCCATAACCACCCCATAACCTTCACCCCATAACTGCCCCATAACCACCCCATAACCTTCACCCCATAACCAACCCTCACCCCATAGCCACTCACACCCCATAACCTTCATCCCATAACCATCCTCACCCCATAACTGCCCCTTAATCTTCACCCCATAACCACCCACACCCCATAGCTGCCCCATAGCCTTCACCCCATAACCACCCACACCCCATAACCACCCACACCCCATAACCTACACCCCATAACTGCCCCATAACCACCCCATAGCTGCCCCATAGCCTTCACCCCATAACTGCCCCATAACCAACCCTCACCCCATAGCCACCCACACCCCATAACTGCCCCATAACCACCCCATAGCTGCCCCATAGCCTTCACCCCATAACCATCCTCACACCATAACCACCCACACCCCATAGCTGCCCCATAGCCTTCACCCCATAACCACCCACACCTCACAGCCACCTACACCCCATAACCAACCCTCACCCCCTAACTGCCCCACAACCTTCACCCCATAGCCTTCACCCCATAACCTACACCCCATAACCACCCACACCCCATAACTGCCCCATAGCCTTCACCCCATAACCACCCACACCCCATAACCACCCTCACCCCATAGCCACCCACACCCCATAACCTCCCCATAATGACCCCACACCCCATAACCATCCCCCAACCCATAACCACCCCAAAACCACCCTCACCCCATAACCACCCCATCCTCACCCCATAACCTTCTCCACCCCATAACCTTCACCCCATAACCACCCCACTCACCCCATAACCACCCCCCTCACCCCATAACTACCCCATAACCACCCCATAACCTTCACCCCATAACCACCCCACTCACCCCAAAAACACGCCACACCCCATAACCGCCCCATAACCGCCCCACAGCCACCCCGTAACCACCCCATAACCTTCACCCCATAAGCGCCCCACACCCCATAAAGGCCCCATAAGCGCCCCACAAGTGCCGCACTCACCCCGGCAGGAGGTCAGGGGGGGTGGGGATGGGTTTGGTGAAGCCCTCGCGCCCCACGAGCCAATAGGTGTCCTCCACACCCTTCCCCTGGGGAGGAACGGGGTCAGGTGTGGGTCAGGGGTGGGGCCGGGGGGTTTGGGGGAGTTTTGGGTTTTCTCTGGGTGTTCTGAGTTGTATTTGTGGTTTCTCGGGGCGTTTTGGGGTGTTTTGGGCTGTGTTTGGGGTGTTTTGAGCTGTATTTGGGGTGTTTTGGGGTGTATTTGTGGTTTCTCGGGTTGTTTTGGGGTATTTTGAGCTGTATTTGGGGTGTTTTGGGCTGTATTTCTGGTTTCTTGTGGTGTTTTGGGGTATTTCGAGCTGTATTTGGGGTGTTTTGGGGTATATTTGTGGTTTCTCGGGGTGTTTTGGGGTATTTTGAGCTGTATTTGGGGTGTTTTGGGCTGTATTCGTGGTTTCTCAGGGTGTTTTGGGGTGTACTTGTGGTTTCTCGGGGTGTTTTGGGGTATTTCGAGCTGTATTTGGGGTGTTTTGAGCTGTATTTGGGGTGTTTTGGGGTGTATTTGTGGTTTCTCAGGGTGTTTTGGGGTGTACTTGTGGTTTCTCAGGGTGTTTTGGGGTATTTTGACCTGTATTTTGGGGTGTTTTGGACTGTGTTTGTGGCTTCTCGGGGTGTTTGGGGCCGTATCTGTGTTTTTTCGGGCAGTTTTGGGGCGATTCGGGGCCGTTTTGGGCTCACCTTGAGCTCGGTCTTGCCGCGGATGTCGACCTTGAACCCCTCCTGCAGCGAGAGCAGGATGGCCACCGTGCGCTGGTTCACGTGGATGCGATAGGCTGGGGGGGGAGAGGGCTCAGAGACCCCCCAAAAAACCCCAAAACACCCCAAAAAACCCCAAAAAACCCACATGGACCAACCCCGGCCCCACAAACACCCCCCAGCCCCACAAACACCCCCCGGCCCGTCCCCAGTGCCCGGGGTGGGGTCACCCAGGTGTGATAGGCTGGGGGGGGGAGAGGGGTCAGAGACCCCCCAAAAAAACCCCAAAACACCCCAAAAACGCTGAAACCCCCCCAAAAACCCCATGGCCGTGTCCCCTGTTAGTGTCGCCATGGCTGTGTGTCCAGGTGTCCCCAGGTGTCCCCAGGTGTGTCCCAGCTGTCCCCAGGTGTGTCCCAGGTGTGTCCCAGATGTGCCCAGGTGTCCCCAGGTGTGTCCCCAGGTGTCCCCAGGTGTGTCCCAGATGTGCCCAGGTGTCCCCAGGTGTGTCCCGAGGTGTGTCCCAGATGTGCCCAGGTGTCCCCAGGTGTCCCCAGGTGTCCCCAGGTGTCCTCAGGTGTCCCCAGGTGTGTCCCAGGTGTGCCCAGGTGTCCCCAGGTGTGTGTCCAGGTGTGTCCAGGTGTGTTCCAGGTGTACCCAGGTGTCCCCAGGTGTGTCCCAGGTATCCCCAGGTGTGCCCAGGTGTGTCTGGGCATCCCTTGTCCGTGTCCCCCATCCCTGTCCCCTGTCCATCTGTCCATCTGTCCCTGGGGTGTCCCCTGTCCCCCTGTCCGTGTCTGTGTCCCCCTGTCCCAAATCCCCTTGTCCCCATCCCCACCGTGTCCCCACGGTGTCCCCAGCTGTTTCCCTGTCCATCTGTCCATCTGTCCCCTGTCCGTGTCCCCCTGTCCAGCTGTCCATCTGTGTCCATCTCTCCATGTCCATCTTCCGTGTCCTCGTGCTATCCCTTGACCCCTGTCCATCTGTCCGTGTCCATCTGTCCCTGTCCCCCATCCGTGTCCCCTGTCCATCTGTCCGTGTCCCCTGTCCATCTGTCCATGTCCATCTGTCCATGTCCATCTGTCCGTGTCCATGTGTCCGTGTCCATCTGTCCGTGTCCCTGTGCTATCCCTTGTCCCCTGTCCATCTGTCCCTGTCCCTTGTCCATCTGTCCGTGTCCATCTGTCCATCTGTCCATGTCCATCTGTCTGTGTCCATCTGTCCGTGTCCCCTGTCCATCTGTCCGTGTCCAGCTGTCCGTGTCCAGCTGTCCGTGTCCCCATCTGTCCCCAGCTGTCCCCAGCTGTCCATGTCCATCTGTCCATGTCCATCTGTCCGTGTCCATCTGTCCGTGTCCCCATCTGTCCCCAGCTGTCCCCAGCTGTCCCCAGCTGTCCATGTCCATCTGTCCGTGTCCATCTGTCCGTGTCCATCTGTCTGTGTCCAGCTGTCCCCTGTCCATCTGTCCATGTCCAGCTGTCCCCTGTCCATCTGTCCATGTCCAGCTGTCCCCTGTCCAGCTGTCCGTGTCCATCTGTCCGTGTCCATCTGTCTGTGTCCAGCTGTCCCCTGTCCATCTGTCCATGTCCAGCTGTCCCCTGTCCAGCTGTCCGTGTCCAGCTGTCCCCATCTGTCCCCATCTGTCCCCATCTGTCCGTGTCCATCTGTCCGTGTCCATCTGTCCGTGTCCCCAGCTGTCCCCAGCTGTCCGTGTCCATCTGTCCGTGTCCCCTGTCCATCTGTCCCCTGTCCATCTGTCCATCTCTCCATGTCCATCTGTCCGTGTCCATCTGTCCCTGTCCCCTGTCCATCTGTCCGTGTCCCCATCTGTCCCCAGCTGTCCCCAGCTGTCCCCAGCTGTCCGTGTCCATCTGTCCGTGTCCCCAGGTGTCCCCATCTATCCCCAGCTGTCCGTGTCCAGCTGTCCGTGTCCATCTGTCCGTGTCCATCTGTCCCCAGCTGTCCCCAGCTGTCCGTGTCCATCTGTCCGTGTCCCCAGCTGTCCCCAGCTGTCCATGCCCAGCTGTCCCCAGCCGTCCCCAGCGGTCACTCACGCAGTCCGGTGGACTCCATGCGCGACGCGGTGTTGACGGTGTCCCCGAACAGGCAGTACCGCGGCATGGTCAGTCCCACCACGCCCGCCACGCACGGCCCTGGGGGCGGGGCCAGGTCAGGGGCGGGGTCACAGAGGGGCGGGGTCACAGAGGGGCGGGGTCTCAGGTGGGATCACAGAAGGGGTTGAGGACAACAGGGAATGAGCACCAAGGGTTGGCCAAAGAGTTGGGCGTGGCCCTAGATGGGTGTGGCACATTTGGGCGTGGTCATAGATGGGTGTGACCAATGAAGGTGTGGACAATGAGGGAGTGGCCTCAGTGGGTGTGGTCTTTGGGGCGTGTCCCAAAACGGGAGTGACCCAAATGGGGCCGATGGCTCATGCCCCCATTGGCCAAGAGCTGCAAGCTGGGCGTGGCCGGGAAGGGGCGTGGCCATTGAGCGTACACGAGGTGGGCGTGGCCGGGAAGGGGCGTGGCCATTGAGCGTACACGAGGTGGGCGTGGCCGAGAAGAGGCATGGCCATTGAGCCTATACTAGGTGGGCGTGGCCGAGAAGGGGCGTGGCCATTGAGCCTACACTAAGTAGGCGTAGCCGAGAAGGGGCGTGGCCATTGAGCGTACACGAGGTGGGCGTGGCCGAGAAGGGGCGTAGCCATTGAGCGCACACGAGGTGGGCGTGACCCATAAGGGTGACACCAATGGGTGCAGCCAAGGGCGTGGCCATTCAGCATACACGAGGTGGGCGTGGCCGAGAAGGGGCGTGGCCATTGAGCATCCACCAGCTGGGCGTGGCCCATAAGGGTGACACCAATGGGCGCGGCCAAGGGTGTGGCCAACAGGCTCCACCCAACGCAACCCCATTGACCAAGGCGCCATCACCCTCCGTTCCACCAACACAACTCAGGGGCGTGGCCGGGGCGTGGTCGGGGCGTGTCGGGGGCAGCCAATGGGGCGCGGGGCGGGGCCGTACCCGAGTGCAGCCCGATCCGGATGCGCACGGGCACCTCGGGCATGTGGCGCATCTTGAAGGTGCCGACGGAGCTGAGGATGTCCAGGGACATGTTGGCGATCTCGCCGGCGTGCCGGTTGCCGTTGCGCTTGGGTAGCCCCGAGGCCACCATGTAGGCGTCGCCGATGGTCTCCACCTGGCCGGGATGGCATCGGGGGGGGCGGGTCAGGGGGTGGACACGCCCACCGGGACACGCCCGTGTGCCGCCGGTGGTCTCCGTGTGGTGGCCACGTCCCTGCTCGGTGGCCAAAGCCGGGAGGGTGGCTCGGAGCAGCGTGAGGTCGCGTTGACCGTCACGTTGTGCCGCCAAAGACCGTGGGGACCACCGGGAATTGTCGTGTGGTGGCCACAGCTGCTCTTGGTGGCCAAAGTCCAGGTGGATCCATGGATTGGACCATCACGGGGCCACCTCGACCGTGGCCATGGGGTCACCTCGTCCATCACCTCGTAGGTGCCACCAAGGACCGTGGGGACCACAAAGCGTCTTCGTTTGGTGGCCATGTCCAGCAGCGGTGGCCAAAGTCCAGGTGGGACCATGGCTTGGGCCACCATGGGGTCACCTTGAGTATGGCCACCACATTGTAGATGGCCACCAAAAGCCACAGGGATCCCCCAGAACCTCCCTTTGGTGGCCACAGCTTCTCTTGGTGGCCAAAGCCCAGGTGGGACCAGGGCTTGGGCCACCGTGACCTTGACCTTTGTCATGGAACCACCTTGAGCAGCTCCGGGGAGTCACCTTGACCACGCCCATGAGGTCACCTTGACCACGCCCATGAGGTCACCTTGACCACGGCCACCACCGCTGACCCCAGCCCCCATCCTGAGGTGACCACCCCACACCCATGGCCACATGACCAGGCTGACCACGGCCATGGTGACCTTGTAGCCACCACCGCTGACCCCATCCTGAGGTGACCACCCCACAGCCATGACCCTAGGAGCGAGTGACCACAGCCACCGTTGCCATGGTGACCTTGTAGCCACCACCGCTGACCCCAGCCCCCCATCCTGAGGTGACCACCCCGCACCCATGACCACATGACCAGGCTGACCACGGCCACTGTTGCCATGGTGACCTTGTAGCCACCACCGCTGACCCCATCCTGAGGTGACCACCCCACAGCCGTGACCCCAGGAGCGAGTGGCCACCCCGCGGTCACCTTGTAGACGTCGTGGGAGCCGATGATGGCGTCGAAGAGGGTGTAGAGGTCGTTGAGGAGATCGACCACCTCGATGGGCTCGCTCATGGCCGAGATGGTGGTGAAGCCCACGATGTCGCTGAAGTACAGCGTCACCTCCTCAAAGTACTCGGGCTCCACCGGCGTCCCCATCTTCAGCGCCTCGGCCACCGACCTGCCCGGGGGGCAGCCAGGGGTCACCCGGGGGGAAGCCAGGGGTCACCCGGGGGTCACCCAGTGGTCACTCAGGGGTCACCCGGGGGGCAGCCAGGGGGCAGCCAGGGGGCAGCCAGTGGTCACCCAGGGAGCAGCCAGGGGTCACCCGGGGGGCAGCCAGGGGTCACCCAGAGGTCACCCAGCGGTCACCCAGCGGTCACCCAGGGAGCAGCCAGGGGGCAGCCAGTGGTCACTCAGCGGTCACCCAGGGGTCACCCAGGGGTCACCCGGGGGTCACCCAGGGGTCACTCAGGGGGCAGCCAGAGCGTCCGGGGGGGTCTTGGTGGTCAAAGAGTGGCCAATGTGGCCATTGGGACCTTCTGGTGACCCGTGGGGATCAAGGTTGACCACAAGGGTGTCTGAGGGCCACTTTGACCATCTGCTGACCCGCAGGTCTGGGTGGGTCTGCTGGTCAAGGCTGACAACAACCTGTCCCCAGTGACCACCTTGACCTTCTCCTAGGTCCAGAGAGCTGTCAGTGGGTCAAGATCGCCCCCAACTTTCTCCTGGTGACCCCCAATGTCCTCTCCTGCCCCACAGACCTGGGTGGGGTCAATGGGTCAAGGCTGACCCCAACCTTCTCCTGGTGACCCCCATTGTCCTCTCCTGCCCCATAGAACTGGGTGGAGTCAATGGGTCAAGATCACCCCCAACCTTCTCCTGGTGACCCCCCTTGACCTCTCCTGCCCCATAGATCTGGGTGGGGTCAGTGGGTCAAGGCTGACCCCAACCTTCTGGTGACCCCCATTGTCCTCTCCTGCCCCACAGACCAAGGCCAGCTCAACACCCAAAGGTCCCTCCAACCTCCACCCCAAAGCTCCGTGTGGGACCCATGGGGTGACACCCAGCCCCACTGATCTCCCCCCAGCCCCCCGGGGAGACCCCCGGTGACCCACGGCGGCAGCATCTGGGTCAGGAGCTTGTCGGTCTTCTGCTTCTCGATCTCCAGCTCCTCGGTCCTCTCGCGGATCAGGTCCTCCAGGTTGCTGCTGTACTGCTCCAGCATGCGCAGCATCGAGTCGATGATGTTGGTCTTGCGGCCCTTGTTGATGCCCTTGAACTGCCCCACACGTGTGGGTCAGACCCACAGAGGGCCACGGAAGCCCACGGAATCCCATGGAACCCCATGGAACCTCATGGAATCCCATGGAAACCCCTAGAATCCCATGGAACCCCATGGAAACTCCATGGAAGCTACATGGAACCCCATGGAACCTCATAGAATCCCATGGAAACCCATAGAACCCCATGGCAACTCCATGGAACCTCTTAGAATCCCGTGAAAGCCCATGGAAACCCCACAGACACCCCATGGAACCCCATAGAATCCCATGGAAACCCATGGAAAACCCATAGAATCCCATGGAACCTCATAGAATCCCACAGAAGCCCATGGAAACCCCATAGACACTCCATGGAACCCCATGGAACCTCATAGAATCCCATGGAACCTCATAGAATCCCATGGAAGCCCATGGAACCCCATAGAATCCCATGGAACCTCATAGAATCCCACAGAAGCCCATGGAAATCCCATGGAAACCCCATGAAAGCCCAAGGAAACCCCACAGAATCCCACAGAGACCCATGGGAATCCCATGGAACCCAACGGAGATCCCACAGAACCTCACGGAACCCCACGGAACCCCATAGAACCTCATGGAACCCCATAGAACCTCATGGAACCCCATAGAATTTCATGGAACCCCACGGAACCCCATAGAACCTCATGGAACCCCATAGAACCTCATGGAACCCCATAGAATTTCATGGAACCCCACGGAACCCCATAGAACCTCATGGAACCCCATAGAACCTCATGGAACCCCACGGAACCCCATAGAACCTCATGGAACCCCACAGAACTCCAGGGAAACTCCATGGACCCCACACCAGTGCCCCATACCGGACCCATACTGGTCTCACCAGTCTCATACTGGTCTCACCTGTCCCAGGTGTGCCTCACCTGTCCCAGGTGTGCCTCACCTGGTCGAACACCTGGTCGATGGTGGGTCTCAGGCTGTATCCACCACCCCACACCAGTCCCAGTGCCCCATACTGGTCCCATACTGGTCTCACCAGTCCCACACCAGTCCCATACTGGTCTCACCTGTCCCAGGTGTGCCTCACCTGCCCCAGGTGTGCCTCACCTGGTTGAACACCTGGTCGATGGTGGGTCTCAGGCTGTATCCACCACCCCACACCAGTCCCAGTGCCCCATACTGGTCCCATTAACCCATACTGGTCTCACCAGTCTCATACTGGTCTCACCTGTCCCAGGTGTGCCTCACCTGTCCCAGGTGTGCCTCACCTGGTCGAACACCTGGTCGATGGTGGGTCTCAGGCTGTATCCACCACCCCACACCAGTCCCAGTGCCCCATACTGGTCCCATTAACCCATACTGGTCTCACCAGTCCCATACTGGTCTCACCTGCCCCAGGTGTGCCTCACCTGGTCGAACACCTGGTCGATGGTGGGTCTCTTCTCGGGCTGCTCGCTCCAGCACTCCTTCATCAGGTGGATGCACTCGAGCGGGGCCTGGTCGGCCGAGACCGCGGGGCGGCACAGGGGGGGCGGCCGCTGGACCTTCTCGATGATCTCTGGGGTCAGGGGTGGGTCAGGTGTGGGTCAGGTGTGGGTCAGGGGTGGGGTCAGGGGTGGGTCAGGTGTGGGTCAGGTTTGGGGTCAGTTATAGGGTCAGGTTTGGGGTCAGGTTTGGGGTCAGTTTTTGAGGGTCAGGTTTGGGGTCAGGTGTGGGTCAGGTGTGGGGTCAGCTATGGGGTCAGGTTCGGGGTCAATTATGGGTCAGTTTTGGGGTCAGGTTTGGGGTCAGGTTTAGGGTCAGGATTTGGGGTCAGTTTTGGGGTCAGGTTTGGGGTCAGTTATGGGTCAGTTTTGGGGTCAGGTTTGGGGTCAGTTTCTGAGGGTCAGGTTTGGGGTCAGTTTTGGGGGTCAGGTTTGGGGTCAGGATTTGGGGTCAGTTTTGGGGGTCAGGTTTGGGGTCAGTTTTGGGGGTCAGGTTTGGGGTCAGTTTTGGGGGTCAGGTTTGGGGTCAGGGTTTGGGGTCAGGTTTGGGGTCAGGATTTGGGGTCAGTTTTGGGGGTCAGGATTTGGGGTCAGTTTTGGGGGTCAGGTTTGGGGTCAGTTATAGGGTCAGGTTTGGGGTCAGTTTTTGAGGGTCAGGTTTGGGGTCAGGATTTGGGGTCAGGTTTGGGGTCAGGATTTGGGGTCAGGTTTGGGGTCAGGATTTGGGGTCAGTTTTGGGGGTCAGGATTTAGGGTCAGTTTTGGGGGTCAGGATTTGGGGTCAGTTTTGGGGGTCAGGTTTGGGGTCAGTTTTTGAGGGTCAGGTTTGGGGTCAGTTTTGGGGTCAGGTTTGGGGTCAGGTTTGGGGTCCACACCTTGCTGGGGCAGCCCCAGCGCGCAGTGGGGGCTCAGGGAGGTTCCTGGGGGTTTTTGGGGTGAGAAACTCGGTTTTGGGGTGGGTTTTGGGGTGGGTTTTGGGGTCCGCACCTTCGGGGGGCAGCCCCAGCATGCAGTAGGGGGGGCTCCTGCAGATCACCTCCTGCATGATGATGCCGATGCCGTAGACGTCCCCCCGGAAGGAGCCGCGCCGCTCCAGGGCCTCGTCCCGCAGCAGCTCCGGCGCCGTCCACAGCCGCTCTGGGGGCGGGGCCAGACTCGGACACGCCCACCAGGACACGCCCACTCCGCCCCAAAAGACCAATCCCATCCCAAGGCAGGACCCAATGGGAGGCTGCTTGAGGGTGTGGCCACGCCCCCAGCATGGGAAAGCCACGCCCACCTTTAGGACACGCCCACATCAAGCGAGGGGGGTGTCACTACAGGCCACGCCCCCTTCCATATGAGCCACACCCCTTTCCCCAGGGGCGGTGGCACCGCAGAATGCACAGGCCACGCCCACATGAGGCCACGCCCTCTCCAAGGAGATCCCATCTTAATTGGGTGGGGTTGCTGTGACCACACCCCCTTTCCCAAGCTCCACCCCTGCACTGTGAAGCTGAGGCCACACCCCCACTGTAAGCCCCACCCCTCAATGCCCTACCCACATTCACAGGCCATGCCCCCAAACCCAAAGCCACACCCCTAAACCAAAGGCCACACCTCTTTCCACAGGCCACACCCAAAGCCCCGCCCCTGCCCTCAGAGAAGCCACACCCCTTCCTTTAGCATCACCCCACTGGCCACACCCAGAGCCACACCCCCCCATAGAGCCCCCATTGATTCCCTGAGCCACGCCCATGAGGTCACACCATGAGGTCACACCATGAGGTCACACCCATGAGGTCACACCATGAGGCCACGCCCATGAGGTCACACCATGAGGTCACACCCATGAGGTCACACCCATGAGGTCACACCCATGAGGCCTCGCCCATGAGGTCACACCATGAGGTCACACCACGAGGCCACGCCCTCACCGTGTGGCTGCGGGGGCGGGGCCGGCACGCGCTGGGCCTCCAGCAGTTGGTTGTAGCCGTGGTCGGTGACCTTGAGCACGAAGCGCCCGTCCACCACGCAGTTCCGCGACTTGAGGCGCCCGTGGACCACGTCGCGGTGGTGCAGGTACCGCACGCCCTGCGGGGACAGCGCGCCGTCAGCGCCGGTCACACGTGGGTGTGGTCACATGTGGGCGTGGTCAGACATCGCCATGGTCACATATCAGCATGGTCAGATACTGGCATGGTCAACAACGTCGTGGTCAACAACATCGTGGTCAACAATGTCATGGTCAACGCCATGGTCAACAACGTCGTGGTCAACAATGTCATGGTCAACAATGTCATGGTCAACAACGTCGTGGTCAACAACGTCGTGGTCAACAATGTCATGGTCAACAACGTCATGGTCAACAATGCCATGGTCAACAACGTCATGGTCAACAACGTCGTGGTCAACAATGTCATGGTCAACAACGTCATGGTCAACAATGTCATGGTCAACACCATGGTCAACAACGTCGTGGTCAACAATGCCATGGTCAGCAATGTCGTGGTCAACAACGTCGTGGTCAACAATGTCATGGTCAACAACGTCATGGTCAACAATGCCGTGGTCAACAACGTCATGGTCAGCCGTCGCCGTGGTCAGCAGTCACTGTGGTCAGCCATTGCCATGGTCAACAATGCCATAGTCAACAGTGCCATGGTCAACAATGTCATGGTCAACAATGTCGTGGTCAACAACATCATGGTCAACAATGCTATGGTCAATGATGCCGTGGTCAGCCGTCACTGTGGTCAGCCACCGGTGTGGTCAGCAATGCCACAGTCAACACCACCATGGTCAACAATCAACATCATGGTCAACAATTGATGTTGTGGTCCACCATCACCATGGTCATCCAACACCATGGTCAACAACACCATGGTCAACAGTGTCATGGTCAACAACGTCATGGTCAACAATGTCATGGTCAGCTGTCGCTGTGGTCAGCCACCGGTGTGGTCAGCAATGCCACAGTCAACACCACCGTCGTCAACAATTGACGTTGTGGTCTACCATCACCATGGTCAACCATCACTGTGGTCAACAACACCGTGGTCAACAACACAGTGGTCAACAATCAATGTTGTGGTCAACAACACCATGGTCACCAATGAACATCATGGTCATCAATGTCATGACCAACATCTCCATGGTCACCAATCAATACCATGGTCACCAATGCCGTGATCACCAGTGCCATGGTCACCAATGCTGTGGTCACCAACGCCATGGTCACCAATGCCGTGGTCACCAATGCTGTGGTCACCAATGCCATGGTCACCAATGCCGTGGTCACCAATGCTGTGGTCACCAACGCCATGGTCACCAATGCCGTGGTCACCAATGCCGTGGTCACCAATGCTGTGGTCACCAATGCTGTGGTCACCAACGCCGTGGTCACCAATGCTGTGGTCACCAATTCCGTGGCTAACAGTTCTGGGGCTTGAGGTGCCCATGGACGATGTCACGGTGGTGCAGGTACCCCATGCCCTGTGAGGACATCAGGGGGTCGTGGCCACCCTGACCACCGACCAACACCATGGTCACCCCCATGGCCACCAACCACAGCTACCAACCACTGCCTTGGTCACCAACCACCATGGCCACCCCCATGGCTACTACTGTCACCACCCTGTGGCTACCCCCACCATCATGGCCACCCCATGGCCTCCAGCACTCCCAAGTCCACCCCCATGAACACCAGACCTCCAAGGCCACCCTGTGGCCACCACGATCACCATGATCACCCCACATCTGCCAGCACCTCCGTGGCCACCAGACAGCCAGGGCCACCTCATGGCCACCACCATCACCATGACCATTCCCATGGTCACCAGACCATCAAGGCCACCCCATGGCCACCAACATCACCATGACTGCCCACATGGCGACCACCACCCCAATGGCCACCCCCATGGCCACCACCATCACCATGGCCACCCTATGGCAAACATGACCTCCATGGCTACCCCATGGCCACCAGACCACCAAGGCCACACCATGGCCACCACCATCACCATGACCACCCACATGGTGACCACCACCCCAATGGCCACCCCCATGGCCACCACCATCACCATGACCTTCCCATGGACACCAGACTGCCAAGACCACCCACATGGCGACCACCACCCCAGTGCCCACCCCATGGCCACCAGACCACCATGACCACCCCATGGCCACCAACATCACCATGGCCACCCACATGGCCACCAGACCACCCCAGTGACCACCAGACCGCCAAGACCACCCCGTGGCCACCTTGATGAGGTCGATGAGGAGGGAGGACTTGAACATCCAGTCGAGCTTCATGTCCTCGTTGCGCAGCAGGTCCTCCAGGCTCCCGCGCGAGCAGTGCTCGGACACGATGGCGAAGATGCCGCAGTCGTGGAAGAAGCCCAGGAACAGGTTCACGTTCTCGTGCCGCAGGTCCCGCAGCTGGGCGGGGACACGGGGAGGGGACACGGGGACCGGGAGGGGACACAGGGAGGGGACAGGTGGGATGGTGGTGCGGACAGGTGGGACAGGATGGGGACACATGGGATGGGGCCCAGCATTGACTCCCCATGACCTGGCCTTGACCCCTGTGGCCTCCCATGGTCCAGGATTGTCCCACCATGACCCAACCATGTCCCCATGACCCAGAGATGTCCCCATGACCCAGAGATGTCCCCATGACCCAACGATGTCCCCATGACTCAGAGATGTCCCCATGACCCAACGCTGTCCCCATGACCTCTCAATGTCCCCATGACCCAACGATGTCCCCATGACCCAACGATGTCCCCATGACCTCTCAATGTCCCCATGACCCTCAATGTCCCCATGACCCTCAATGTCCCCATGACCTCTCAATGTCCCAATGACCCAGAGATGTCCCCATGACCCAACGATGTCCCCATGACCCTCAATGTCCCCATGACCCAGAGATGTCCCCATGGTCCAACCACGCCCACGATGCCCCAAGGCTGTCCCCAGGCCCCGCCCATGTCCCCACCCCTCACCTTGCAGAAGGTCAGCTTGGTGGCCGGTTTCACCTCCGTGTGTTGGTCCCCCGGGAACTTCTTCAGCCACACCCAGTCACCCTGTGGGGGAGGGGCGGAGGGGGGAGGGGTGAGGCCTCGGCCCCGCCCACAACCACCCCCGGGGACACCTGGGGACACCTGGGGACACTCAGGGACACACAGCAGCCGCGGTGACACCCCCACCACCCCACCCAACCCCACCGAAACCCGAAGCCACCTCAGATCCCACCAGAGTTCCCCCCCTTGAACTCAGAGGTGAGGCGGGGGGGGGGAGGGGGAGGGGCGGGGCCGAGGGTGGGATTTTGGGGTGAATCGGGCGGATTTTGGCTCCAGGACTTACCTGCACGGAGGCGACAAGGCCCTGCTGGTTAAACAAGAGCAGGAGCAGGGGGAGGTTGCTGCTGCCCTTCGCGTTATCCTGCGGGAAAGCAGCTGTCAATCATCGCCCGGGGGCGGGACCAGCTGTCAATCATCGCCCAGGGGCGGGGATCAGCTGTCAATCATCGCCCAGGGGCAGGGATCAGCTGTCAATCATTGCCCAGGGGCGGGGATCAGCTGTCAATCGTCACCCAGGGGCGGGGATCAGCTGTCAATCATCACCCAGGAGCAGGGATCAGCTGTCAATCATTGCCCGGGGGTGGGGATCAGCTGTCAATCATCGCCCAGGGGCCAGCTGTCAATCATTGCCCGGGGGGTAGGGACCAGCTGTCAATCATCGCCCAAGGGCGGAGATCAGCTGTCAATCATTGCCCAGAAGCAGGGATCAGCTGTCAATCATTTCCTGATGTTGGGGGTGAGGATCAGCTGTCAATCATTGCCCTGGAGCAGGGATCAGCTGTCAATCATTGCCCATGTGCGAGGATCAGCTGTCAATCATCGCCCAGGGCGGGGCTGTGGTCCCCAAGTTGGGGACACCGGGGTCCCTACGGAGGTGGCCTCGCCTTGTCGCCCCCGCAGGTGGGGAGGGGGGAGGGGAGGTGAGGGGGGAGGGGCGGCTGGGGAGGGTGGGGGAGGGGCAGGTGACAGACGGGGGGAGGGGACAGGGGGGTCTCACCTCGGCCACGGCCACGTTGGTGTTGTCGGGGCCGGGGGTGGCACTGCGGACGCTCTTGTTGTCACCCCCGCTCTGGCCGGCCAGGCTGGCGTGGCTGCTGTCCACCTGCGGGGGAGGGGTGGGGACACCACAGGGTCACCCACAGGGTCACGTGACCCATGGGGACACATCAACCGTGGGGACACCTCAACCATGGTGTCACATCAGCCTTGGGGTCACATCAACCTTGGGGTCACATCAACCATGGTGTCACATCAACCGTGGGGACACCTCAACCATGGGGACACCTCAACCATGGTGTCACCTCAACCATGGGAACAGGTCACCCATGGGGACACATCAACCATGGTGACACCTGAACCGTGGGGACATGTCAACCACGGGAACACATCAACCACGGGAACAGGTCAACCACGGGGTCACCTCAACCACGGGGTCACATCAACCGTGGGGTCAGGTTACCCATGGGAACAGGTCAACCATGGGGTCAGATCACCCATGGGGTCACCTCAACTGTAGGGTCACATCAACCGTGGGGACACCTCCACCGTGGAAACAGGTCAACCGTGGGGACAGGTCACCCACCGGGACATGTCACCCATGGGGACACCTGAATCATGGGGACACCTCAACTATCGGGACATGTCACCCATGGGGACACATCAACCGTGGGAACAGGTCACCCATGGGGACACCTCAACCATGGGGACATGTCAACCATGGGGACACCTCAACCATGGGGACACATCAACTGTGGGGACACCTCAACCATGGGGACACCTCAACCATGGCGTCATATCAACCATGGGGACAGGTCACCCATGGGGACATGTCACCCACAGGGCCACACCAGGCATGGGGACATCAGGATGTCACCCTCAGGGACAGGTTATCGTGGGGTCACACCAGGTGTGGGGACACTGGGGTGTCACCCATGAGGACACATGAACCATGGGGTCACACCAGGCATGGGGACATCACAGTGTCACCTGCAGGGGCAGGTCACCACGGGGTCACACCAGCTGTGGGGACACCGTGGTGTCACCACCTGGGACATGGCACTTATGGGGACACATCATCCATGGGGTCCCACCATGGGGACACATCAGCTGCTGGCACCATGTCACCACAGGGTCACTGTGGTCATGGGGACACGTCACCCATGGAGTCAAACCAGCCATGGGGACACGTCCCCCACGGGGTCACACCAGTGACAGGGACGTGCCACCCCCTGGGGACATGTCACCACAGGGACCCACCGGCCATGGGGACACGTCACCTACCGGGTCCCACTGAGTTGTTCCTGGCCCTAAGGACACGTCACCCACTGGGGACACATCAGGCCATGGGGACACGTCATCCACTGGGGACATGTCACCCATGGGGTCCCCTGGGGACACCTCAGGCCATGGGGACATGTCACCCATTGGGGACATGTCATCCCTTGGGGACACATCACCCATGGGGTCCCACCAGGTTGTCCCTGGCCCTGGGGACACCTCAGGCCATGGGGACATGGTTCCCCTGATGTCCCCCTGATGCTGATGTCTCTGTTTTTCCTCCCCGATGTCCCCCCCTCGTGTCCCCCCGTGTCCCCCCGTGTCCCCCCGTGTCACCTGTTTGCTGCTCTGGGTGTTGATGAAGGTCAGGTCCTCCATGGTCAGGATGATTTTGTTGGGGCCCTTCATGAGCTGCGCCTGCTGGATGCGGCGTCTGTGGGGACAGCGAGGTGACACCGGTGACACCGGGGACACTGGGGACATCGGGAACACTGGGGACACTGGGGACACCGAGCTGCCACCAGGACCACCAGGGCCACCAGGGACAGCGGGGACACCAGGGCCACCAGGGCCACTCACCTGATGTGGCAGGCGAGGGCGGCGCCGGCTGCGCCGAGGGCGGCGATGAGGAGGAACAAGAAGAAGACAAACCCAGCGTCCATCCCTGTGGAGAGACCATGGGAGTGACCAGAGTGACCAGGGGTGACCAGAGTGACAAGGGGGATATGGTCATCTGGGGAACTGACGTCACCCAGTGACTGTGGCACTGGAGGTCACCTGTGGGAGGATGTGAGTGGAGCCAGGAGAGGATGGATGGACATGGTGGACATGGACGGATGGACAGAAGGACACAGTGGACATGGATGGATGGATGGATGGATGGATGGATGGACGGACACATGGACGTGGTGTCCATGGATGGATGGACAGATGGACACAGTGGACACATGGATGGATGGATGGATGGATGGATGGATGGATGGATGGATGGACGGACACATGAATGTGGTGTCCATGGATGAATGGACAGATGGACACAGTAGACACATATGGATGGATGGATGGATGGACACATGGACATGGTGTCCATGGATGGATGGAGGAAGGAACAGATGGAGGGATGGGCACAGGGAGAGATGGACACACCCTGGGGCCACCTGACTGCCCGGACACATGAACCATGATGGGAGCAGGACTGTGGTTGATCCATGACCATGGTGGGAACGTGGTTGGTTCATGATCATGCGGGATCCACAATCAGTTGGTTCAGGACCATGGTAGGACCAAGACTGTGGTGGGATCCTGCCCATGGTGGAACCATGACCATCGTCCAGAACCATGACCAGGGTTGGCCCAAGACTCTGGTAGCACCATAACCCCCTTGAGATGCCTTCAAACCCCCTAGAGATTTCATGAAACCCCCTGGAGATGCCCCCAAACTCCCTTGAGCTCCAGTGCCATGGTGGCACCATGACCCTGATTGACCCAGAACCATGGTGGCACCACCACCCCACCACCAGTTCCATTGTGGCACCACGACTACGGAGAAACCACAGCTGGTCCAGAACTGTGGTGGCACCACAACTGACCCAGAACCATGACTGCCACCATGACCACGGCCATTCCAGTTCCATGGTGGAACACAACCAAGAAGAGCTCTGACCCAGAACCGTGGTGGCACCATGACCCTGATTGACCCAGAACCATGGTGGCACCACCAGTTCCATGGTGACACCACAACCACAAGGGGACCACATCTGTCCCAACACCGTGGTGACACCACAGCCGCCCCAGAACCACGGCTGCCACCACCACCCCGACCCTCCCAGCCCCGTGGTGACACCGTGGCCGCTCACCGCCGTTGCAGATGGCGCTGGAGTCGAACCAGCAGCCGGCGTCGGTGGCCGGGCTGGAGCTGTGGGGCCAGTGGGGGCTGTGGCTGCGGTAGCTGAGGCCGCGCGTGCCCGGCTCCAGCCCGTAGACCGCCCACAGGTGGTGGCCTTTGCCGTCCGTGTCCAGCACCACGTAGGGCACCGAGACGTCGCCGTCCTCATCCACGGTGAAGGTCTGGCAGAAGCCCTGGAGCTGGAAGTCGCGGGCGTGGTCGGCCACGCTGGTGCCCATCACCCAGCGGCCGCTGCGGCGCGTGGCCTCCACCGCCGTGGCCAGGAAGTAGATGGAGTTGTAGATGGTGGAGAAGAGCGGGTGGACCTGGTTGGGGGGGACAGGTGGGACGTGGTGGGAACCCCGGCGCGGTCAGGGGACACCGGTGGGTGGCACCGGGGTGGGGGTGGTGGCACTTGGAGGGGGAGGGGTGTGGTTGGGTTGCATTGGCCGTGGTCATTTCATGTTGGCCGTGGTCACCTCACACTGGCCATAGTCATCTCACACTGGCCATGGTCATCTCCCATTGGCCATGGTCATCTCACAGTGGCCATGGTCATCTCCCATTGGCCATGGTCATCTCCCATTGGCCATGGTCACCTCACACTGGCCATGGTCAACACAAGATGGCCGCAGTCATCTCCCATTGGCTGTGGTCATCTTCCACTAGCCATAGTCAAGGCAAGATGGCTGTGGTCATTTCCCATTGGCTGTGGTCATCTCATGTTGGTCATGGTCATTTTGTGTTGGCCATGGTTATCTCCCATTGACCATAGGCACCTCCACCCTAAGTTGATGGCCATGGCCATCTCCACCTAATCCTCCAGAGATGCTCCCAACCCCTCAGAGATGCCCCAAATCCCCTGAAGATACCCCAAAACTCCCTCGAGATGCCCTCAAACCCTCTCAAGACACCCTCAAGCCTCTTGAGATGTCCCCAACCTTCTTGAGACACCCTCAAACCCCCTCGTGATGCCCTCAAACCCCCTCATGATGCCCTCAAACCCCCTCGTGATGCCCTCAAACCCTCTCAAGACACCCTCAACCCTCTTGAGATGACCTCAAACCCCCTCAAGACACCCCCAAACCCCTCAAGACACCCCCAAACCCTCCAGGCACCGCCCAAACCCCCTCCAGACGTCCCCCAGCCCCACCTCTGCGGGGTCCAGGTTGGCGGGGACCTCGTAGGCCTTCTTGGCCTCCTCCAGGGCCTCGTGGAAGGAGGTGTCGGGCGAGTCGATGGTGATGGTCAGCACCGCGTCGTAGGCCAGGCGCAGCTTGGTGTTGTTGGCCAGCACCGGGTAGGGCACGCGGCGGTAGGGCAGCGCGAAGGTCAGCGCGTCGTACGGGATGAAGACGAAGGTCCCGTCCGTCATGCCCAGGTCCTCGGCCTTCTCCAGGAGAACCTTCTGCTCCCGCCCGCCCAGGAGCACGGAGTGCATGCACATCACCACCACTGCCAGGGGACACGGCGGGGATGGGGGCGGTGGCACCAGGCGGTGACCCCCCGGATCCTGCCCTGCCTGTGCCGTGACTGGACTTCATCCGGTCCATCCTATGTCCATCCATGCTTCATCCATCTGTCCATCCATCCATAATCCACCTGTCCATCCGTCCATCCATGCTTCATCCATCTGTCCATCCATCCATAATCCACCTGTCCATCCGTCCATCCATGCTTCATCCATCTGTCCATCCATCCATAATCCACCTGTCCATCCATCCATCCATGCTTCATCCATCTGTCCATCCATCCATCTGTCCATCCATCCATAATCCATCTGTCCATCCATCCATAATCCATCTGTCCATCCATCCATCCATCATCCATCTGTCCATCCATCCATCCATCCATCTGTCCATCCATCCATAATCCATCTGTCCATCCGTCCATCCATGCTTCATCCATCTGTCCATCTGTCCATCTGTCCATCCATCATCCATCCATCCATCCATCCATCCATCCATCATCCATCCATCATCCATCCATCATCCATCCATCATCCATCCATCCATCATCCATCCATCCATCCATCATCCATCCATCATCCATCCATCATCCATCATCCATCCATCATCCATCCATCATCCATCCATCATCCATCCATCATCCATCCATCATCCATCCATCCATCATCCATCCATCATCCATCCATCCATCATCCATCCATCCATCCATCATCCATCCATCATCCATCATCCATCCATCATCCATCCATCATCCATCCATCATCCATCATCCATCCATCATCCATCCATCATCCATCATCCATCCATCCATCCATCATCCATCCATCCATCCATCATCCATCCATCCATCCATCATCCATCATCCATCATCCATCCATCATCCATCCATCCATCCATCATCCATCCATCCATCCATCATCCATCCATCATCCATCCATCCATCATCCATCCATCCATCCATCATCCATCCATCATCCATCCATCCATCCATCATCCATCCATCCATCATCCATCCATCATCCATCCTTCTGTCCCATCCTGCATCCATCCCTTCCTCCCTCCCTCCAATCCCTCCATCCATCTTCAAACCTTTCCTCCTCTATCTCCATCCCTCTCTCCATGTCCATGTCCACCTCCATCTCCATCCCCAACTCTACCTCCATCTCCATCCCTCTCTCCATCCCCACCTCCATCCCCACCTCCACCCCTCTCCCTCCCGTCCCTCACCTCGCACCCCGTCCGCCCTCTGCACCCTCCTCAGCGCCTCCTCGGCCTCCTCCTCGTCCTCTCCGGCCGCGGTGACCACGGTGACCGGCAGCCCCCTGGCCCTCAGCTCCCGCGCCAGCTCCTGCCCGGTGTCCACCCACAGGTCCTGCGGCGCGGCCACCACGGCCACGTGCGCCCAGCGGAAATATCTCAGCACGGCGTGCAGGACGCCGGCCGGAGCGGGCAGGGGGTTGACCAGAGTGACCGCTCCGGCCCCGGCGCACGCCCAGGACACCAAGGGCTTGTTCCAGGCGGCGGCCAGGAGCCCGGCGGCGCCGCAGGCCGCGGGGTTGAGCGGGCCCACGATGGCGCCGGCGTAGCGCTCGGCGCTGAGCAGCCCGGCCACCGCCTGCGGCGTGGAGCAGGCCTCGGGCAGCACCACCGCGTCCCACCAGTAGCCCGCGGTCAGCGCCGGGTCGCGGTTGAGCCGCGCCACCGCCAGGCGCGAGGCCACGTCCGGCAGAGCCCGCGCCAGCAGAGGGTCGCAGCTCCAGGGACCCAGCACGGCCACCTTGAAGGTGGCGGCCAGGGAGGGGCAGGGGACGAGGAGGAGGAGGAGGAGGAGGAAGGGGATGGGGGACAGCGGGGGAGGCCACCGGGGGTGGTGGGACAGCAGCAGGAGAGGCAGGGGACAGGGGGGGACACGGTGGGGGGTGGCGGCGGTAAGGGAGACATGGGGGGTGTCACCCTCATGGGGGGTGTCACCGTCATGGGAGGTGTCACCATGGGAGGTGTCACCATCATGGGAGATGTCATCGTCATGGGAGGTGTCACCACCATGGGAGATGTCACCATCATGAGAGGTGTCACCATCATGGGAGGTGTCACCGTGGGGGGTGTCACTGTCATGGGAGGTGTCACCATAGGGGGTGTCACCGTCATGGGAGGTGTCACCATCATGGGAGATGTCACCATCATGAGAGGTGTCACCATCATGGGAGGTGTCACCATGAGAGGTGTCACCATCATGGGAGGTGTCACCGTCATGGGAGGTGTCATTGTCATGGGAGGTGCCAAACCCCTGGGAGACGTCACTGTGGGAGGTGCCACCACAGGAGGTGTCACCACCATGGGAGGTGTCACTTTTAGAGATGTCCCTGTTGTAGATGGCACCATGGGAGATGCCACCACTGTTGGAGGTGCCACCATGGGTGATGTTCCTTTTGGAGAAGCCACCACCGTGGGAGATGTCACTGAGGGAGGTGGCACTGTGGGAGGTGGCACTGTGGGAGGTGGCACCATTGGAGATGTCACCATTGGAGATGTCCCTGTTGGAAATGCCACCACTGTGGGAGGTGTCACCATTGGAGATGCCAAGGTGGGAGATGCCACCATGGGAGACGTCACCATGGGAGGTGCCACCACTGTGGGAGATGTCCTTGTTGGAGGTGCCACCACAGGAGATGCCACCGTGGGATGTGATGCCACAGGAGGTGCCACCACCATGGGAGATGTCACTGTTGGAGATGCCACCATTGGAGATGCCACCACTGTGAGAGGTGTCACCATTGGAGATGCCAGGGTGGGAGATGCCACCACGTGTGATGCCACCACCATGGGAGATGTCACCGTTGGCGATGCCACCATTGGAGATGCCACCACAGTGGGAGATGTCACCATGGGAGGTGCCACCACAGTGGGAGATGTCCTTGTTGGAGATGCCACCACGTGCGATGCCACCACAACGGGAGATGTCCTTGTTGGAGACGTCACCATTGAAGATGTCACTGTTGGAGATGTCACCACCATGGGAGGTGCCGTCATGGTGGGTCATGACATGAGAGGTGCCACCACCGTGGAAAACGTCATTGTGGCTGATGTCACCCTGGGAGACGCCACCACTGGAGGTGCCACCATGGGAAGTGACTCTTTTGGAGATGTCACCATGGGAGGTGGCGGCACAAGAGGTGTCACCACCACTGGAGATGCCACCGCTGTCGGAGATGTCACCGTGGGAGATGAAGCCGTGAGAGGAGCCACCACCATGGGAAGTGCCATCACCGTGAGAAACGTCACCGTGGGAGATGTCACCTCTGCAGGTGCCACCGTGGGAGATGCCACCACGAGAGATGATGCCATGAGCAGAGCCACCAACATGGGGGTGGTCACTGTGGGAATTGTCACCACCAGAGACGTCACCACCGTGGGAGCTGTCACCGTGCCGGGAGATGCCACCATGGCAGAAGCCACCAGAAGAAGAGTCACCATGAGAGGAGATGCCACCGTGGGAGACGACGCCATGGGAGGTGCCACCACTGTGGGAAAGGTCCCTGTGGGAGGTGCCACCGTAGGAAATGCCACCACAGCTGGAGGTGTCACCGTGGGAAATGTCACCGTGGGAAATGTCACTGCGGAAGGTGCCACCACCATGGGAGATGCCACCGTGGGAGGTGCCACCATGGGAAGTGATGCCATGGGAGATGCCACCATTCTTGGAGATGCCACCAAGGGAGATGCCACCAAGGGAGGTGATGCCATGGGAGATGCCACCAAGGGAGATGCCACCACTCTTGGAAATGTCACTGTAGGAAATGTCACCACAGGAGATGATGCCACCACTGTGGGAGATGCCACCAACATTAGAGATGCCACCGTGGGAGGTGATGCCATGGGAGGTGATGCCGTGGAAGGTGCCACCACTCTTGGAGATGTCACTGTAGGAAATGTCACCACGGGAGATGATGCCACCACCATGGGAGGTGCCACCATGGGAGGTGATGCCATGGGAGATGCCACCACTCCTGGAGATGCCACGGTGGGAGATGCCACCACCATTGGAGATGCCACCGTGGGAGGTGATGCCATGGGAGATGCCACCACCATTGGAGACGCCCCTGTTGCAGGTGCCACCACCATGGGTGCTGTCACCAAAGGAAGTCCCGGTGCCACCAGGGGTGATGTCACCACAGGAAGTCCCAGTGCCACCATGGGTGATGTCACCGCAGGATGTCCCGGTGCCACCAGGGGCGGTGTCCCCGCTGTCCCCAGCCCCGTCCCCACGGGGCCGCATGTCCAGGCCGTGCCGGGGGGGTCCCTCAGGCCCGGAGGTGGCCGGAGGTGGCCGGAGATGTCACCATGGTCACCGTGGGGGTCACCTGGGGGACACAGAGGGGTCACTGGGGGGGTCACCGCTGTGGGGGAGGGGTCAGGGGTCACTGGGGGGGTCCCGGCCCCGTTCCCGCTTCCGGGAAGGGGGGAGGGGAGGGGGGGGATGAGCCGGCCCTGCCCCTCCCCCCCCCCGTTCCCATCATCCCCCGCGGTAATCCCGGGGGGGGGAGGGGAGGGGTTAAACCCGGGATAATCCCCGCCCCTCCCCCACCCCCATCCCCCACCCACCCCGGGCGGGGCCACGTGAGGGAGAGCCGGGGGGGGCGGGGGGGGGACACGGGGACAGCTGGGGGGGACACGGGGACACACCTGGAGGGGACACACCTGGGGAGGGGACACACCTGGGGAGGGGACACACCTGGAACACACCTGGAGGGAACACACCTGGGGAGGAGACACACCTGGAGGGGACACACCTGGAGGGGACACACCTGGGACACCCCCCGATGTCACATCCCGGTGTCACCCTCACCTGGTGTAACCCCCACCCCCCAAACCCCCACCCGGTGTCACCTGGGCCCAGGGTCACCTGTGTGACACCCCCAGGGCCACCTGTCTGTCCTGTGTCACCTGTCCCAGGTGTCCCCTGTACTGTCAGGTGTCCCCTGTGCCAGGTGTGGTGGGTGCCAGCTGTGCCAGGTGTCCCCTGTCCTGCTGTCTGTCCATCCCTCCCCGTGTCCCCCCTGGCCCGGTGTCCCCTGTCCCAGGTGTCCCAGGTGTCCCAGGTGTCCCCAGTGTCCCCTGTCCCGCTGTCTGTCCGTCCCTCCCCGTGTCCCCCCCTGGCCTGGTGTCACCTGTGCCAGGTGTTCCCCATGCCAACTGTCCCCTATCCCAGGTGTCCCCTGTCCCAGGTGTCCCCTGTCCCAGGTGCCCCCAGGTGTCCCCAGGTGTCCCGGGTGTCCCAGGTGTCCCAGGTGTCCCAGGTGTCCCCTATCCCAGGTGTCCCCTATCCCAGGTGTCCCGGGTGTCCCCTGTCCCCGGTGTCCCCTGTCCCGCCGTCTGTCCGTCCCTCCCCGTGTCCCCCCCTGGCCCGGTGTCACCTCTGTCCCCGGCCAGGCCCCGCCCTAATCCCGCCCGGCTATTCCGGGATCATCCCCGGGCCCGGCCGCGTCACCTGCACGTCACCTGCACGTCACCTGCACGTCACCTGCACGTGGTGCCCGCGGCACGTGGCAGCCGCCAGCGGCACCTGGCAAATGTCACCTGTCACCCATCAAATGTCACCTGGCACCTGGCAAATGTCACCTGGCAAATGTCACCTGTGACAGCTGTACCTGTCACACCTGGACTTGTCACCTGTAGGTTACACCTGTCACATGTTACACCTGGACACGTCACACCTGTGTCCCACCTGAGCCACACCTGTCCTGTCACACCTGGACCTGTCACACCTGTCCCGTCACACACCACATCTCAAATGTCACCTGTACCTGTCACACCTGCCCATGTCACACCTGTCCTGTCACACCTGGACCTGTTACACCTGTCCTGTCACACCTGTCCTGTCACACCTGCCCATGTCACACCTGTCCTGTCACACCTGGACCTGTCACATCTGTCCTGTCACACCTGGACCTGTCACACCTGTCCCTGTCACACACCACATCTCAAATGTCACCTGTACCTGTCACACCTGCCCATGTCACACCTGTCCTGTCACACCTGTCCCTGTCACACACCACACCTCAAATGTCACCTGGACCTGTCACACCTGTCCTGTCACACCTGCCCATGTCACACCTGTCCCTGTCACACCTGTCCCATCACACCTGGAACTGTCACACCTGTCCCGTCACACCTGGAACTGTCACACCTGTGCACGTCACACCTGGACCTGTCACCTGTCAGCTGTAGGTCACACCTGTCTTGTGTTACACCTGGACACATCACACCTGTCCCCTCACACCTGTCACACCTGTCCTGTCACACTTGTCCCTGTCACACCTGGACCTGTCACACCGGGACCTGTCAGCTGTAGGTTACACCTGTCACATGTTACACCTGGACACATCACACCTGTGTCCCACCCGTCCTGTCACACCTGTCCTCATCACACCTCTCACACCTGTCCCCGTCACACCTGTCCTGTCACACCTGTCACACCTGTCCCGTCACACCTGTCCATGTCACACCTGGTCTTGTCACACCTTTCCATGTCACACCTTTCCATGTCACACCTGAACCTGTCACACCTGTTCCTGTCACACCTGTCTCTGTCACACCTGTACCTGTCACACCTGTACCTGCCACACCTGTCCCCGTCACACCTGTCCTGTCACACCTGTACCTGTCACACCTGTACCTGTCACACCTGTCCCCGTCACACCTGTCCTGTCACACCTGTACCTGTCACACCTGGAACTGTCACACCTGTCCCATCACACCTGTCCCTGTGACACCTGGAACTGTCACACCTGTGCACGTCACACCTGTCCTGTCACCTGTCAGCTGTAGGTCACTCCTGTCACGTTACACCTGGAAACATCACACCTGTCCCCTCACACCTGTCACACCTGTCCTGTCACACTTGTCCCTGTCACACCTGGACCTGTCACACCGGGACCTGTCAGCTGTAGGTTACACCTGTCACATGTTACACCTGGACACATCACACCTGTGTCCCACCCGTCCTGTCACACCTGTCCTCATCACACCTCTCACACCTGTCCCCGTCACACCTGTCCATGTCACACCTGGTCTTGTCACACCTTTCCATGTTACACCTGAACCTGTCACACCTGTTCCTGTCACACCTGGACCTGTCCCACCTGGACCTGTCACACCTGAACCCGTCACACCTGTCCTGCCACACCTGTCTCTGTCACACCTGTACCTGTCACACCTGAACCTGTCACACCTGAACCTGTCACACCTGTCCCCGTCACACCTGTCCCTGTCACACCTGAACCTGTCACACCTGTCCTGTCACTCCTGTCCCCGTCACACCTGGACCTGTCACACCTGTACCTGTCACACCTGTACCTGTCACACCTGTCCTGTCACACCTGTACCTGTTACACCTGAACCTGTCACACCTGTCCTGTCACACCTGTACCTGTTACACCTGAACCTGTCACACCTGTTCCTGTCACACCTGGACCTGTCCCACCTGGACCTGTCACACCTGAACCCGTCACACCTGTCCTGCCACACCTGTCTCTGTCACACCTGTACCTGTCACACCTGTTCCTGTCACACCTGTCCTGTCACACCTGTCCTGTCACACCTGTCCCTGTCACACCTGAACCTGTCACACCTGTCCCCGTCACACCTGAACCTGTCACACCTGCCCATGTCACACCTGTCCCCGTCACACCTGTCCCCGTCACACCTGTCCCTGTCACACCTGTCCTGTCCCACCTGTCCCACCTGTCCCAGGGTACCCAACACCCCTCCAGTCCCCCCGGTGCCCCAAAGGGACCCCCAGGTGTGGGGGAGGGGCCACCCCAACCCCCCCCCCAGGTGACTCAGGTGGGGGGGAGGGGCCCCAGGTGGGGGGGAGGGGCCCCAGGTGTGGTGGAGGGGCCACCCCAAAACCCCCAAAGGGACCCCAAAAATCCCGAGTTTGGTGGGGGGTCCCTTAATTGGGGTCTCTTAATTAGAGAGGGGCCCCTTAATTAAAGGGGTCCCTTAATTGGGGTCTCTTAATTAGGGAGGGGTCCCTTAATTAAAGGGGTCCCTTAATTGGGGTCTCTTAATTAGGGAGGGGTCCCTTAATTAAAGGGGTCCCTTAATTGGGGTCTCTTAATTAGAGAGGGGTCCCTTAATTAAAGGGGTCCCTTAATTGGGTGTCCCTCAATTAAACGGGTTCATTAATTAGGGATCTGTTCATTAAAGGAGTCCCTTAATTGGGGTCTCTTAATTAGGATGGGGTCCCTTAATTAAAGGGGTCCCTGAATTGGGGTCTCTTAATTAGAGAGGGGTCCCTTAATTAAAGGGGTCCCTTAATTAAACGGGTTCATTAATTAGGGATCTCTTCATTAAAGGGGTCCCATAATTGGGGAGGGGTCCCTTAATTAGGGGAGCCCCTTAATTCAAGGGGTCCCTTAATTTGGGATGCCCTAATTAAAGGGGTCCCTTAATGATGGGGGGGGGTCCTTTAATTGGGGGGGGTCCCTTAATTGGGAGGAAGTCTCTTAATTGGGGCGGGTCTCTTAATTGGGGGGAGTCCCTTAATTGGGGGAAGTCTCTTAATTGGGGGGGAGTCTCTTAATTGGGGGGGTGTCTCTTAATTGGGGGGGTCCCTTAATTGGGGGTTTCTTAATTGGGGCGGTCACTTAATTGGGGGGGAGTCTCTTAATTGGGGTGGGTCTCTTAGTTGGGGGTTCCTTAATTGGGGTGGTGTCCCTTAATTGGGGGGTCCCTTAATTGGGGGGGAGTCTCTTAATTGGGGGGGGGTCCCTTAATTGGGGGTTCCTTAATTGGGGCGGTCTCTTAATTGGGGGGGAGTCTCTTAATTGGGGGGGGTCTCTTAATTGGGGCGGTCTCTTAATTGGGGTGAGGGTCCCTTAATTGGGGGGAGTCTCTCAATTGGGGGGGGTCCCTTAATTGGGGGTTCCTTAACTGGGGGATCTCTTAATTGGGGGGGTCTCTTAATTGGGGGGGAGTCTCTTAATTGGGGGGGGGGTCCCTTAATTGGGGGGAGTCCCTTAATTGGGGGGGGGGGGTCCCTTAATTGGGGGGAGTCCCTTAATTGGGGGGGGGGGGTCCCTTAATTGGGGGTTCCTTAATTGGGGGGGAGTCTCTTAATTGGGGGGGTCCCTTAATTATCCCCGTGGGGGCAGGGATGGGGAGGGGGTCCTGACCTGGTGGGGGGAGGGGGCGGGGTTTGGGGTGGGGGGGGCTTCTCTTACCTGTCCGGGGGGTCCGGGGGGGTCCTGGGGGGGGGTTGGGAGGGATTTGGGGGGTCCCGGGTGGGGTTTGGGGGTCCCGGGTGGGGGTTGGGAAGGTTGGGGGGTCCCGGGGAGGGATTTGGGGGTCCCGGGGGGGGTCCCGGGGGCTCCGGGGGGGTCTCGGGGGGGGATTTGTGGTCCCGGGGGGGGGTCTCAGGTGGGGGTTGGGAGGGATTTGGGGGTCCCGGGTGGGATTTGGGGGTCCCGGGTGGGATTTGGGGGGTCCCGGGTGGGGTTTGGGGGTCCCGGGGGGGGATTTGGGGGTCCCGGGGGGGGATTTGGGGGTCCCGGGTGGGGTTTGGGGGGTCCCGGGGGGGGATTTGGGGGTCACGGGTGGGGTTTGGGGGGTCCCGGGTGGGGTTTGGGGGGTCCCGGGGGGGGATTTGGGGGTCCCGGGTGGGGGTTGGGGGTCCCGGGTGGGGATTTGGGGTCCCGGGGGGGGATTTGGGGGTCCCGGGTGGGGTTTG
This sequence comes from Cyanistes caeruleus, assembly GCF_971803275.1. Lineage (NCBI taxonomy): Eukaryota > Metazoa > Chordata > Aves > Passeriformes > Paridae > Cyanistes > Cyanistes caeruleus. Next base: position 712,654 of record NC_141738.1, read on the forward strand.
GGGGTCCCGGGGGGGGATTTGGGGGTCCCGGGTGGGGTTTGGGGGTCCCGGGGGGGTCCGGGGGGGTCGCAGCGCTGCCCCCAGGGAGCCCCCGAGCCGCCGTCGCCCGTCTGCGGCCGCAGCGGGGGGAGGGGCGCGGGGGGGGCCCCTAATCCCCCCCTCCCCGCCCCTCCCCCCACCCCCCCCCCCCGTTAATCCGATTTGTCCCCGGGGGTGGGGGGAGGGGCGGGGAGGTGACACGGGGGACACGGGGGGGGGGGGGGAGGGGGGGGGGGACACCCGTGGGGGGGAGGGGCTTTGGGGGGGGTCACTGGGGGGGGGTCCCTGGGGGGTCTTGGGAGGGGTCGGTGGGGGGGGGACACGAGGGGGACATTGAGGGGGGTCCCTGGGGGGGGCTCTGATGGGTTGGGGGGATTTGGGGGACACTCGGGGGGGGCTCTGGGGGGGCTCTGGGGGGGCTCTGGGGGGCTCTGTTGTATGGGGGGGGACATGGGGGGACATTGGGGGGTCCCTGGGGGGGGGGGGACATTTGCGGGGGGTGCTTTGGGATGGGGGGGACACTCGGGGGGGTCTGGGGGGGCTCCGGGACATTGGGGGGGCTCTGGGGGGGGCTCTGATGTATGGGGGGGGTCCCTGGGGGGGTCCCGGGGGGGGACATTGGGGGGGAGGTTTGGGGCATTGGGGGGGGGCTCTAATGGGTGGGGGGGAGATTTGGGGGATACTCGGGGGGGCTCTGATGGGTGGGGTGACACTGGGGGGGTCTGGGGGGCTCTGGGGTGACACTGGGGGTTGTCTGGGGGGGTCTGGGGTGACACTGGGGGGGTCTGGGGGGGGTCTGGGGTGACACTGGGGGGGTCTGGGGGGGTCTGGGGTGACACTGGGGGGGTCTGGGGGGGTCTGGGGGGTCTGGGGTGACACTGGGGGGGTCTGGGGTGACACTGCGGGGGCTCTGGGGGGCTCTGGGGTGACACTGGGGGGGTCTGGGGGGGTCTGGGGGGCTCTGGGGTGACACTGGGGGGCTCTGGGGTGACACTGGGGGGGTCTGGGGTGACACTGGGGGGGTCTGGGGGGGTCTGGGGTGACACTGGGGGGGTCTGGGGTGACACTGGGGGGGTCTGGGGGCTCTGGGGTGACACTGGGGGGGTCTGGGGGGGTCTGGGGGGCTCTGATGGGTGAGGGTGAGATTTGGGGGACACTGGGGGGGGTCTCTGGGATGTGGGGGGGGGTCACGGGGACCCTTTTTGGGGGGGCTTTGGGGGGCGGGCACAGCCCGGGAGCCTCCCAAGGGATGGGGGAGGGGCTCGGGGGGATTTGGGGGCTCCGCGGCCCCACCGGCCCCCCAAAACGGGGGCGAGGCCACGCCCACCGCCCGGAGCTGTCAATCAAGGCTAAACCACGCCCCTCGCCGCGTGACCACGCCCATTTCGCGCCTTATATATGCTCGTGTCCATATATGGTGTGGTCACGCCCACTCGAGGGGCGGGGTTAGGGCGGCTCCGCCATGTTGGGTTTGGGCGAAAAGAGGAAGTGACGTCACAGAAAGCTCAGGGCCGGGCGGAAGCGGAAGCGGCGGGAAGGGGGGTGAGCGGGAACTGGGGAAACTGGGATGGACTGGGATGGGATGGGGGGAACTGGGGGGGACTGGAGGGGACTGGGGGGAACTGGGGGGGACTGGGATGGACTGGGGGGGACTGGGAGGGAACTGGGAGGGACTGGGGGGGACTGGGATGGACTGGGAGCACTTTACTGGTGATACTGGGAACGCTGGGAGCCACTGGGATTGCTGGCACTGGTCCGTACTGGTTTGTACTGGTCTGTACTGGTTTATACTGGTCTGTACTGGTTTGTACTGGTCTGTACTGGTCTGTACTGGTTTATACTGGGAGCCCTGGCTGGATCTGGGGGGCTCCCCCTGGAATTTCGGCCGGGAATTTTCGGAATCCTCTGGAATTCCAGGACCCTCCCCCCCCCCCAAATCCAGATTTTGGTCTCTCCCAAAAAAATCCCCCCCAATTCCCAAAAATTTTGGGATCCCCCAGTTCGGGATCCCTCTGGAATTGCGGCCTCCCTCCCCCTCCCTTCCCCAGAATTTTTTGGGATTTCCCAGAAATTCGGGATCTCGGACGTTTTTTGGGATCCCCTGGAATTTTTGGGGGGTTCCCCCCTCCCCCCCTTTTAAATTTTGGTTTCTCCCAAAAAGTTTTTTCCCCCCCATTCCCGGAATTTTTTGGGCTCTCCCTTTGGATTTGGAGACCCCAAATTTTTTGGGGTCCCTCTGGAATTTTTTTTGGGATTTTTCTGTCAATTTTGGGCTCCCCAGGGATGAAAATTTGGGTTTAAATCTGATTTTTTTTCCCCTTTTCCCACAGGAATTTTTCCCCCCATTCCCGGAATTTTTTGGGTTCTCCCTTTGGATTTGGAGACCCCAAATTTTTTTGGGATCCCTCTGGAATTTTTGGGGATTTTCCCGTCAATTTTGGGCTCCCCTGGGATGGAAATTTGGGTTTAAATCTGATTTTTTCCCCTTTTCCCACAGGAATTTTCCCCCCATTCCCGGAATTTTTTGGGTTCTCCCTTTGGATTTGGGGATCCCGGATTTTTTGGGGGGATTTTGGGGAATTTTGGGGGGAATCCATGACCATCCACAACCTCTACATCTTCGACCGGGGCGGCTCCTGCCTCTTCTACAGCGAATGGCACCGGAGGAGACCCCCGGGAATCCCCCAGGAGGAGGTTTGGGAAAGGAATTCCAGAAAATTCCGGGAAATTCTGGGAATTTTGGGAATTTTCAGGAATTTTCGTGAATTTTGGGGAATTTTCGGGAATTTTTTTGGAATTTTCAGGATTTTTTTTTAATTTTTGGGAATTTTTGGGGAATTTTGGGGGGCTCTGATGGGGATTTTTGAGGGAATTTTGGGGTTTTTTTGCCGGGTTTGGTTTGGGAAATTCGGGATTTTTTGGGAATTCTTGGGGAAATTGGGAATTTTGGGGTGTCTGGGAAGGGTTTTTGGGGGGAAATTGGGGTTTTTTGGGGGGGATTTTGGGGTTTTTGGGGGTTGGCATTTGGGAGTTTTGGGGGGATTTTAGGGAGGTTTCAGGAATTTGGGGACTTTTTGGGAATTTGGGGGAATTTGGAATAATTTGGGGGGGATTTTGGGAATTTTTGGGGCGTTTGGGAAGGGATTTGGGGGAGAACTCGGGGATTTTGGGGCTTTGGGATGGGGAATTCGGGGGAATTTTGGGAATTTGGAGTTTGGAAGTCTGGAAATTCTCCCAAAATCCCCCAAATTTTCCCGAATTTTCCCGAATTCCCAGGAATTCAAGCTGATGTTTGGGATGCTTTTCTCGCTCCGCTCCTTCGTGGCCAAGATGAGCCCCACGGACATGTATCCGAAAATTCGGGATTTGGGGTCCCAAAAACCCCCGGGAAATCCCAAAAAACGGGATTTGATCCCAAAAAACGGGATTTGATCCCAAAAAATGGGGGATGGGGGGATCCTGGATGAGGATTTGGGGGGATTTTAGGGGAATTTTGGGAGGAATTTGGGTTTTTTGGGGGAATTTTGGGAGGAATTTGGGGTTTTTTGGGGGAATTTTGGGAGGAATTTGGGTTTTTTGGGGAATTTTGGGAGGAATTTGGGTTTTTTGGGGGTAATTTTGGGAGGAATTTGGGGTTTTTGGGAGGAATTTGGATTTTTGGGGGAATTTTGGGAGGAATTTGGGTTTTTTGGGGGATTTTGGGAGGAATTTGGGTTTTTTGGGGGTAATTTTGGGAGGAATTTGGGTTTTTTTGGAAGGAATTTTGGGAGGAATTTGGGGTTTTTTGGGGAATTTTGGGAATAATTTGGGTTTTTTTGGGGAATTTTGGGAGGAATTTGGGGTTTTTGGGAGGAATTTGGGTTTTTTTGTGGAATTTTGGGAGGAAATTGGGTCTTTTTGGGGAATTTTGGGAGGAATTTGGGTTTTTGGGGGAATTTTGGGAGGAATTTGGGGGTTTTGGGGAATTTTGGGAGGAAATTGGTTTTTTTGGGGGAATTTTGGGAGGAATTTGGATTTTTTTGGGGAATTTTGGGAGGAATTTGGGTTTTTTGGGGGAATTTTGGGAGGAATTTGGGTTTTTTTGGGGAATTTTGGGAGGAATTTGGGTTTTTTTGGGGAATTTTGGGAGGAATTTGGGTTTTTTGGGGGGAATTTTGGGAATTTTGGGAGGAATTTGGGTTTTTGGGGGGAATTTTGGGAGGAATTTGGGGTTTTTTTGGATCTTTGGATCCCCCCGGAGCTTCGGCCGATCCCAAAAAATTCCAGGGGGGGTCCTAAAAAAATCCGGGGTTGGAGGGGTGAGAAATTCCAAAAAAATCCCAAAAAATCCCCAAAAATCCCGAGGGGTTCGGAGATTTTGGGTGAGGATTTTGGGAATTTGGGGGGATTTGGGGTCCGGGAGAATCCCGAGGCTTTGGGGACCCTCTGGAATTTGGGAATTGGGGGGATTTGAGCTCCTGGAGAGCCGAGAGAGATTCAGGGGGGATTTGAGGGGATTCTGAAGCCTCAGGAATTTGGGGAATTTGGGGAATTTTGGGGAATTTGGGGAATTTTGGGAAGATCCTTCAAGATTTGGGGCAGATTTTGGGCAGATTTTGGGCGATTTTGAAGCGGATTTCGGGGTCTGGGGGTGGCTCTGGTGGCTGGAGGCGCTTCCCCGGGATTGGTGGGGCAGGGAATTTTGGGAATTTTGGGAATTTTGGGAAGATCCTTCAAGATTTTGGGCAGATTTTGGGCGATTTTGAAGCGAATTTCGGGGTCTGGGGGTTTCTCTGGCAGCGGGAGGCGGTTCCCCAGGGTTGGGGAGGCATGGAATTTTGGGGATTTTGGGAAATTTTGGGGAATTTTGGGAATTCAGCATTTTGGAGAGCGCCAAACCTTCAAGATTTGGGGCAGATTTTGGGCAGATTTGGGGCGATTTTGAAGCGGATTTCGGGGTCTGGGGGTTTCTCTGGCAGCTGGAGGCGCTTCCCCGGGATTGGTGGGGTGGGGAATTTTGGGGATTTTGGGGAATTTTGGGGATTTTGGGGAAATTTTGGGAATTTTGCGGATTTTGGGGGATTTTGGGGAATTTTGGGAATTCCGCATTTTGGAGAGCGCCAAACCTTCAAGATTTGGGGCAGATTTTGGGCAGATTTTGGGCGATTTTGAAGCGGATTTCGGGGTCTGGGGGTTTCTCTGGCAGCTGGAGGCGGTTCCCCAGGATTGGTGGGGTGGGGAATTTTGGGGATTTTGGGGAATTTTGGGAATTTTGGGAATTCCGCATATTGGAGAGCGCCAAACCTTCAAGATTTGGGGCAGATTTTGGGCGATTTTGAAGCGGATTTCGGGGTCTGGGGGTTTCTCTGGCAGCTGGAGGCGCTTCCCCGGGATTGGTGGGGTGAGGAATTTTGGGGATTTTGGGGAATTTTGGGGAATTTTGGGGAATTTTGGGAGTTTTGGGAATTCCGCATTTTGGAGAGCGCCAAACCTTCAAGATTTGGGGCAGATTTTGGGCGATTTTGAAGCGGATTTCGGGGTCTGGGGGTTTCTCTGGTGGCTGGAGGCGCTTCCCCGGGATTGGTGGGGTGGGGAATTTTGGGGATTTTGGGGGATTTTGGGGATTTTGGGGAATTTTGGGGATTTTGGGGGATTTTGGGGAATTTTGGGAATTCCGCATTTTGGAGAGCGCCAAACCTTCAAGATTTGGGGCAGATTTTGGGCAGATTTGGGGCGATTTTGAAGCGGATTTCGGGGTCTGGGGGTTTCTCTGGTGGCTGGAGGCGGTTCCCCAGGATTGGTGGGGTGGGGAATTTTGGGGATTTTGGGGAATTTTGGGGATTTTGGGTATTTTTTGGGCTCCTTAGCGCGCAGGCGGGACGGCTTCGTGTCGTTCCACACCAGCAAGTACCGGCTGCATTACCTGGAGACGCCCTCGGGGCTGCGCCTGGTGCTCAACACCGACCTGGGCGTGCCCAGCGCCCGCGAGGCGCTGCAGCACATCTACAGCAACGTGAGCGCCCCGATCCCAAAATTCCACACCCAAATCCCCAAATCCCGGCCCCAAAATTCCCGGCGGAAGCGCCAAAATTCGCCCCCGAAGCGCCGGGATCCGCCCGGGTCTCAGATTCCTGATTCTGCTCCCAAAAACTGCCCCAAATCCCAAAATTTGAGCCCTAAAAGCCCCAAATCCGGGAATTCCAGACCTGAATCCCGAAATTCCGGCCCCAAAATTCCCGGCGGAAGCGCCAAAATTCGCCCCCGAAGTGCCAGGATCGACCCGGGTCTCAAATTCCCAATTCTGCTCCCAAAAACTGCCCCCAATCCCAAAATTTGCGCTCCTAAGAATCTGAATCCCAAAATTTGAGCCCTAAGATCCCCAAATCCAGGAATTTCAGACCTGAATCCCAAAATTTGCACCCCAAAATTCCCGGTGGAAGAGCCAAAATCCGCCCCGGGAGCGCCAGGATCCGCCCGGGTCTCAAATTCCGGATTCTGTTCCCAAAAACTGCTCCAAATCCCAAAATTTGTGCTCTGAAGAACCTGAATCCCAAAATTTGGACCCTAAAAGCCCCAAATCCAGGAATTCCAGACCTGAATCCCAAAATTTGCACCCCAAAATTCCCGGCGGAAGCGCCAAAATCCGCCCCGGGAGCGCCGGGATCCGCCCGGGTCTCAAATTCCTCATCCTGCTCCCAAAAACTGCCCCAAATCTCAAAATTTGTGCTCTGAAGAACCTGAATCCCAAAATTTGAACCCAAAAAGCCCCAAATCCTCAAATTCCAGCCCTAAAATTCCTGGCGGAAGCGCCAAAATCCGCTCCCAAAACGCCGGGATCGACCCGGGTCTCAAATTCCCGATTCTGCTCCCAAAAACTGCCCCAAATCCCGAAATTTGTGCTCTGAAGAACCTGAATCCCAGAATTCGGACCCTAAAATCCCCAAATCCGGGAATCCCAGACCTGAATTCCAAAATTCTGGCCCCAAAATTCCCAGCGGAAGCGCCAAAATCCGCCCCGGGAGCGCCGGGATCCGCCCGGGTCTCAAATTCCGGATTCTGCTCCCAAAAACTGCTCCAAATCCCAAAATTTGTGCTCTGAAGAACCTGAATCCCAAAATTTGGACCCTAAAATCCCCAAATCCGGGAATTCCAGACCTGAATCCCAAAATTTGCACCCCAAAATTCCCGGCGGAAGCGCCAAAATCCACCCCGGGAGCGCCGGGATCCGCCCGGGTCTCAAATTCCCGATTCTGCTCCCAAAAACTGCCCCCAATCCCAAAATTTGTGCTCTAAAGAACCTGAATCCCGAAATCTGAGGCCTAAAAGCCTGAAATTCTCAAATTCTGGCCCTGAATCCCAAAATTTGCACCCCAAAATTCCCGGTGGAAGCGCCAAAATCCGCCCCGGGAGCGCCGGGATCCGCCCGGGTCTCAAATTCCTGATTCTGCTCCCAAAAACTGCCCCAAATCTCAAAATTTGTGCTCTGAAGAACCTGAATCCCAAAATTTGAACCCAAAAAGCCCCAAATCCTCAAATTCCAGCCCTAAAATTCCCGGTGGAAGCGCCAAAATCCACCCCGGGAGCGCCGGGATCCGCCCGGGTCTCAAATTCCTCATCCTGCTCCCAAAAACTGCCCCAAATCTCAAAATTTGTGCTCTGAAGAACCTGAATCCCAAAATTTGAACCCAAAAAGCCCCAAATCCTCAAATTCCAGCCCTAAAATTCCTGGCGGAAGAGCCAAAATCCGCTCCCAAAACGCCGGGATCGACCCGGGTCTCAAATTCCCGATCCTGCTCCCAAAAACTGCCCAAAATCCCCCCTTGGAACCCCAAATTTCAACCCCAAAGGATCAGAATCCCAAAACCGGAGCTGTAAAACAACAAATCTCCAAATTTTGGGGATTTTCCTGCAAAAATCACGGGATTTTTCCCCAAAAATCTGGGAATTTTCCACAAAACAAGGGGATTTTTTTGCCCAAAATCTGGGGATTTTTCCCCAAAATAATGGGATTTTCCACAAAATAATGTGATTTTCCTGCAGAATAATGTGGTTTTCCCCCAAATTCTGGGGATTTTCCCCCAAAATAATGGGTTTTTCCCCAGAATAATGGGATTTTCCACAAAATAACAGGATTTCCCCCCAAAATCTGGGGATTTTTCCCAAAAAGGGTGGGATTTCTCCCAAAATAACTTGATTTTCCCTAAAATAATGTGATTTTCCCACAGAATAATGCAGTTTTCCCTCAAAATCTGGGGGTTTTCCCCCAGATTCTGGGTATTTCTCCCCAAAATCCGTGGATTTTTCCCAAAATCTGTTTTTTTTCCCCCAGCTTTTCGTGGAGTTGGTGGTGAAGAACCCCCTGTGCCCCCCCCGCGCCCCCGTGCAGAGCCTCCTGTTCCGGCAGCGCCTCGACGCCTTCGTCCGCAGCCTGCCCTACTTCGGGCCCCGAAATCCCAACAACTGACCCCGAAATCCCAATAAATGACCCCGAAATCGGCATCAGCGCCCCCAAAAACCCCAAAATCCCAATAAAGGACCTCAAAATCCCTGTACAGACCCCAAAATCCCAATAACCACCCCAAAATCCCAACAATTGACCCAAAATCTCCATTGGCAACCCCAAAATCCCCAAATCTCAATAACTGACCCCAAAATCCCAATAAATGACCCCAAAATCGGCATCAGCGCCCCCAAAAACCCCAAAATCCCAATAAAGGACCTCAAAATCCCTGTACAGACCCTAAAATCCCAATAAATGACACCAAAACCTGCATCGGCGCCCCCAAAAACCCCAAAATCCCAATAACCACCCCAAAATCCCAACAATTGACCCCAAAATCTCCATTGGCAACCCCAAAATCCCCAAATCTCGATAACTGACCCCAAAATCCCAATAAATGACCCCAAAATCGGCATCAGCGCCCCCAAAAACCCCAAAATCCCAATAAAGGACCTCAAAATCCCTGTACAGACCCTAAAATCCCAATAAATGACACCAAAATCTGCATCGGCGCCCCCAAAAACCCCAAAATCCCAATAACCACCCCAAAATCCCAACAATTGACCCCAAAATCTCCATTGGCAACCCCAAAATCCCCAAATCCCAATAACTGACCCCAAAATCCCTGTACAGACCCCGAAATCTCAATAAATGACCTCAAAATTTCTGTACAGACCCCAAAATCCCAATAACCGACCCCAAAATCCCAAAAACTGACCCCAAAATCTGCATCGGCGCCCCCAAAACCCCCGAAATCCCAATAATGGCCCCCAAATCCCAACAATTGACCCCAAAATCTCCATTGGCAACCCCAAAATCCCCAAATCCCAACAACTGACCCCGAAATCCCAATAAATGACCCCAAAATCCCAATAGAGACCCCAAAATCTCCATCAGTGACCCCAAAACCCTAAAATCCCAATAACTGACCCCAAAATTCCAACAATTGAGCCCAAAAACCCAATAACCGAGCCCTAAATCCAATAACTGACCCCAAAATCCCAAATTCCCAATAACCGCCCCCAAAATCCCAATAAATTACCCCAAAAATCCCAAAATTCCAACAACTGACCCCAAAATCCCAATAACCGACCCCAAAATCTGCATCAGTGCCCCCAGAAAACCCCCAAAAATCCCTGTACAGACCCCAAAATCCCAAAATTTCAATGGAGACCCCAAAATCCCAACAACCAACCCCAAAATCCCGATAAATGACCCCAAAATCCCAACAACTGACCCCAAAATCCCAACAATTGACCCTAAAATCCCAAAATTCCAATGGAGACCCCAAAATCTCAACAATCGACCCCAAAATCCCAACAACCAACCCCAAAATCCCAATAAATTACCCCAAAAATCCCAAGAACCGACCCCAAAAATCCCAAAATCCCAACAACTGACCCCAAAATCCCAAAATCCCAACAACTGACCCCAAAATCCCAAAATTCCAATGGAGACCCCAAAATCTCAACAACCGACCCCAAAATGCCAACAACCGACCCCAAAATCCCAAAATTCCAATGGAGACCCCAAAAATCCCAAGAACCGACCCCAAAAATCCAAAATTTCAATGGAGACCCCAAAATCCCAACAACCGACCCCAAAAATCCCAAAATCCCAACAACCAACCCCAAAATCCCAAAATTTCAATGGAGACCCCAAAATCCCAACAACCGACCCGCAAATCCCAACAATTGACCCCAAAATCCCAACAATTGACCCCAAAATCCCAACAATTGACCCCAAAATCCCAACAACCGACCCCAAAATCCCAACAATTGACCCCAAAATCCCAACAATTGACCCCAAAATCCCAACAACCGACCCCAAAATCCCAACAATTGACCCCAAAATCCCAACAATTGACCCCAAAATCCCAACAACCGACCCCAAAATCCCAACAATTGACCCCAAAATCCCAACAATTGACCCCAAAATCCCAATAAATGACCCCAAAATCCCAACAATTGACCCCAAAAATCCCAAAATCCCAACAACTGACCCCAAAATCCCAAAATTCCAATGGAGACCCCAAAATCCCAATAACCGAACCCAAAATCCCAATAAATGACCCCAAAATCCCAATAAATGACCCCAAAATCCCAACAACCGACCCCAAAATTCCAACAACCGACCCCAAAATCCCAATAACCGACCCCAAAACCCCAAAATCCCAACAACTGACCCCAAAATCCCAACAATTGACCCAAAAATCCCAATAAATTACCCCAAAAATCCCAAGAACCGACCCCAAAAATCCCAAAATCCCAACAACTGACCCCAAAATCCCAAAATCCCAACAACTGACCCCAAAATCCCAAAATTCCAATGGAGACCCCAAAAATCCCAACAACCGACCCCAAAAATCCAAAATTTCAATGGAGACCCCAAAATCCCAACAACCGACCCCAAAAATCCCAAAATCCCAACAACCAACCCCAAAATCCCAAAATTTCAATGGAGACCCCAAAATCCCAACAACCGGACCCCAAAATCCCAATAAATGACAATTGACCCCAAAATCCCAACAACCGACCCCAAAATCCCAATAAATGACCCCAAAATCCCGAAATTCCAATGGAGACACCAAAAATCCCAAGAACCGACCCCAAAAATCCCAAAATCCCAAGAACCGACCCCAAAATCCCAACAACCGACCCCAAAATCCCAATAAATGACCCCAAAATCCCAAAATCCCAAGAACCGACCCCAAAATCCCAACATTTGACCCCAAAATCCCCAAATCCAAACCCCAAATCCCAATCCCGGTGAATTCCTCGGGGCCCCGCCCACTTCGAGCCCCAAAATCCTCAAAAACGACCCCAAAACTTTGATTGACAGCCCCAAAAAACCCCAAAATCCAGAGTGACACCCCCCAAATTTCCCCCCCCCAAGGTCCTTTTTGATGAGTTGATCCCTAATTTAAATAAATTTGCATAAAACCATTTATGGTCGTTGGGTGTCGGGGGAGGGGCGGGGCCCCAAATTTGGGATTTTTCCACCCAAAAATTCCATTTTTTCACCCCAAAATTTCCCCTTTCCCCCTGAATTTCCCATTTTCTACCCCAAATTTCCCAATTTTGCCCTCAAATTCCCCAAAATTTTTCATTTCCCCCAAAATTTTTCATTTTCCCCCCAAATTTTCCATTTTCCCCCCAAATTTTTCATTTTTTCTCCCCAAATTCCCTTTTTTTCCCCCAAATTCCCACCGATTTTTTCCCCCATTTTTCCCCCTAAATTTTTTCCCCAAATTCCCCCAAAATTTTTAAATTTTTGCCCCCAAATTTATTTTCCCCAATTTTCCCTCTTTTCCCCCCAAATTTCCCCCAAATTTTCCCATTTTTGCACAAAATTTTCCCATTTTCCCCCAAATTTTCCCCCAAATTTTCCCCAAAATTTTCCCCAAAATTTTCCCATTTTCCCCCAAAATTGTCCCCCACATTTTTCATTTTTCCCCCCAATTTTTCCCATTTTCCCCCAATTTTTACCCCAAATTTACCTCCAAATTTTCCCCCAAATTTTCCCTAAATTTTCTCATTTTCCCTCCAAATTTTCCCCCAAATTTTCCCATTTTCCCCCAATTTTTACCCCAAATTTCCCCCCAAATTTCCCACAAAATTTTCCTCCAAATTTTCCCTAAATTTTCAAATTTTCCCCCAAATTTTTCCCCAAATTTTCCCCCAAATTTTCCCCTTTTCCCCCAAAATTTTCCGCCACATTTTTCATTTTTCCCCCCAATTTTTCCCATTTTCCCCCAATTTTTCCCCCAAATTTACCTCCAAATTTTCCCCCAAATTTTCCCTAAATTTTCCCATTTTCCCCCAAAATTTTCCCCAAATTTTCCCCCCAAATTTTCTCCCTTCTCCCCCTGGCGGCCAAACCCGGAACTTCCCATTTAAGCCCCGCCCTTTAAGCCCCGCCCCTCTAAGCCCCGCCCCTTTAAGCCACGCCCATTTAAACACCTCCCATTAAGCACTGTGTGCGCTCCGGTGGGCGTGGCCCCGCACGCCAAACCCCGCCCCCCGCGCGCTCTCCGGTGGGCGTGGCCCCGCACGCCAAGCCCCGCCCCCCGCGGTGGGCGCGGCCTCGCTCCGTGCGCGGCCCCGCCCCTCCCCCCGCTCTCCGCCCGCTCCGGGGACACCGCGACCCCTGCGGGCCCCTCCCCCCCCCCATTTCGGGGGTCCCCCCGGCCCCTCCCCCCCCCCCCAATGCAGGTCTCGATCGCGTGCACCGAGCAGAGCCTGCGGGGCCCCGGCCCGGGGGGGGGAGGGGCGGCCGGGGGGGGGGGGAGGGGCGCGGCGGGAGCGGGGGGGGGGGGAGGAGGAGGGGGGGGAGGGGGGAGGGGAGGGGGCGCCCCGCAGAAATCCGGGGGGGGCGGGGGGAGGGGAGGCCCCGCGGGGGTCGGGGGGGGGGGTGGGGGAGGGGCGGCGGCCGCCAAAAGGGACCCCCCAGGAGCGACCCCCGGGCCCGGCATGAAGTACCGGTATGGGGGAGGGGCGGGGGGGAGGGGGAGGGTCCCTTTCGGGGGTCCTGGCTTTAATTGGGGGGGGTCCCGGGTTTAATTGGGGGGAGGGGTCGGGTCCCTTTTGGGGGTCCCCGGCTTTAATTGGGGGTCCCGGGTTTAATTGGGGGGAGGGGTCGGGTCCCTTTTGGGGGTCCCCGGCTTTAACTGGGGGGGGGTCCCGGGCTTAATTGGGGGTCCCCGGGTTTAATTGGGGGTCCCCGGGTTTAATTGGGGGGGGGGAGGGTCCCGGGTTTAATTGGGGGTCCCGGGTTTAATTGGGGGTCCCGGGTTTAATTGGGGGTCCCGGGTTTAATTGGGGGGAGGGGTCGGGTCCCTTTTGGGGGTCCCGGCTTTAATTGGGGGTCCCGGGTTTAAATGGGGGGGGCGGTCGGGTCCCTTTTGGGGGTCCCGGATTTATTTGGGGCGGTCCCGGGTTTATTTGGGGGTCCCCGGATTTATTTGGGGGGGTCCCGGGTTTATTTGGGGGTCCCTGGGTTTATTTGGGGGGGTCCCGGGTTTATTTGTGGGGGTCCCGGGTTTATTTGGGGGTCCTCGGATTTATTGGGGGGGGTCCCGGGTTTATTTGGGGGTCCCCGGATTTATTTGTGGGGGTCCCGGGTTTATTTGGGGGGGGTCCCGAGTCCATTTTTGGGGTCCCTGGGCCCCTTTCTGGGGTCCCCGGCTTTATTTGGGTGGGGGTCGGGTCCCTTTTAGGGGTCCCTGGGTTTATTTGGGGGTCCCGGGTTTATTTGGGGGTCCCTGGGTTTATTTTGGGGGTCCCCGAGCCCCATTTTAGGGGTCCCGGGTTTATTGGGGGGTCCCTGGGTTTAATTGGGGGGGGTCGGGTTTATCTGGGGGGGTCCCGAGTCCCTTTTGGGTTCCCTGGGCCCCATTTTCGGTTTATTTTGGGGGTCCCTGGGATTATTGGGGGGTCCTGAGTTCATTTTGGGGGTCCCGGCTTTAATTGGGGGGGTCCCGAGTCCCTTTTAGGGGTCCCTGGGTTTATTTTGAGGGGGTCCCGGGTTTATTTTGGGGGAGTCCCGAGCCCCATTTTGGGGGGGTGCCGGGTTTATTTGGGGGTCCCGGGTTTATTTTGGAGGTCCCGGGTTTATTTTTGGGTGTCCCAGGTTTATTTTGGGGGTCCCTGGGTTTATTTTGGGGGTCCCCGAGCCCCATTTTGGGGGTCCCGGGTTAATTTCGGGGGGTCCCGGGTTTATTTTGGGGGTCCCCGAGCCCCATTTTGGGGGTCCCGAGTTAATTTCGGGGGGTGCCGGGTTTATTTGGGGGGTCCCGGGTTAATTTCGGGGGTCCCCCAGCCCCATTTTGGGGGTCCCGGGTTTATTTTGGGGGTTCCAGGTTTATTTTCGGGGGTCCCGGGTTAATTTCGGGGGTCCCGGGTTTATTTTTGGGGGTCCCGGGTTTATTTTTGGGGGTCCCTGGGTTTATTTTGGGGGTCCCCGAGCCCCATTTTGGGGGTTCCGAGTTAATTTCGGGGGGTGCCGGGTTTATTTTGGGGGTCCCGGGTTTATTTTGGGGGTCCCAGGTTTATTTTGGGGGGGTCCCGGGTTAATTTCGGGGGTCCCGGGTTAATTTCGGGGGTCCCTGGGTTTATTTTGGGTGTCCCGGGTTAATTTTGGGGGGGTCCCAGGTTTATTTTGGGGGTCCCGGGTTTATTTTGGGGGTCCCAGGTTTATTTTGGGGGTCCCGGGTTTATTTTGGGGGTCCCGGGTTAATTTCGGGGGTCCCGGGTTAATTTCGGGGGGTCCCGGGTTTATTTTCGGGGGTCCCGGGTTAATTTCGGGGGTCCCCCAGCCCCATTTCGGGGTCTCCTCTCCCGATTTGGGGGTCCCGGCTCCGGGGGGTCCCTTTTGGGGTGACCCCTCCCCCCCTTTTGTGCCCCCCCAGGACCCTCGGGCGCTCGGGGCTGCGCGTGTCCTGCCTGGGGCTGGGTGAGCGGATCTGGGGGGATTCGGGAATTCTGGGGGGATTTGGGGGGATTTTGGGGGATTTTGGGGAATTTTGGGGGGATTTGGGGAATTTTGGGGAATTTTTGGGGAATTTTTGGGAATTTTGGGGAATTTTGGGATTTTTGGGGGGAATTTTGGGGGGAATTTGGGGAATTTTGGGGGAATTTGGGGAATTTTGGGGAATTTTGGGGGGAATTTTGGGGGAATTTTGGGGAATTTTGGGGGGAATTCGGGAATTTTGGGGGAATTTGTGATTTTTGGGGGGGATTTTGGGAATTTTTGGGGGAATTTTGGGATTTTGGGGGGATTTTGGGGATTTTGGGGGGATTTTGGGAATTTTGGGAGGATTTTAGAGGCAATTGGCTAATTTGGGGAGGAATTTGGGGATTCTGGGGGGAATTTTGGGGGGAATTTGGGGGGGAATTTGGAAATTTTGGGGGGAAATTGGGAATTCTGGGGGGTTCTGGGGCGGATTTGGGGGATTTTTGGGAGGATTTGGGGGAGATTTTGGGCAGATTTGGGTGGAATTCAGAGGATTTCAGGGACTTTTGGGGACTTTGGGGGATTTTGTGGAGAATTTAAGGGAGATTTTGGGGGTTTTGGAAGGGTTTGAGGGATTTTTAGGGGGATTTGGGGGAGATTTGGGGGATTCTGGGAACATTTTGGGGGAATTTCGGGGGATTTGGGGGCGTTGGGGAAGGTTTAGTGTGAATTTGAGGGAATTTGGGGGGATTTTGGGGCGATTTTGGGGGTCCCTGAGTGATTTTTGGGCCGGAATTTGGGGTTTTTGGGGGTCCCTTTCTCCTCATCCCCAATTTCCCCCCCCAGGTGCCCGCGGGACCTTCGGGGCCGGGACCTCCGAGGAGGTGAGACCCCCCCCAAAATTTCAATGTCCCCCCTTTTTTTTGGGGGGATTCCTTCAATTTTTGGGGTCCCCCTCTTATTTTTGTTATTTTTTCCCTTTTTTGGGGCATTTCCCACCCGTTTTTTTGCCCTTTTTTTCTCTTTTTTTGGGTTTTTTTTCCTCGTTTTTGGGATTTTTTTGGGGGGGAGTCTGGGGGTGCCCCCCCCCCGGATTTGGGGGTCCCTCCATGACTCCCCCTCCCCATATTTGGGGTTTCCCAGGAGGCTGAGCAGGTGCTGAGCGCCGCCTACGAATTGGGGGTGACGCTTTTCGACGCGGCCGAAGCCTCGGCCAGGTACGGGGGGGGGGACCCCAAAAACCTCCCCGGACCCCCCAAAACCTCCCTGGACCCCCAAAATGCCCCCCCAAAAAATCCCGACCCCAAAAACCCCCAAAAATTCCAATTTTGGCTTCAAAATCCCTCAAAAAATCCAATATTCACCCCCTAAAAACGCAGCTCTGACCCCAAAAATCCCCAAAATTCCCCCAAAAATCTTCCCCTCCCAAAAAAACCCCCACCCCAAAAAGGTGAAAGATCCCAAATTTGAGTCCAAAAATGCTGCAAAAATCTAAAAATTGACCCCAAAAAAGCCCCAATTTCCTCTGTCAGACCCAAAAAAATCATAAAAAAATTCAATGCTGATTTCAAATTTTAAAGAAAATCTCTAAAATCCACCCAAAATTGCCACAAAACCCCAAAAATCACCAAAAATCACCCCAAAATTACAAAAAAATCCCCCAAAATCCCCAAAAATCTCCCCGAAATTACCAAAAAACCCCAAATTCAGCAAAAATCCCCCCCCAAATTACCAAAAACCCCAAAAATCACCAAAAATCCCCCCAAAATTACCAAAAAACCCCAAAAATCCCCCCCAAATTACCAAAAACTCCTAAAAATCACCAAAAATCCTCCCCAAATTACCAAAAATCACAAAAAATCCCCCCAAAATTACAAAAAAAAACCCCAAATCACCAAAAACCCCCAAAATTACCAAAACCGTCCAAAAATCACCAAAAATCCTCCCCAAGTTACCAAAACCCCCAAAAATCACTAAAAATCTACCCAGAATTACTAAAAAAACCCAAAAAATCCCCAAAAATCCCCCCCAAAATTACAAAAACACCCTAAAAATCACCAAAAATCCCCCAAAATTACAAAAAAAACCCAAAAATCCTCCCCCAAATTAACAAAAAAACCCAAAAATCACCAAAATTCACCAAAACCCCCCCAAAATTACCAAAAACTCCTAAAAATCACCAAAAATCCTCCTCAAATTAACAAAAAACACCGAAAATCACCAAAAATCCCCCCAAAAATTACAAAAAAATCACCAAAAATCACCAAAAAAACCCCCTAAATTACCAAAACCCCCCAAAAATTACCAAAAATCCCCCCAAAATTACTGAAAATCCCCAAAAATCTCCCCCAAAAATCACCAAAATCCTCCTCAAAAAATCACCAGAAAAACCCAAAAAGTCACAAAAATTCCCCAAAACCTCCCCAAAATCACCAAAAAAACCCCAAAAACTCCTCCAAAATCACAAAAATCCCCAATCCCGGCCCCAAATTCTCCCCCCAAAAAATATCCAGACCCAAAAATTCCCCAAAAAACCAAAATTCCTCCCCAAAAAACCCCAAAATCGCCCAAATTTGCCCCAAATTCCCGCAGGGTGGAGAAGATGCTCGGGAGGATCCTGAGGAGCAAAGGATGGAGGTGGGGGAGGGGCGGGCCGGGATTTTGGGGGGTCCAGGGGGAAATTTGGGGGTCCCTGGGGGGGATTTTGGGGTGATTTTGGTGGATTTTGGGATCCTGGGTGGAATTTTGGGGTGGTTTTTGTGAATTTTTGGCTTCCTGGAGAAGTTTGGGGGTCCCTGGGGGGGATTTTGGGAGATTTTTGGGGTCCCTGGGTGGGATTTTGGGGGGATTTTGGGGGATTTTGGGGTCCCTGGGGGGGATTTTGGGAGATTTTTGGGGTCCCTGGGTGGGAATTTGGGGTCTCTGGGGGGGATTTTGGGGTGATTTTGGTGGATTTTGGGATCCTGGGGGGAATTTTGGTGGATTTTGGGGTGGATTTTGGGGTGGTTTGAGGAGATTTTTGGGGTCCCCGGGTGAAATTTTGGGGTTCCCAGGTGGAATTTTGGGGTGGTTTTGGTGGATTTTGGGGTCCCTGGGTGGGATTTTTGGGGTGATTTGGGGTGATTTTGGGGTGATTTTGGGGGATTTTGGGGGTCTTGGGTGGATTTTGGGGTGGATTTTGGGGTGGTTTGAGGAGATTTTTGGGGTCCCCGGGTGAAATTTTGGGGTTCCCAGGTGGAATTTTAGGGTCCCTGGGTGGGAATTTGGGGGTCTTGGGGGGATTTTGGGGTGGATTTTGGGTTGGTTTTGGGGGATTTTGTGGTTCCTGGGGAGATTTTGGGGTTCCTGGCTGGAATTTTGGGGTTCCCAGGTGGAATTTTGGGGTGGATTTTGGGGGATTTTGGGGTCCCTGAGAGGGAATTTGGGGTCCCTGGGTGGGATTTTGGGGTGGTTTGAGGAGATTTTGGGGTCCCCGGGTGAAATTTTGGGATCCTGGGAGGATTTTTGGGGGTCCCAGGAGGGATTTTGGAGCTTCTGGATGGGAACTTGGGGGTTCCCAGGTGGGATTTTGGGGTGGTTTGGGTGTCCTGGGTGGGATTTTGGCGATCCCGAGGGATTTTGGTGGATTTTGGGGGCTCTGGAAGGGAATTTGGGGGTCCTGGGGTGGATTTTGGGGTGGTTTTTGTGATTTTTTGGCTTCCTGGGGAGATTTTGGGGTTCCTGGCTGGAATTTTGGGGTTCCCAGGTAGAATTTTGGGGTGGATTTTGGGTGTCCTGGGTGGAATTTTGGAGATCCCGAGGGATTTTGGGGGATTTTGGTGACTCTGGAAGGGAATTTGGGGGTCCTGAGTGGGATTTCGGGATTTCTGGGGTGATTTTGGGGTGATTTTGGTGGATTTTGGGCTCCCTCTGGGGTTTTTAAGGGTTCCTGTGGTAATTTTGGGGTGATTTTGGTGGATTTTGGGGTGATTTTGGTGGATTTTGGCATTCCTGGGTGGGATTTTGGGGACTCTGGAAGGGAATTTGGGGGTCCTGGGTGGGATTTTGGGGTGATTTTGATGGATTTTGGGGTGATTTTGATGTATTTTGGGGTGATTTTGATGGATTTTGGGGTGCTTTTGGTGGATTTTGGGGTGATTTTGATGGATTTTGGGGTGATTTTGATGGATTTTGGGGTGATTTTGGTGGATTTTGGGGTGCTTTTGGTGGATTTCGGGCTCCCTCTGGGATTTTTAAAGGTTCCTGTGGTAATTTTTGGGTGATTTTGGTGGATTTTGGGGTGATTTTGGCGGATTTTGGGTTCCTGTGTGTGTGCGGGGGGGGAGGGGTGGATTTGGGGTCGCTGCCCCTCCCCCACCCTCGCCCCTCCCCCCCCAGGCGCTCCAGTTACGTCATCACCACGCGCGTCCACTGGGGGGCGCCGTGAGTACCCACAATGCACCGCGGGGGGAATTTGGGGTCATTCTGGGGGATTTTGGGGTCCTTTCCGGCGCCTTCTGATCATTCTGGGGCAGTTTTGGGATATTTGGGGGTGAATTTGGGGTTCGGGGAGGGAATTTTGGCGTTTCAGGGGTTTTTTTTAGGGGTTTCTTTTTGGGAGGGAGGAAATTTGGGGTTTTTTTGGGGTGGGTTTGGGGTCTTGGGGGGATTTGGAGGTTCCTGAGATAAACTTTGGATTTTTAGGGTGGATTTTGGGTGGAATTTTGGGTATTTCTGGGTCTCGGCGTGGATTTGCCGGTTTTGGGAGGAATTTTGGGTTTTGAGATGAATTTTGGCGTCTCCGGGTGGATTTTGAGGCGTTTTGGGGTGGATTTGGGGATTTTTTTTGGGATGAATTTTACTTTTTGAGGGCGGATTTGGGAATTTTGGGTGAATTTTGGTGGCTTTGGGTGAATTTGGGCTTTTTTTGGGGTAAATTTGGGCTTTTTTTGCCTCCTCAGACCCGACCGGGGCCTCTCCAGGAAGCACCTGCTGGAAGGTGAGGGGGCGGAGCCTGCGGTGGGCGTGGCCACAATGGGGGTGTGGTCATTTTTGTGGGCGTGGCCAACCCCACCCCCTACACTCTCTATGCCCTTATATGGGCAAAGGCGTGGGCGTGGCTCAACACTGACCACGCCCCTGTAGCTCCCAGGCTTTTTGTGGGCGTGGCTTCACCTTGGCCACGCCCCCCGTGGGTTATCGCAATCGTGGGTTGGTTGTGGGTGTGGCTTTAATTTGGCCACGCCCTTTTGAAATGCTGCATCTGCTGTGGGGGTGGTTTAAGCTTGGCCACGCCCCCTCTGGGGTCGGTGTGGGCGTGGCCCGACTGTGACCCCGCCCCCCACAGGTCTCCGGGGGTCCCTGCTCCGCCTCCAGCTCGATTACGTCGACGTCGTCTTCGCTGGACCCCGCCCAGGCCCCGCCCACAATGAGGGTGAGGCCACGCCCCTTTCTGCGAGGCCACTCCCCTTTGTCTCAGACCGCGCCCCTTCACCCCAGGCCACGCCCTCCTCTGGGCCACGCCTCTATTTGGCCACGCCCATCACAGTGACATCATCCCGCTCCTTTCACACATGTCATTGGCCACGCCCTCCTGACCAGGCCACGCCCCTTCATGGGAGGACACGCCCACTTTTCCCAGGCCACGCCCACTCTGGAAAGCCCCTCCATTGGCCACACCCACACCCAGCCCCTCCTGGCACTAATTGAAGTGGCCACGCCCCTTTGTGGCCACGCCCCTTTGTAGCCACGCCCCTCACGTGTTTCCCTCCCCCCAGGAATGGACCCGACCCTGCGGCTGCTGCGGCTGGAAGGTACCAAGGGGGAAATGGGGGGGAGACACCACAGGGACCCCCCAGGCATTTCCGGTCATCCTTAAATGTCCCCAGAAACTGCCCAAATCCACCCAAAACTGTTCCAAATCCACCCCAAACTGCCCCAGACTGCCCCAAATCCCCACAAATCCACCCAAAACTGCCCTAAATCCACTCCAAACTGCCCCAAATCCACCCAAAACTGCCCTAAATCCACCCAAAACCGCCCCAAATCCACCCAAAACTGCCCCAAATCTGCCCAAATCCACCCAAAACTGTTCCAAATCCACCCCAAATCCCCAGAAATCCACCCCAAACTGTCCCAAATCCCCACAAATCCACCCAAAACTGCCCTAAATCCACCCAAAACTGCCCCAAATCTGCCCAAATCCACCCAAATCTGCCACAAATCCACCCAAAATCGCCCAAATCCACCCAAAACTGCCCCAAATCTGCCCAAATCTACCCAAATCTGCCACAAATCCACCCAAAACTGCCCCAAATCCCCCCCAAATCCACCCAAATCCACCCAAAACTGCCCCAAATCCGCCCCAAATCCACCCAAATCCGCCCAAATCTGCCACAAATCTCCACAAATTCACCCAAATCCGCCCAAAACTGCTCCAAATCACCACAAATTCACCCAAGCCACCCAAATCCACCCCAAACTGACCTAAATCCTCAGAAATCCACCCCAAATCTCCATAAATCCACCCAAAATCCCCCAAATCCACCCCAAACTGCCCCAAATCCCCACAAATCCTCCCCAAACCGCCCCAAGCCCATCCAAAATTCTCCCCGAACCACCTTAATCCACCCCAAAGTGCCCTAAACCCACCCAAAATCCCCCAAATCCCCCCCAAACCGTCTTAAATCCACCCCAAATCCCCTCAAACGATTTCAAATCCACCCAAAACCGCCTGAAATCATCCCCAAAACTCCCCTAAACCTCCCCAAACTGCCCCAAATCCCCATAAAAACCCTCGAAGTCCCAAATTCCTTCCTAGGATCCCCACCTGAAATCACCCCAAAATCTCCCCCAGACCCCCAAAACCCCTCCAAACCCCCCAAAATCCACCCCAAAACCCCTCCAGTCCCCCCAAAATCTGTCCCAAACCCCTCCAGACCCCCAAAATCTCCCCCAGACCCCCAAAACTCCTCCAGACCCCCCAAAATCCACCCCAAATCCCCTCCAAACCCCCACAAATCCTCCCCAGACCCCTCCAGACCCCCCAAATCCCCCCCAGACCCCACCCGGAGTTAACGTGGTCCCTCCCCCCCCCCTTTCCGGCAGAGTTGGTTCGTGCCATGAGTGACGTCATCGAGCAGGGCCTGGCGCTGTATTGGGGCACGGCCGGGGGCGCCCCCGGTGACGTCATGGTGGGCGGGGACAGCTGAAAGGGGGCGGGGTTTAACTGTGACATCATGGGAATGGGGTGATGATGTCATGGTGGGCGGGGACAGCTGAAAGGGGGCGGGGTTTAACTGTGATGTCATGGGGAGGAGGGAAATGGGATGGTGACGTCATAGTGGGCGGGGACATGAGGGGGGGACACCGGTGATGTCATAGTGGGCGGGGACACGGGAGACACCGGTGACGTCATGGCGGGCGGGGCCCGGGGGATGTTTTGGGGGACATTTGGGGGACAAGGCAGGTGAGGAGGGGGAAGGGACGAGGGGACACGGGGGGGTGACACAGGTGACACAGGTCAGGTGACACACAGGTCAGGTGACACAGGTCAGGTGACACAGGTGATACACAGGTGACACACAGGTGACACAGGTGAGGTGTCCCAGGTGAGGTGACACCAGTGAGGTGACACAGGTGACACACAGGTGAGGTGACACAGGTCAGGTGACACACAGGTCAGGTGACACAGGTCAGGTGACACAGGTGACACAGGTGACACACAGGTGAGGTGTCCCAGGTGAGGTGACACAGGTCAGGTGACACAGGTGACACACAGGTGAGATGTCCCAGGTCAGGTGACACAGGTGAGGTGACACAGGTGACACACAGGTGAGATGTCCCAGGTGAGGTGACACAGGTCAGGTGACACACAGGTGACACACAGGTGAGGTGTCCCAGGTGAGGTGACACAGGTCAGGTGACACACAGGTGACACACAGGTGAGGTGACACAGGTCAGGTGACACAGGTGACACAGGTGACACACAGGTGAGGTGTCCCAGGTCAGGTGACACAGGTGAGGTGAGGTGACACACAGGTGAGATGAGGTGACACACAGGTGAGGTGAGGTGACACACAGGTGAGGTGACACAGGTCAGGTGACAGAGGTGACACAGGTGACACAGGTCAGGTGACACAGGTGAGATGTCCCAGGTCAGGTGACAGCGCTGTCCCCACCCCAGGACACTTTCGCCGTTGCCCGCCAGCTGAACCTGGTGGCCCCCGTGTGCCAGTGGGCGGAGCTTCCGCCGGAGCCCCGCCTCTTCCGCCACCTTGGTAGGGGCGGGGCCACGGGAAGGGGCGGGGTTTAAAGGGGCGTGGCCAGGAGGGTGTGGCCTATTAGTGGGGTGGGGCCACAGGGAGGGTGTGGCCAATTAAAAAGTGGTTGGAACCAATGGCTGGGGTGGGGCTGGGGGTGTGGCCAGAACAAGGGGGTGTGGCCAACGAGGGAGGGGAAACGGAGGCGGGGCTAAGGGGTTTGGGGCGGGGCTAAGGGGGTTTGGGGTGGGGCTAAGGGGTTTGGGGCGGGGCTAAGGGGGTTTGGGGTGGGGCTAAGGGGTTTGGGGCGGGGCTAAGGGGGTTTGGCGGGGCTAGGGGGGGTTGGGGCGGGGCTAAGGGGGTTTGGGGCGGGGCTAAGGGGGTTTGGGGGGGGGCTAAGGGGGTTTGGGGCGGGGCCAGGGGTGATTTGGGGGTCCGGGCGGGGTCGGGGGGTCCCAGGTCACCCCCCCCGATGTCCCCAGGCCTGGGCGCTGTCACCTGGTCCCCGCTGGCCCCCGGGCCCCCCCTGGATGAGGAGACCCCCGGAAACGCCCCGGCCAAGGTAGCCCCGGGTCACCCGGGGGTCCCCAAATGTCCCCGGTGTCCCCAAATGTCCCCAAATGTCCCCAACCGCAGCCGATGTCCCCGCTGTGTCCCCAGGGCCGGCCCCGCTGCCCGGTGGCTCCGGGGGAGCTGCAGCCGCTGGCCCAGAAGTTGGGGTGCTCCGAGAGACAGCTGGGCATCGGTGAGGGGACACCGGGGACACCGGGGGTGGCACTGGGGACACTGGGGACACCACTGGGGACACTGGGGGTGGCACTGGGGACACTGGGGACACCGGGGACACCGGGGGTGGCACTGGGGACACTGGGGACATCACTGGGGACACCGGGGGTGGCACTGGGGACACTGGGGACATCACTGGGGATGGCACTGGGGACACGGGGGACACCGGGGGTGGCACTGGGGACACTGGGGACATCACTGGGGACACCGGGGGTGGCACTGGGGACACTGGGGACATCACTGGGGATGGCACTGGGGACACGGGGGACACCAGGGGTGGCACTGGGGACACTGGGGACATCACTGGGGACACTGGGGACACTGGGGGTGGCACTGGGGACACTGGGGACATTGGGGGTGGCACTGGGGACACTGGGGACATTGGGGACATCACTGCGGACACCGGGGACCCCGGGGGTGGCACTGGGGACAGTGGGGACACCACCGGGGACACTGGGGACACCAGTGACACCGGGGGTGGCACTGGGGACAGCACTGGGGACAGTGGGGACACCGGGGGTGGCACTGGGGACACTGGGGATGGCACTGGGGATGGCGTTGGGGACACTGGGGACATCACTGGGGACATTGGGGATGGCATTGGGGACACTGGGGATGGCATTAGGGACGCTGTGGACACCACTGGGGACATTGGGGATGGCATTGGGGACACTGGGGACATCACCAGGGACATCGTCCGGGACATTGCGGGGCTGGGGGCGTGACACCAGGGTGTGAGTGACCCCAGGGTGACCCCAGGGTGACCCCAGGGTGACACCAGGGGTGGCTCCAGGGGTGACGTCATCACTGTCCCTGCAGCTGGAGGGCACTGGGGGTGACCCGGGGGTGACACTGGGGGTGACCTTGATGGGGTGAGTGACACAGGGGTGACAGGGTGACACAGGGGTGACATTGATGGGGTGGGTGACACAGGGGTGGCACAGGGGTGACACTGAGGTGACACAGAGGTGACACTCAGGGTGACACAGGGGTGACACAGAGGTGACAGGAGGTGATGTTGATGGGGTGGATGACACAGGGGTGACACTCAGGGTGACACAGGGGTGGCACAGAGGTGACACAGGGGTGACACAGGGGTGACACTCAGGGTGACACTGAGGTGACACAGAAGTGACACAGAGGTGACACCGTGGTGACACGTTGTCCCTGTCCCCAGCCTGGTCCCTGCGGCTCGAGGGCGTTCAGGGGTGACACTGGGGTGACAGGAGGTGACATTGATGGGGTGGGTGACACACGGGTGACACTCAGGGTGACACAGAGGTGACACAGGGGTGACACAGGAGGTGACACCGTGGTGACACGTTGTCCCTGTCCCTGTCCCCAGCCTGGTCCCTGCGGCTCGAGGGCGTTCAGGGGTGACATTGATGGGGTGGGTGACACAGGGGTGACACAGGGGTGACACTCAGGGTGACACAGAGGTGACATTGATGGGGTGGGTGACACAGGGGTGACACTCAGGGTGACACAGAGGTGACATTGATGGGGTGGGTGGCACAGGGGTGACACTCAGGGTGACACAGGGGTGACACAGAGGTGACATTGAGGTGACAGGAGGTGACACGGGTGACACCGTGGTGACACATTGTCCCTGTCCCCAGCCTGGTCCCTGCGGCTCGAGGGCGTCAGCTCCGTCCTGGTGGGGGCCGAGACCCCCCGGGGGCTTCGGGAGCAAATCCAGGCCCTGCAGGTGGGGGAGGGGCTGGGGGGGGATTTGGGGGGGATTTGGGAAAATTTGGGAGGAATTTGGGGAAATTTGGGAGGAATTTGGGGAAATTTGGGAGGGATTTGGGGGATTTGGGGAGGGATTTGGGGGGAGATTTGGGGGATTTGGGGAGGGATTTGGGGGATTTGGGGAGGGATTTGGGGAAATTTGGGAGGGATTTGGGGAAATTTGGGAGGAAGTTGGGGGATTTTGGGGGAGATTTGGGGGATTTTGGGAGGAAGTTGGGGAAATTTGGGAGGGATTTAGGGGATTTTGGGAGGGATTTAGGGTATTTTGGGGGAGATTTGGGGGATTTTGGGGGAGATTTGGGGGATTTTGGGGGAGATCTGGGGGGATTTGGGGAAATTTGGGAGGGATTTGGGGGATTTTGGGAGGGATTTGGGGGATTTTGGGGGAGATTTGGGGGATTTTGGGAGGGATTTGGGGGATTTTGGGGGAGATTTGGGGGATTTTGGGAGGGATTTGGGGAAATTTGGGAGGGATTTGGGGGAAATTTGGGAGGGATTTGGGGGATTTTGGGGGAAATTTGGGAGGGATTTGGGGGATTTTGGGGAAATTTGGGAGGGGTTTGGGGGGGATTTGGGGCTCCTGAGGGGTTTGGGGAGAAATTGGAAGGAGATTGGGGCATCCTGGGGGGAAATTTGGGGGAAATCGGGGGGGATTTGGGGGATTCTGAGGAATTTGGGGAAAACTGGGGAGATTTGGGCATCCTGGTGGAAATTGGGGGAATTTGGGGGGTCCTGGAGGGGGCTGGGGAGGGACTGAGGGGTCCCAGGGTGGGTTTGGGTGTCCTGAGGTTCATTTTGGGGCGGTTTCTGTCGTTTTGGGCTGATTTTGGCTGATTTTGTCAGGTTTGGGGTTAATTTTGGCAGATTTTGGAACGATTTTTGGGTAATTTTGTCGGATTTGGGGGTGATTTGTGTCGATTTGGGGTTAATTTTCTCTATTTTGAGTTGATTTTTGTAGATGTTGGGTTAATTTTGTCCAATTTGGGGTTAATTCTGGCAGATTTGGGGTGATTTGTGTCCAGTTTGGGCTTTTTCGGGTCAGATTTTGGGCAAATTTTCACAGATTTGGGGTTAATTTTGTCCAACTCGGGGTTAATCCGTCCAATTTTGGGTTAATTTTGCAGATTCCTGGTTAATTTTGGCAGATTTTGGGGCTGATTTGCGTCCATTTGGGGCTTTGGGTCGGATTTTGGGTGAATTTTCGCAGATTTTGGGTTGATTTTTTGCTAAGTTTGGGTCATTTTGCTCAGATTTTGGGGTTTTTTGCTGGGATTTCGGGTAAATCCCGGCGGGCTCCGCGTTCCCCGGGCCGGTTTTGGGTGGAATTCCCGGTTTTTTTCCCGGTTTTTCCCAATTTTTCCCGTTTTTCCCGCCCAGGTGCTGCCCCGCCTCGGCCCCGCGGCGCTGCGCGAGCTCCAGCCCCTGCTGGGGGGCGGGGCGGCCCCGTCCTGACCCCGCCCCTTCCGCCGCCTCCCATTGGCTGCTCCCGCATGGCCCCGCCCCCCGCGCGGAACCTTTGACTGACAGCAATAACCCCGCCCCTTTAAAAAAAAGGGGGCGGGGCCAATCAAAGCACAAACCCCGCCCCCTTTCTCATAACCCTGACCAATCGCAGCGCTTCCAGCGGGGGGCGAGGCCGGTTAGGCCACGCCCCCTCCCGCCCCTCCCCCCCGCCGTAGGGGGAGGGGAATAAAGTGGCTTTTCCCACGTGGGGGAGGGGCTCCGCCTCGTTTTGGGGAGAGGGGCGGGGTCGGGGGGGGTTCCCAGTGCCCCCCAGTCCCTCCCAGTTCATCCCAGTGCTCCCCTCCCACAAGAAGGGGCGTGGCCAGAGCTGTCAATCAAAGCTGTTCATTGCCCCGCCCCTGGGGGGCGGTCACGGGGGTGGGGGAGGGGAGGTTCCAGGGGTCCATGGGAGGGGTCGGGGGGGTCCACGAAGGTCCTGGGGGGTCCCGGGGGTCCCTGGGGTGGTCGAGGGGGGTCCTGGGGTCCATGAGGGGTCCTGGGGGGGTCCATGGGGGGGGTCGGGGGGGTCCACGAAGGTTCTGGGGGTCCCTGGGGGGGTCCCTGGGGTCCACAAAAGCTCTGGAGGTCCCGGGGTGGGGTCCATGGGGGTCCCTGAGGGGGTCCTGGGGGGGTCAATGGGGTCCATGGGGGGTCCACAAAGGCTCTGGGTGTCCCCGAGGGGTCCCTGGGGGGTCCAGGGGGTTCCTGGGGGTCCCAAGGGGGGGGGTCCTTGGGGTCCACAAAGGCTCTGGGGGTCCCTGGGGTGGTCATTGGGGTCCCTGGGGGGTCCCGTAGGTGTCCCAAGGTGTCCCTGAGGGTCTCCAGGTGTCCCTGAGGGTCCCGGGGCGTCCTCGAGGGTCCCCAGATGTACCCAGGTGTGTCCCCAGGTGTATCT
Source organism: Cyanistes caeruleus (assembly GCF_971803275.1). Taxonomy (NCBI): domain Eukaryota; kingdom Metazoa; phylum Chordata; class Aves; order Passeriformes; family Paridae; genus Cyanistes; species Cyanistes caeruleus. The sequence goes on from NC_141738.1 coordinate 740,801, forward strand.
CAGGTATCCCCAGGTGTCCCCAGGGGTGTCCCTGAAGGTCCTGGGGTGTCCTCGAGGGTCCCCAGATGTCCCCAAGGGATCCTGGGTAGTCCCAAGGTGTTCCCCAGGCGTGTCCCCAGGTGTCTCAGGTGTCCCCAGGTGTCTCAGGTGTTCCCCGGGTGTCCCCAGGTGTGTCAGGTGTCTCAGGTGTGTCCCCAGGTGTATCTCAGGTGGTCCCCAGGTGTTCCCCAGGTGTCCCAGGTGTCCCCAGGTGTATCTCAGGTGTTCCCCAGGTGTCTCAGGTGTGTCCCCAGGTGTCCCCAGGTGTATCTCAGGTGTGTCCCCAGGTGTCCCAGGTGTCCCATCTCAGGAGCAGCAGTAGAGGTCCACGTCGTTGAGGCCGGTGTCGTCGCCGCCGCGCTGGGGGGGCTCCAGGCGGGTGCGGAGGCCGCAGACCCCGGCCCCGGGGGGGCAGGGCAGGCTCCAGTTGCCCCAGGTGCCCTGGGGACCCCCCCGGCCCTCCAGCACCGAGCCCCCCGAGCAGATGGCGGCCACCGCGTTGGCGGCCGTGTCGTCCCACAGCCCCCGCGGCGCCTCCACGCGCAGCCGGAAGGACACCAGGCGCTGCCCGGGGGGACACGTCTCCGGCCGGCCCCAGGAGCCGCGCCTGCGGGGGAGGGGCGGTCAGCGGGGGTGGGGGTGGGGCACCCCTCCCCCACCTCCCTCCTGGAGAGGGGACCCCTCCCCCACCTCCCGGAGAACCTGCCTGGGGTGGGGAGGAACGCGCGGGGCGGGGCGTGGTTGGGTTGTGGTGGCCATGGTTGGGTTGTGGTGGTTGTGGTTGGGTTGTGGTGGTTGTGGTTGGGTTGTGGTGGCCATGGTTGGGTTGTGGTGGCCATGGTTGGGTGATGGTGGCCATGGTTGGGTGATGGTGGCCATGGTTGGGTTGTGGTGGCCGTGGTTGGGTTGTGGTGGCCGTGGTTGGGTGATGGTGGCCATGGTTGAGTTTTGGTGGCCGTGGTTGGGTTGTGGTGGCCATGGTTGGGTTTTGGTGGCCGTGGTTGGGTTGTGGTGGCCATGGTTGGGTGATGGTGGCCATGGTTGGGTGATGGTCGTGGTTGGGTTGTGGTGGCCGTGGTTGGGTTGTGGTGGCCGTGGTTGGGTTGTGGTGGCCATGGTTGGGTGATGGTGGCCATGGTTGGGTGATGGTGGCCATGGTTGGGTAATGGTGGCCATGGTTGGGTTGTGGTGGCCGTGGTTGGGTTGTGGTGGTCAGGGTTGGGTGATGGTGGCCATGGTTGGGTGATGGTGGCCATGGTTGGGTTGTGGTGGCCGTGGTTGGGTTGTGGTGGTCAGGGTTGGGTGATGGTGGCCGTGGTTGGGTGATGGTGGCCATGGTTGGGTTGTGGTGGCCGTGGTTGGGTTGTGGTGGCTGTGGTTGGGTGATGGTGGTCAGGGTTGGGTGATGGTGGCCGTGGTTGGGTTGTGGTGGTCAGGGTTGGGTTGTGGTGGCCATGATTGAGTTTTGGTGGCCATGGTTGGGTGATGGTGGCCATGGTTGGGTTGTGGTGGCCGTGGTTGGGTTGTGGTGGCCGTGGTTGGGTGATGGTGGTCGTGGTTGGGTCTTGGTGGGTGTGGAGGAGTTCTGCTGGCCATGGTTGGGTTGTGGTGGCCGTGGTTGGGTTGTGGTGGCCGTGGTTGGGTGATGGTCGTGGTTGGGTTGTGGTGGTCGTGGTTGGGTGATGGTGGCCGTGGTTGGGTTGTGGTGGCCACAGTTGGGTCACGGTGGCCATGGTTGGGTTGTGGTGGTCGTGGTTGGGTGATGGTGGCCATGGTTGGGTTGTGGTGGCCATGGTTGGGTGATGGTGGCCGTGGTTGGGTGATGGTGGCCATGGTTGGGTGATGGTGGCCGTGGTTGTGTGATGGTGGCCATGGTTGTGTGATGGTGGTCGTGGTTGGGTGATGGTGGCCACGGTTGGGTGATGGTGGCCATGGTTGGGTGATGGTGGCCATGGTTGAGTTTTGGTGGCCATGGTTGGGTGATGGTGGCCGTGGTTGGGTGATGGTGGTCGTGGTTGGGTTGTGGTGGCCGTGGTTGGGTTTTGGTGGCCGTGGTTGGGTGATGGTGGCCGTGGTTGGGTGATGGTGGTCGTGGTTGGGTTGTGGTGGCCGTGGTTGGGTGATGGTGGCCGTGGTTGGGTTGTGGTGGCCGTGGTTGGGTCTTGGTGGCCATGGCTGAGTTGTAGTGGTCATGGTTGGGTGATGGTGGCCGTGGTTGGGTGATGGTGGCCACAACTGGGTTTTGGTGGCCATGGTTTTGTCTTGGTGGCCATGGTTGGGTTGTGGTGGCCATGGTTGGGTTGTGGTGGTCAGGGTTGGGTGATGGTGGGTGTGGTTGGGTCTTGGTGGCCATGGCTGGGTCATGGTGGGTGTGGAGGAGTTTTGGTGGCCAGGGCTGGGTTCTGGTGGCCACGGTTGGGATTTGGTGGTCAGGGTTGGGTGATGGTAGCCACAGTTGGGTGATGGTGGCCGTGGTTGAGTTTTGGCGGCCATGGTTGGGTCTTGGTGGCCATGGAAGAGTCATAGTGGTTGTGGTTGGGTCATGGCAGGTGTGGAGGAGTTCTGGTGGCCATGGTTGGGTGATGGTGGCCATGGCTGGGTCTTGGTGGCCATGGTTGGGTTGTGGTGGTCACGGTGGGGTGATGGCGGACATGGTTGGGTCTTGGTGGCCATGGTTGGGTTTTGATGGTCATGGTTGGGTGATGGTGGCCACAGTTGGGTTTTGGTGGCTGTGGTTGGGTGATGGTGGCCACAACTGGGTTTGGGTGGTCCTGGTTGGGTTGTGGTGGCCACGGTTGGGTTATGGTGGCCAGGGCTGGGTTCTGGTGGCCACGGTTGGGTTTTGGTGGCCACGGTTGGGTTTTGGTGGCCACAGTTGGGTTTTGGTGGCCACAGTTGGATTTTGGTGGCCAGGGCTGGGTTCTGGTGGCCAGGGCTGGGTTCTGGTGGCCACAGTTGGGTTTTGGTGGCCAGGGCTGGGTTCTGGTGGCCAGGGCTGGGTTTTGGTGGCCAGGGCTGGGTTATGGTGGCCAGGGCTGTGTTCTGGTGGCCAGGGCTGGGTTTTGGTGGCCACAGTTGGGTTTTGGTGGCCACAGTTGGATTTTGGTGGCCACAGTTGGATTTTGGTGGCCACAGTTGGATTTTGGTGGCCAAGGCTGGGTTCTGGTGGCCACGGTTGGGTGCCCCTGCCCCGCTGACCCCCCGTGGTCACTCACGGCCCCTCGCTGGACGTGACCTGTCCCCCCTTCTCACAGAGCAGCCGCACCCCGTTCAGCCCCGTGTCGTCCCCGAAAAATCCCTTGTGGGGCTCCACCTGCAGAGTCCAGAACTGTCACCTCCCCCACAGTTCCTGTCACCTCCCGTGTCCCCGACCCCCCCCGCGTGTCCCCAATGTCCCCATGTGTCCCTTCAGGTGTCCCCATCCCTGTGTCCCCCCCATGTCCCCCCACCGTGTCCCCAAGTGCCACCTCCACATCCCCCCCCATGTCCCCCCAATGTCCCCTCCATGTCCTCTCTGTCACCCCTGTGTCCCCAAGTGTCACCTCCATATCCCACCCAATGTCCCCTCTGGTCCCCCCCGTGTCCCCCAGTGTCCCCCAATGTCCCCCAATGTCCCCAGTGTCCTCCCCTGTCCTCCGGTGTCCCCTCTGTCCCCCCGTCCCTCTCCCTGTCCCCCTGTGTCCCCCCTGTCCCTGTCCCTTATCTCCCCCGTCCCCTCAATGTCCCCAATGTCCCCCCTGTTCTCAATGTCCCCCAATGTCCCTAATCCCCCCCAATGTCCCCAGTGTCCCCCTGTCCCCAATGTCCCTCCCCTGTCCTCAATGTCCCCAATGTCCCTAATCCCCCCCAATGTCCCCAGTGTCCCCCTGTCCCCAATGTCCCTCCCCTGTCCTCAATGTCCCCAATGTCCCTAATCCCCCCCAATGTCCCCAGTGCCCCTCTGACCCAAATGTCCCCCCAGTGTCCCCTCTGTCCCCAATCCCCCCAGTGTCCCCAATGTCCCCCCAGTGTCCCCAATGTCCCCAGTGTCCCCCTGTCCCCAATGTCCCCTCTGTCCCCAGTGCCCCCCAGTGTCCCCAATGTCCCCAATCCCCCCAATATCCCCAATCTCCCCCAATGTCCCCCCAGTGTCTCCAATGTCCCCAGTGCCCCCCTGTCCCCAATGTCCCCCCAGTGTCCCCAATGTCCCCCCAATGTCCCCCATGTCCCCCCAGTGTCCCTAATCCCCTCCCCCTTCCCAGTATCCCCCTGTGGCCCCAATGTCCTCCCAGCGTCCCCAATGTCCCCAATGTCCCCAGTGTCCCTCAATCCCCCCAGTGTCCCCAATGATGTCCCCAATGTCCCCACCTTCAGCTGGAAGCCACTCGCGAAGGATTTCCTGGGGCAGAACTTGGGGTCCCCCCAGTGTCCCCACAATGTCCCCAATCCCCCCCAATGTCCCCCCAGTGTCCCCAATGTCCCCCAATGTCCCCAATGTCCCCGATGTCCCCAACCCCCCCAATGTCCCCAATCCCCCCAATGTCCCCAATGACCCCGATGTCCCCAATGACCCCGATGTCCCCAATGTCCCCAATGTCCCCAATATCCTCAATGTCCCCCCAGTGTCCCCAATCCCCCCAATCCCCCCAATGTCCCCAGTGTCCCCAATGTCCCCAATGTCCCCCAGTGTCCCCAATGTCCCCAGTGATGTCCCCACCTTCAGCTGGAAGCCACTCGCGAAGGATTTCCCGGGGCAGAACTCGGGGTCCCCCCAGTGTCCCCACAATGTCCCCAATGTCCCCAACCCCCCCAATGTCCCCAATGTCCCCAACCCCCCCAATGTCCCCAATGTTCCCCCAATGTCCTCAATCCCCCCAATATCCCCAATGACCCCGATGTCCCCAATCCCCCCAATGTCCCCCCAATGTCCCAAATCCCCCCAATGTCCCCCAATGTCCCCCAGTGTCCCCAGTGTCCCCAGTGATGTCCCCACCTTCAGCTGGAAGCCACTCGCGAAGGATTTCCCGGGGCAGAACTCGGGGTCCCCCCAGTGTCCCCACAATGTCCCCAATGTCCCCAACCCCCCCAATGTCCCCAATGTCCCCCCAATGTCCCCAAATCCCCCCAATGTCCCCAATGACCCCCAATCCCCCCAATGTCCCAAATCCCCCCAATGTCCCCCAATGTCCCCAGTGTCCCCAATGTCCCCAGTGATGTCCCCACCTTCAGCTGGAAGCCACTTGCGAAGGATTTCCCGGGGCAGAACTTGGGGTCCCCCCAGTGTCCCCACAATGTCCCCAATGTCCCCAATGTCCCCAATGCCCCCAGTGTCCCCACAATGTCCCCAATCCCCCCCAATGTCCCCCCAGTGTCCCCAATGTCCCCCAATGTCCCCCCAATGTCCCCAATGTCCCCAGTGTCCCCAGTGATGTCCCCACCTTCAGCTGGAAGCCACTCGCGAAGGATTTCCCGGGGCAGAACTCGGGGTCCCCCCAGTGTCCCCACTGTCCCCCGTTCTCCACCGACAGCGTGGCCGTGGGGGCGTCGCTGTCCCAGCCCCGCGCGGGGGGGGCCAGCAGGGCCAGCAGGGCCAGCAGGGCCCGAGGGGACAGCGGGGACAGCGCAGGGGACACCGCCATGGCTCTGCCCCCTCCCCCGCTGGCACCGCCGCTTTAGAGCCGGGGGAGGGACCGGGGGGGGCGGCGGGGACTGGGAGGGACTGGGAGGGACTGGGATGGACTGGGATGGACTGGGAGGGACTGGGGGGGGACTGGGGGGGACTGGGGGGGACTGGGGGGGACTGGGGGGGACTGGGAGGGACTGGGAGGGAACTGGGGGGGGACTGGGGGGGACTGGGAGGGACTGGGATGGACTGGGATGGACTGGGGGGGGACTGGGGGGGACTGGGGGGGACTGGGAGGGACTGGGATGGACTGGGATGGACTGGGAGGGACTGGGGGGGGACTGGGGGGGACTGGGGGGGACTGGGGGGGACTGGGGGGGACTGGGAGGGACTGGGAGGGAACTGGGGGGGGACTGGGGGGGACTGGGAGGGACTGAGGGGGACTGGGAGGGACTGGGAGGGACTGGGGGGGACTGGGGGGGACTGGGGGGGGACTGGGGGGGACTGGGGGGGGACTGGGACGGACTGGGGGGCACTGGAGGGGGGTTGGGGGGATTTGGGGACAGTGTGGGGGGACTGGGGCGAACTGGGGGGGACTGGGATGGACTGGGATGAACTGGGAGGGGATTGGTGGGGGACTGGGAGGGACTGGGGGGGACTGGGGGGAACTGGGAGGGACTGGGGGCACTGGAGGGGAACTGGAAAGTGATTGGGAATGGACTGGGAGGGACTGGGAGGGAACTGCGGGGAACTGGGAGGGACTGGGGGGAACTGGGAGGGACTGGGGGGAACTGGGAGGGACTGGGGGGAACTGGGAGGTGATTTGGAATGAACTGGGAGGGACTGGGGGGCACTGGAGGGGAACTAGGAGGGGGTTGGGAATGAACTGGGGACACTGGGAGCAACTGGGGGGGAACTGGGAGGGACTGGGGGGAACTGGGGACAGTGGGAGTGACTGGGAGGGGTTTGGGGACACTGGGAATGGACTGGGATGAACTGGGATGGACTGGGAGGGACTGGGATGAACTGGGATGAACTGGGAGAGGATTGGTGGGGCACTGGGAGGGAACTGGGGGCACTGGGAGTGACTGGGAATGGACTGGGGGGAACTGGGAAGGGACTGGGAACTGCCTTTGTTGAGGTTAATTAATAATTGATTAATTAAACCCAGAGCTGGGCCTTGCTGAGGTTAATTAATAATTGATTAATTAAACCCAGAGCTGGGCCCTGCCTGGCCCAGAGGCCTTGCTGAGGTTAATTAATAATTGATTAATTAAACCCAGAGCTGGGCCTTGCTCAGGTTAATTAATAATTGATTAATTAAACCCAGAGCTGGGCCTTGCTGAGGTTAATTAATAATTGATTAATTAAACCCAGAGCTGGGCCTTGCTCAGGTTAATTAATAATTGATTAATTAAACCCAGAGCCGGGCCTTGCTGAGGTTAATTAATAATTGATTAATTAAACCCAGAGCCGGGCCTTGCTGAGATTAATTAATAATTGATTAATTAAACCCAGAGCTGGGCCTTGCTCAGGTTAATTAATAATTGATTAATTAAACCCAGAGCCGGGCCTTGCTGAGGTTAATTAATAATTGATTAATTAAACCCAGAGCTGGGCCTTGCTCAGCTTAATTAATAATTGATTAATTAAACCCAGAGCTGGGCCTTGCTGAGGTTAATTAATAATTGATTAATTAAACCCAGAGCTGGGCCTTGCTGAGGTTAATTAATAATTGATTAATTAAACCCAGAGCCGGGCCTTGCTGAGGTTAATTAATAATTGATTAATTAAACCCAGAGCCGGGCCTTGCTGAGATTAATAAATTAATTAAACCCAGAGCTGGGCCTTGCTGCGGTTAATTAATAATTGATTAATTAAACCGAGCCGGGCCTTACTGCGGTTAATTAATAATTGATTAATTAAACCCAGAGCCGGTCCTTGCTGCGGTTAATTAATGATTGACTAATTAAAGCCAGAGGCGGACGGCAGCGGCTCGTTAAGGCCGGGAGTTAATTGTTAGCCACGGGAATAACGAGGAAAGCCAATTAATGTTTGCTCAGCTGGGGTCGGGAGGGGAAAGGGAAAAACGATCAAAGGAACTGCCTTAATTAAATTTTAAATTAAAACCTCGTTAATTAGAGACGGGAAACGATCAAAGGAACCCCCGAGAGCTTGGGCAATTAAAAACTCGTTAATTAGAGACGGGAAATTGGAGCCTGAGCGGGGGAGGGGGAGGGGAATCCTGTCCTCCCCTCCCCCACCCCTGAGACCACCCACCCCTTCCCAACGCTTAATTACCCTGTTAATTGCGCTTCGTTAATTGGTCTGTTAACTGCTCTTTGTTAATTAATTACCCTGTTAATTGCGCTTCGTTAATTGGTCTGTTAACTGCTCTTTGTTAATTAATCACCCTGTTAATTGCGATTCGTTAATTGGTCTGTTAACTGCTCTTTGTTAATTAATTACCCTGTTAATTGCGCTTCATTAATTGATCTGTTAACTGCTCTTTGTTAATTAATTACCCTGTTAATTGCGCTTCGTTAATTGGTCTGTTAACTGCTCTTTGTTAATTAATTGCCCTGTTAATTGCGCTTCGTTAATTGGTCTGTTAACTGCTCTTTGTTAATTAATTGCCCTGTTAATTGCGCTTCATTAATTGATCTGTTAACTGCTCTTTGTTAATTAATTACCCTGTTAATTGCGCTTCATTAATTGATCTGTTAACTGCTCTTTGTTAATTAATTACCCTGTTAATTGCGCTTCATTAATTGATCTGTTAACTGCTCTTTGTTAATTAATTACCCTGTTAATTGCGCTTCATTAATTGATCTGTTAACTGCTCTTTGTTAATTAATTGCCCTGTTAATTGCGCTTCGTTAACTGCTCTTTGTTAATGAATTTCCCTGTTAATTGTCCTTTGTTAATTGCGCTTTGTTAACTGCTCTTTGTTAATTAATTTCCCTGTTAATTGCGCTTTGTTAATTGCTCTTTGGTAATTGCTTTTTGGTAATTGGTCTTTGTTAATTAATTGCCCTGTTAATTGGTCTGTTAATTGCCCTTTGTTAACTGATCTTTGTTAATTGCCCTGTTAATTGCTTTGTTAATTGCCCTTTGTTACTTGCTCTCTGTTACTTGCTGTTAATTGCTCTTTGTTAATTAATTGCCCTGTTAATTGGTCTGTTAATTGCCCTTTGTTAACTGATCTTTGTTAATTGCCCTGTTAATTGCTTTGTTAATTGCCCTTTGTTACTTGCTCTCTGTTACTTGCTGTTAATTGCTCTTTGTTAATTAATTGCCCTATTAATTGCGCTTTAGTTGGTCTTTGTTAATTGCCCTTTGTTAATTGGTCTCTGTTAATTGCTCTTTGTTAATTAATTGCCCTATTAATTGCCCTTTGTTAATTAATTGCCCTATTAATTGCCCTTTGTTACTTGCTCCCTGTTAATTGCTCTTTGTTAATTGCCCTGTTAATTGCCCTTTGTTAATTGCCCTTTTTTAATTGGTCCTTGTTAATTTCCCTGTTAATTGCTCTCTGTTAATTGCCTTTTGTTAATTAGCCAAAGGAGCAGGGAGTGAGTGTGACTGGGTGATGAGCGTGGGTGAACTGGGAACACTGGGATGGACTGGGAGGGACTGGGATGGACTGGGATTGAACTGGGATGGACTGGGATGGACTGGGGGGGACTGGGAGGGACTGGGAGGGACTGGGATGGACTGGGATGGACTGGGATTGAACTGGGATGGACTGGGATGGACTGGGATGGACTGGGATTGACTGGGATGGACTGGGATGGGACTGGGATGGACTGGGATTGACTGGGATGGACTGGGATGGGACTGGGATGGACTGGGATGGACTGGGATTGACTGGGATGGACTGGGATGGGACTGGGATGGACTGGGATGGACTGGGATGGACTGGGATTGACTGGGATGGACTGGGATGGGACTGGGATGGGACTGGGATGGACTGGGAGGAACTGGGAGGTCAATGAGAGGTCACTGGGAGGGACTGGGAGGGACTGGGAGCGACTGGGATGGACTGGGATGGGCTGGGATGGACTGGGAGGGACTGGGGGGGACTGGGGGGGACTGGGGGGGACTGGGGGGGACTGGGAATGGACTGGGATGGACTGGGATGAACTGGGAGGAACTGGGAGGTCAATGAGAGGTCACTGGGATGGACTGTGAGGGACTGGGATGGACTGGGATGGACTGGGATGGACTGGGAAGGGACTGGGAGGGACTGGGATGGACTGGGATGGACTGGGAGGGACTGGGATGGACTGGGATGGACTGGGATGGACTGGGAAGGGACTGGGAGGGACTGGGATGGACTGGGATGGACTGGGGGGGGCACTGGGACGGACTGGGAAGGGACTGGGGCTGTACTGGGAGCACTGGGAAGGGACTGGGGGGCACTGGGCTGTACTGGGGTGGCTGTACTGGTCTGTACTGGGAGCACTGAGGGGTCTGTACTGGTCTGTACTTGTCCATACTGGTCCGTACTGGTCTGTACTGGGAGCATTGGGGGGGCTGTACTGGTCTGTACTGGTCCGTACTGGTGTGAACTGGTCCGTACTGGTCTGTACTGGTCTGTACTGGTCCATACTGGTCCGTACTGGTCCGTACTGGGAGCGTGGCCCCGCGCGGGGGAAACGACCCAGGGGACACCAGGGTGGGGGAGGGGGGTGTGTCCCTGTCCCCCCCCAGTGACGTCACCGCCCCTCCCCCCCTCCCATTGGCTGCTCCTCCCCCCGCCCCGCGACCCCTCCCCCCGCCCACGTGCCACGGAACTGGGAGGGACTGGGAGGAACTGGGAGGAACTGGGAGGGGAATGGGAGGGACTGGGAGGGACTGGGAGGAACTGGGAGGGACTGGGAGGGACTGGGAGGGACTGGGAGGAACTGGGAGGGACTGGGAGGAACTGGGAGGAACTGGGAGGAACTGGGAGGAACTGGGAGGAGTTTATTGAGTTCCGCACAGCCCCGGGGACACCACGGGCTCCCACGGGGACACTTTGGGGACAGCCAGACCCCCCCTGTCCTCCCCAGCGGGGCTTGGGGACACTCTGGGGACACTCTGGGGACACTTTGGGGACAGCCAGACCCCTCCTGTCCTCCCCAGAGGGACCTGGGGACACTTTGGGGACCCCCTGTCCTCGCCAGAGGGGTCTGGGGACACTCTGGGGACACTTTGGGGACCCCCAGCCCCTTGTCCCCATCCAGGGGGTCACTGGCCAGACTGGGGGACGCTTTGGGGACCCTCAGGTCACCCCCTGTCCCCACAGAGGGACCCAGGGACACTTTGGGGACACTTTGGGGACCTCCAGCCCCTTGTCCCCAGCCTGGGGGTCGCTGCCTGTCCTTGGGGCCACCCTGGGGACACCTTGGGGACCCCGGGACCACCCCAGTGCCACCTTGGGGACCCTGAGGCCAATCTGAGGAACCCGGGGCCACCTCAGGGCCACCTTGGGGCCACCCTGGGAACTTCGAGGACCCCAGGACCACCCTGGGGACACCTTGGGGACCTTGAGGCTGCTCTGGGGACCCCGGGGCCACCTCAGGGCCACCTCGGGGACCCCAGGATCATCCTGAGGCCACCCTGGTGCCACCTTGGGGACCCTGTGGCTACCTTGGGGACACCTTGGGGCCATCCCGGTGTCACCTTGGGGACCTTGAGGCCACCTTGGGGACCCCAGGATCACCTTGGGACCACCCTGGTGCCACCTTGGGGACCCTGGGGCCACCCTGGGGACCCTGAGGCCACTCTGAGGACCCCAGGGCCACCTCGGGGCCACCTCAGGGCCACTTGGGGACACTCTGGGAACCTTGAGGAACCTGGGACCACCCTGGTGCCACCTTGGGGACCTTGAGGCTACCCTGGGGACCCCAGGACCACCTTGGGACCACCCTGGTGCAACCTTGGGGACCCTGGGGCTACCTTGGGGACACCTTGGGGCCATCCCACTGTCACCTTGGGGACCTTGAGGCCACCTTGGGGACCCCGGTGCCACCCCGGTGCCACCCGTGTCCCTGTCACTGCCCGCCCGGTGGCTCCTGTGTCCCGGCCCCGGGGGTCCCGTTGGCTTTGCCCAGGGTGACAGCGGTGGCCGCTGGCCCTTGGGGACTGTCCCCAGCCTCCGCCTTGGGCGCGGCGGCCAGCGGGGAGCCGCCGGTGGCACTTGGGGACATGTGCGGGGCGGGGGCGCCGGGGGCGGTGGCACCTTTGCTGTCCCCGGCGGCGGGCAGGGACACCACGATGTACTTCTGCACGGCGCTGGTGGCACCGCTGGTGGCGCCGGTGGCACCGCCGGTGGCACCGCTGGCGACGGCGGGACCCGACACCAGTTTGACCAGCGGCTGCACGCTGGGGACAGTGGTGGTGACAGGGGAGGTGGCCGTGGGCGCGGGGGACGTGCTCAGGGTGATCACCTGCGGGGACACGGCGGGGACACGGCCTGGTGGCACCTGCGAGGTGGCACCTGCGAGGTGGCACCTGATGGCCGTGCCCCGCTCGTGTCCCCAATGTCCCTGATCCCCGTGATGTCCCCACAATGTCCCCCCCAACGTCCCACCAATGTCCCCAATGCCCCCAGTGATGTCCCCAGTGATGTCCCCAATGATGTCCCCAATGTCCCACCAATGTCCCCAATGATGTCCCCATGATGTCCCCACTGTCCCCAATGATGTCCCCAGTGTCCCAATGCTGTCCCCAGTGTCCCAAATGATGTCCCAAATGATGTCCCCAATGCTGTCCCCACTGACCCCAGTGTACCCAATGCTGTCCCCAGTGATGTCCCCAGTGTCCCCAGTGATGTCCCCAATGCTGTCCCCAGTGTCCCCAGTGTCCCCAGTGATGTCCCCAGTGTCCCCAGTGTCCCCAGTGATGTCCCCAGTGATGTCCCCAATGCTGTCCCCAGTGTCCCCAGTGTCCCCAGTGTCCCCAGTGTCCCCAGTGATGTCCCCAGTGTCCCCAATGCTGTCCCCAGTGTCCCCAATGCTGTCCCCAGTGATGTCCCCAGTGTCCCCAATGCTGTCCCCAGTGTCCCCAATGCTGTCCCCAGTGTCCCCCAGTGTCCCCAGTATCCCCAGTGTCCCCAGTGATGTCCCCCAGTGTCCCCAGTGTCCCCAGTGATGTCCCCCAGTGTCCCCAGTGTCCCCTCACCTGCTGGCTGGCGCTGCTGGCCGAGGACATGACGATGAATTTGGGGGGGGGTGGCGAGGGCTGGGTGGGGGTCCCGGGGCGGCCCGAGGCCAGCGTGGGGACAGGGACGGGGACAGGGACGGGCAGGGCGATGGCACTGGGGACCTTGATGATGCTGGGGGGGCGCGGGGGCCCCCCCGGGGCCTGCGGGGCCTGCGACAGCGTCAGCGTGGGGCGCGGCTGTGGGGACAACGGGGACAGTTAGGGACATGGGGACATGGGGACATGGGGACATTGGGGACATTGGGGACACTGGGGACAGCGTCAGCGTGGGGCGCGGCTGTGGGGACAACGGGGACAGTTAGGGACATGGGGACATTGGGGACATGGGGACATGGGGACATTGGGGACATGGGGACATTGGGGACACTGGGGACATGGGGACATTGGGGACATTGGGGACATGGGGACAGCGTCAGCGTGGGGCGCGGCTGTGGGGACAACGGGGACAGTTAGGGACATTGGGGACACTGGGGACAGCGTCAGCGTGGGGCGCGGCTGTGGGGACAATGGGGACAGTTAGGGACATGGGGACATGGGGACATTGGGGACATTGGGGACACGGGGACAGCGTCAGCGTGGGGCGCGGCTGTGGGGACAACGGGGACAGTTAGGGACATGGGGACATGGGGACACTGGGGACACGGGGACAGCGTCAGCGTGGGGCGCGGCTGTGGGGACAACAGGGACAGTTAGGGACATGGGGACATTGGGATATGGGGACATTGGGGACATGGGGACATTGGGGACATGGGGACAGTGTCAGCGTGGGGCGCGGCTGTGGGGACAGTGGGGACATTGGGGGGACATTGGGGACATTGGTACATTGGGGACAGTGGGGACATTGGGGACACTGGGGACCGTTAGGGACATGGGGACATTGGGGACACTGGGGGGACAGTGGGGACATTGGGGACATGGGGACATTGGGGACACAGGGACAGCGTCAGCATGGGGCATGGCTGTGGGGACAACGGGGACATTGGGGACATGGGGACATTGGGGGGACAGTGGGGACACTGGGGACACTGGGGACAGTTAGGGACATGGGGACACTGGGGACACTGGGGGATTGGGGACATTGGGGGGACATTGGGGACATTTGGAACAGTGGGGGGACAGTGGGGACATTGGGGACAGCGTCAGCATGGGGCACGGCTGTGGTGACCGGGGGACAGGGACAGGGGGACATTGGGGACAGAGTTGGGGACAGAGTTGGGGACATTAGGGACAGAATTAGGGATATCTGGGACTTGGGGACACAGAGACAGAGACAGGGACAGTGTTAAGGACATGGGGACAAGAGGACATTGGGGATAATGGGGACACAGGGGACAGGAGGACCCAGGGACATTGGGGACACAGGGACATGGGGACAGCAATCACGGGGAGGACAGGGGGACACACGGACACAGGAGGGGACAAAGCTCCCGAGAGGGGACACCTGGAGCCTCCAGGGTGTCCCCAAGGCCACCCACGACACAGTGGCTGCAAAACCCCACCCCCGGTGTCCCCTCCCTGTCCCCTCCCTGTCCCCAGTGTCCCATCCCAGTGTCCCCTCCCTGTCCCCAATGTCCCATCCCAGTGTCCCCTCCCTGTCCCCAGTGTCCCCTCCCTGTCCCCAGTGTCCCATCCCAGTGTCCCCTCCCTGTCCCCAGTGTCCCCTCCCTGTCCCCAGTGTCCCATCCCAGTGTCCCCTCCCTGTCCCCAGTGTCGCACCCCCAGTGTCCCCAAGTGTCCCCAAGCTCACCTGGCTGCTGGTGGTCCTGGTCACCTGCTGGGCCTGCAGGGTCACCTGTGCCCCGATGTCCCCAATCCCCCCAGTGTCCCCAACCCCACCAATCCCCCCGATGTCCCCAATGTCCCCAATCCTCCCGATGTCCCCAATCCCCCCAATGTCCCCAATGTCCCCAATGTCCCCAGTGTCACCTGGGTGATGGTCAGCGTGGTCCTGTTGACCTGCTGGGCCTGCAGGGCCGCCTGTGCCCGCTGTGTCCCCATTGTCCCCGATGTCCCCAATCCCCCCGATGTCCCCAATGTCCCCAGTGTCACCTGGGTGATGGTCAGGGTGGTCCTGTTGACCTGCTGGGCCTGCAGGGCCGCCTGTGCCCACTGTGTCCCCAATGTCCCCAATCCCCCCGATGTCCCCCATCCCCCCGATGTCCCCCATCCCCCCAGTGTCCCCAGTGTCCCCATTGTCCCCAGTGTCCCCAGTGTCACCTGGGTGATGGTCAGCGTGGTCCTGTTGACCTGCTGGGCCTGCAGGGCCGCCTGTGCCCGCTGTGTCCCCAATGTCCCCATTGTCCCCAATCCCCCCGATGTCCCCAATCCCCCCGATGTCCCCCATCCCCCCGATGTCCCCAGTGTCCCCAGTGTCACCTGGGTGATGGTCAGGGTGGTCCTGTTGACCTGCTGGGCCTGCAGGGCCGCCTGTGCCCGCTGTGTCCCCATTGTCCCCAATCCCCCCGATGTCCCCGATGTCCCCAATCCCCCCAGTGTCCCCAGTGTCCCCAGTGTCACCTGGGTGATGGTCAGCGTGGTCCTGTTGACCTGCTGGGCCTGCAGGGCCGCCTGTGCCCGCTGTGTCCCCAGTGTCCCCAATCCCCCCGATGTCCCCATTGTCCCCAGTGTCCCCAGTGTCCCCAATGTCCCCAGTGTCACCTGGGTGATGGTCAGGGTGGTCCTGTTGACCTGCTGGGCCTGCAGGGCCGCCTGTGCCCGCTGTGTCCCCAGTGTCCCCAATCCCCCCAATCCCCCCAACCCCACCAATCCCCCCGATGTCCCCAGTGTCCCCAGTGTCCCCAGTGTCACCTGGGTGATGGTCAGCGTGGTCCTGTTGACCTGCTGGGCCTGCAGGGCCGCCTGTGCCCGCGCTTTCACCACGTGGGAGCAGAGGAGCCCCCCCAGGTACCCGAAATCCCCCCGGTAACACTCGGGGCTGTCGGGGGGGGGGCGCGCCTTGGCCAGCACGGGGGCACAGTGCTTCTGTGGGGACATTGGGGACATCAGAGTGACATCAGAGTGACACTGGGGACATCAGAGTGACATTGGGGACATGGGGACATCACTGGGGATATCCCCAGCACGGGGGCACAGTGCTTCTGTGGGGACATTGGGGACATCAGAGTGACATCAGAGTGACACTGGGGACATCAGAGTGACATTGGGGACATGGGGACATCACTGGGGATATCCCCAGCACGGGGGCACAGTGCTTCTGTGGGGACATTGGGGACATCAGAGTGACATCAGAGTGACACTGGGGACATCAGAGTGACACTGGGGACATGGGGACAGCCCCAGCACGGGGGCACAGTGCTTCTGTGGGGACATTGGGGACATCAGAGTGACATCAGAGTGACACTGGGGACATGGGGACAGCCCCAGCACGGGGGCACAGTGCTTCTGTGGGGACATTGGGGACATCAGAGTGACATCAGAGTGACACTGGGGACACGGGGACAGCCCCAGCACGGGGGCACAGTGCTTCTGTGGGGACATTGGGGACATCAGAGTGACATCAGAGTGACACTGGGGACATCAGAGTGACACTGGGGACATGGGGACATCACTGGGGATATCCCAGCACGGGGGCACAGTGCTTCTGTGGGGACATTGGGGACATCAGGGGGACACTGGGGACACGGGGATCCAGTTTTCCCTATGTGTCCCCAAGCTGTCCCCAAGGTGTCCCCAATGTCCCCAATGTCCCCCATGTCCCAGATACCCTCAATGTCCCCCTCAATCTCCCCAAGGTTTTCCCAATGTCCCCAGTGTCCCCCAATGTCCCCAATGTCCCCAATGTCCCCCAATGTCCCCAATATCCCCAATGTCCCCAATGTCCCCCCAGTGTCCCCAATGTCCCCAATGTCCCCCCAATGTCCCCAATATCCCCAATGCCCCCCAATGTCCCCAATGTCACCAATGTCCCCAAAGCCCCCAATCCCCCCAATCCCCCCAATGTCCCCAATGTCCCCAACCCCCCAATGTCCCCCAATGTCCCCAATGTCTCCAATGTCCCCGGTGTCCCCAATGTCCCCAATGTCCCCCAATGTCCCCAATGTCCCCAATGTCCCCAATATCCCCAACTGTCCCCAGTGTCCCCAATGTCCCCCAATGTCCCCAATGTCCCCAGTGTCCCCAATGTCCCCAATGTCCCCCAATGTCCCCCCAATGTCCCCCAATGCCCCCAATGTCCCCAATGTCCCCCCAATGTTACCCAATGTCCCCAATGTCCCCAATGTCCCCAATGTCCCCCAATGTCCCCAATGTCCCCAATGTCCCCAATGTCCCCCCAATGTCCCCAATGTCCCCCCAATGTCCCCAATGTCCCCCAATGTCCCCAGTGTCCCCAATGTCCCCAATGTCCCCAATGTCCCCAATGTCCCCCAATGTCCCCAATGTCCCCAATGTCCCCAACTGTCCCCAGTGTCCCCAATGTCCCCCAATGTCCCCAGTGTCCCCAATGTCCCCAATGTCCCCAGTGTCCCCAGTGTCCCCAATGTCCCCCCAATGTCCCCAATGTCCCCAGTGTCCCCAATGTCCCCAAGTCCCCCAATGTCCCCCAATGTCCCCAATGTCCCCCAATGTCCCCAACGCCCCAAATGTCCCCAATGTCCCCAGTGTCCCCAATGTCCCCAATGTCCCCAATGTCCCCAGTGTCCCCTGTCCCTGTCCCCACTGACCAGCAGCAGGCTCTGCACGTGGTCGGCTCCGATGCGGTCGATGGTGCTCACCACCGGCCCTTCCAGAATGTTCCGCACGCGCTCGCCCTCGGCCGGCAGCCGCGGCAGGATCAGCGTCTTGATCACCTGGGGACATCGAGGGGACATTGGGGACATCTGGGGACACTGGGGATATCTGGGGACATTGGGGACATCTGGGGACACTGGGGGACACTGGGGGACATTGGGGACATCTGGGGACACTGGGGGACGCGGGGACACAGGGACACCATGGGGCAGGATCAGCGTCTTGATCACCTGGGGACACCTTGGGGACACCTTGGGGACATCTGGGGACACTGGGGGACACTGGGGGACACTGTGGGGATATCTGGGGACACTGGGGGACACTGGGGGATGTGGGGACACAGGGACACCATGGGGCAGGATCAGCGTCTTGATCACCTGGGGACATCGAGGGGACATTGGGGACATTGGGAGACATTGGAGGGACACCTTGGGGACATCTGGGGACACTGTGGGGACATCTGGGGACACTGGGGGACATCGGGGGACGTGGGGACACCACGGGAACACCACAGGGCAGGATCAGCGTCTTGATCACCTGGGGACATCGAGGGGACATTGGGGACATTGGGGGACACCTTGGGGACATTGGGGGACACCTTGGGGACATCTGCAGGACATGGGGACACTGGGGGGATTGGGGACACCCTGGGGACACAGGGACACCGTGGGGCAGGATCAGCACCTTGATCACCTTGGGGACACCTTGGGGACACCTTGGGGACACCGCGGGGATTGGGGACGTTGGGGGACATTGGGGGACAGGTGACACAGGTGACACACAGCTGTCCCCCGGTGTCACACAGGTGTCCCAGGTGTGTCCTCAGGTGTCACAGGTGTGTCCTCAGGTGTGTCCCAGGTGTCCCCAGGTGTGTCCCAGGTGTCCCAGGTGTCCCCAGCTGTCCCCAGGTGTGTCCCCCAGCTGTCCCCAGCTGTCCCCAGGTGTGTCCCCAGGTGTCCCCAGGTGTCCCCAGCTGTCCCCAGCTGTCCCCAGGTGTCACTCACGTCGTGGCCCAGCTCAGCCAGTCCCGCGATGGAGCCGTAGCGCGTGGTCCAGGGGGTCTTGTCATCCACCCAGCTCTGGGGACACGGTGACACTCGGTGACACTCGGTGACACTCGGTGACACAGTGACACTCGGTGACACTCGGTGACACTCGGTGACACACAGTGACACACAGACTGACCCTGACCCCAAACCCTGACCCCAAACCCTGACCCCAAACCCCAAACCCTGACCCCAAACCCTGACCCCAAACCCTGACCCCAAACCCTGACCCCAAACCCTGACCCCAAACCCCAAACCCTGACCCCAAACCCCAAACCCTGACCCCAAACCCCAAACCCTGACCCCAAACCCTGACCCCAAACCCTGACCCCAAACCCCAAACCCTGACCCCAAACCCCAAACCCTGACCCCAAACCCTGACCCCAAACCCTGACCCCTGACCCCAAACCCTGACCCCAAACCCTGACCCCAAACCCCAAACCCTGACCCCAAACCCCAAACCCCAAACCCTGACCCCAAACCCCAAACCCTGACCCCAAACCCCAAACCCTGACCCCAAACCCCAAACCCTGACCCCAAACCCTGACCCCAAACCCTGACCCCTGACCCCAAACCCTGACCCCAAACCCTGACCCCAAACCCCAAACCCTGACCCCAAACCCTGACCCCAAACCCCAAACCCTGACCCCAAACCCCAAACCCTGACCCCAAACCCTGACCCCAAACCCTGACCCCAAACCCCAAACCCTGACCCCAAACCCCAAACCCCACCTTGGTGAAGGTTTTGGTGATGCGGGACTGGATGTTGTTGGTGGTGGTGCTGAAGTTCTTGCACACCTGTGCCACCAGCCCTGACCCCAAACCCTGACCCCAAACCCCAAACCCTGACCCCAAACCCTGACCCCAAACCCTGACCCCAAACCCTGACCCCAAACCCTGACCCCAAACCCTGACCCCAAACCCCAAACCCTGACCCCAAACCCCAAACCCCAAACCCTGACCCCAAACCCCAAACCCTGACCCCAAACCCCAAACCCTGACCCCAAACCCCAAACCCTGACCCCAAACCCTGACCCCAAACCCCAAACCCTGACCCCAAACCCCAAACCCTGACCCCAAACCCCAAACCCCACCTTGGTGAAGGTTTTGGTGATGCGGGACTGGATGTTGTTGGTGGTGGTGCTGAAGTTCTTGCACACCTGTGCCACCAGCCCTGACCCCAAACCCTGACCCCAAACCCTGACCCCTGACCCCAAACCCTGACCCCAAACCCTGACCCCAAACCCTGACCCCAAACCCTGACCCCAAACCCCAAACCCCACCTTGGTGAAGGTTTTGGTGATGCGGGACTGGATGTTGTTGGTGGTGGTGCTGAAGTTCTTGCACACCTGTGCCACCAGCCGTGCAGCGAAGTCCCGCAGCGCCCAGTGGTTGTCGACGTCGGGGCGCAGGCAGAGCTGGCGGCTGACGATGCACGTCATGACAGCGGGGATCAGCTCGTGCAGCTGCGGACAGGTGAGATACAGGTGAGATACAGGTGAGACAGGTGTCATCACCGCCGGGATCAGCTCGTGCAGCTGCGGACAGGTGAGGGACAGGTGAGACATGGACAGGTGAGACAGGTGAGATACAGGTGAGACAAGTGTCATGACAGCGGGGATCAGCTCGTGCAGCTGCGGACAGGTGAGATACAGGTGAGACACAGACAGGTGAGACATGGACAGGTGAGACAGGTGAGACATGGACAGGTGAGATATGGACAGGTGTCATGACAGCAGGGATCAGCTCGTGCAGCTGCGGACAGGTGAGAGACAGGTGAGACATGGACAGGTGAGACATGGACAGGTGAGACATGGACAGGTGAGACATGGACAGGTGTCATGACAGCAGGGATCAGCTCGTGCAGCTGCGGACAGGTGAGGGACAGGTGAGACAGGTGAGACATGGACAGGTGAGACATGGACAGGTGAGACATGGACAGGTGAGACATGGACAGGTGTCATGACAGCGGGGATCAGCTCGTGCAGCTGTGGACAGGTGAGGGACAGGTGAGACAGGTGAGACAGGTGAGGGACAGGTGAGACATGGACAGGTGAGACAGGTGAGACATGGACAGGTGAGACATGGACAGGTGAGATATGGACAGGTGTCATCACTGCCGGGATCAGCTCGTGCAGCTGCGGACAGGTGAGACATGGACAGGTGAGATATGGACAGGTGAGATATGGACAGGTGAGACATGGACAGGTGAGACATGGACAGGTGAGATATGGACAGGTGAGACATGGACAGGTGACACATGGACAGGTGAGATATGGACAGGTGAGACATGGACAGGTGACACATGGACAGGTGAGACATGGACAGGTGACACATGGACAGGTGAGACATGGACAGGTGAGATATGGACAGGTGAGATATGGACAGGTGAGACATGGACAGGTGACACATGGACAGGTGAGATATGGACAGGTGAGACATGGACAGGTGACACATGGACAGGTGAGACATGGACAGGTGACACATGGACAGGTGAGACATGGACAGGTGAGATATGGACAGGTGAGATATGGACAGGTGAGACATGGACAGGTGAGATATGGACAGGTGAGATATGGACAGGTGAGACATGGACAGGTGAGATACAGGTGAGACAGGTGTCATGACAGCGGGGATCAGCTCGTGCAGCTGCAGACAGGGGAGACATGGACAGGTGAGATACAGGTGAGATACAGGTGTCATCACCGCTGGGATCAGCTCGTGCAGCTGCAGACAGGTGAGAGACAGGTGAGATATGGACAGGTGAGATACAGGTGAGATATGGACAGGTGAGACAGGTGAGATATGGACAGGTGAGACAGGTGTCATCACCGCCGGGATCAGCTCGTGGAGCTGGGGACAGGTGAGAGACAGGTGAGATACAGGTGAGAGACAGGTGAGATACAGGTGACACAGAAGGTGACACAGGTGACACAGGTGACACACAGGTGACACAGGTGACACACACAGGTGACACAGGTGACACAGGTGACACAGGTGACACGTATTTCTCCAGGTACAGCGTGGGGTTGTCCATCAGGGACAGGTGAGGACAGAGGTGACAGGGGTGACACAGGGGTGACACAGGGGTGACACAGGGGGTGACACAGGTGACAGGGGTGACACAGGTGACACAGAAGGTGACACAGGTGACACAGGTGACACACACAGGTGACACAGGTGACACAGGTGACACACAGGTGACACACACAGGTGACACAGGTGACACTCACGTATTTCTCCAGGTACAGCGTGGGGTTGTCCATCAGCGCCTTCACCATGCGCATCAGGTAAATGAGCAGCGCCAGATTGTTCTGCACCACGTTCACCCGCACCTGGGGACAGCCACAGGTGACATGGGACACCTGGGGACACCTGGGGACACCTGGGGACAGCTGGGGACAGCTGGAGACACCTGGGGACAGCTGGGGACAGCTGGGGACACACCTGGGGACAGCCACAGGTGACATGGGACAGCTGGGGACACTGGGGACACCTGGGGACAGCTGGGGACACACCTGGGGACACACCTGGGGACACACCTGGGGACACTGGGGACAGCTGGGGACACACCTGGGGACACGTGGGGACACCTGGGGACACCTGGGGACAGCTGGGGACACACCTGGGGACACTGGGGACAGCTGGGGACACACCTGGGGACACCTGGGGACAGCTGGGGACAGCTGGGGACACCTGGGACACACCTGGGGACACCTGGGGACACACCTGGGGACACGTGGGGACACCTGGGGACAGCTGGGGACACCTGGGGACAGTCCCAGGATTTTGGGGTGGATTCCCAGGATTTTGGGGCAGGATTTTGGGGCAGGATTTTGGGGCGCATTCCTGGGATTTTGGGGCAGGATTTTGGGGCGCATTCCCAGGATTTTGGGGCAGGATTTTGGGGCGCATTCCCGGGATTTTGGGGCAGGATTTTGGGGCGCATTCCTGGGATTTTGGGGCAGGATTTTGGGGCGCATTCCCGGGATTTTGGGGCAGGATTTTGGGGCGCATTCCCGGGATTTTGGGGCAGGATTTTGGGGTGGATTCCCGGGATTTTGGGGCAGGATTTTGGGGCAGGATTTTGGGGTGGATTCCCGGGATTTTGGGGCAGGATTTTGGGGCGCATTCCCGGGATTTTGGGGTCCCTCACCCCCTCGGAGATGAAGGTGCTGAAGCGCGGCAGCATCTGGTACAGGCCGGGGTCGGTGGCGATGCTCTGCAGGGCCTCCTGCGGGGACATCGCGGCGTTTTGGGGCCTTTTGGGGCATTTTGGGGCATTTTGGGGCCTTTTGGGGCATTTTGGGGCGTTTTTGGGATTTTTAGGGATTTTTGGACATTTTTTGAGGGATTTTTGGGGCATTTTTGGGGTGGTTTTGGGGCATTTTTGGGTGGCTTTGGGGGGATTTTGGGGGTGGTTTTGGAGAATTTTGGGGGGATTTGGGGGCATTTTGGGACATCTTGGGGTTGTGGGGGCATTTTTGGGGTGGTTTTGGGGTGGTTTTGGGGGATTTTGGGGAATTTTGGGGGATTTTGGGGGATTTTGGAACATCTTGGTGTGGCTTTGGAGAATTATGGGGCATTTTTGAGGTGATTTTTGGGGCATTTTTGGGGTGGTTTTGGGGGATTTTGGGGGATTTTGGAGGATTTGGGGGAATTTTGGGGGATTTTGGGGGATTTTGGGGGATTTTGGAACATCTTGGTGTGGCTTTGGAGAATTATGGGGCATTTTTGGGGTGATTTTGGGGCATTTTTGGGGTGGTTTTGAGGGATTTTGGGGTGTTTTGGGGGCATTTTTGGGGTGGTTTTGGGGGGATTTTGGGGCATTTTTGGGGTGATTTTTGGGGTGGTTTTAAGGGATTTTTTGGGGTGGTTTTGGGGGGATTTTTTGGGGTGGTTTGGGGGGATTTTGGGGTGGTTTTGCAGCAGATTTGGGGAATTTTGTGGGGATTTTGGGGCCTACAGAAGGTTCTGGACTCTGCAGGTTTTTGGGGGATTTTGGGGTGATTTTGAGGGATTTTTTTTGGGGTGGTTTTGAGGTGGTTTGGGGGGATTTTGGGGAATTTTGGAACATCTTGGTGTGGCTTTGGAGAATTATGGGGCATTTTTGGGGTGGTTTTGAGGGATTTTGGGGTGGTTTTGGGGTGATTTTGGGGTATTTTTGAGGGATTTTTGGAAGCATTTTTTGGGGCATTTTTGGGGGATTTTGGGGTGGTTTTGAGGGATTTTTTGGGGTGGTTTTGAGGTGGTTTGGGGGGATTTTGGGGTGGTTTTGAGGGATTTTTTGGGGTGGTTTTGGGGTGATTTTGGGGTGTTTTTGAGGGGATTTTGGGGTGGTTTGGGGGGATTTTGGGGTGGTTTTGCAGCAGATTTGGGGGATTTTGTGTAGATTTTGGGGCCTATAGAAGGTTCTGGACTCTGCAGGATTTTGGGGTGATTTTGGGTCATTTTTGGGGCATTTTGGGGTGTTTTTGGGGTGATTTTGGGATGGTTTTGAGGGATTTTTTGAGGCATTTTTGGGGTGGTTTTGGGGGATTTTGTGGTGTTTTAGGGTCCCTGTGGCTCTGTGGGATTTTGGGGTGATGTTTGGGGTGGTTTTGAGGGATTTTTGGGATGGTTTTGGGGTGATTTTGGGGTGATTTCGGGGTGGTTTTGAGGGATTTTTTGAAGCATTTTTTGGGGCATTTTTGAGGGATTTTGGGGTGGTTTTGCAGCAGATTTGGGGGATTTTGGGGCCTACGGAAGGTTCTGGACTCTGCAGGTTTTTGGGGTGTTTTTGGGGTGTTTTGGGGTGTTTTTGGGGTGTTTTTGGGGTGTTTCTGGGTGGTTTTGGGGTGTTTTTGGGTGGTTTTGGGGTGTTTTTGGGGTGATTATGGGGTGTTTTTGGGTGTTTTTGGGGTGCTTTTGGGGTGCTTTTGGGGTTTTTTTGGGGTGATTTTGGAGTGATTTTGGGGTGGTTTTGGGGGATTTTTTGGGGTGGTTTTGAGGTGGTTTGGGGGGATTTTGGGGGTGATTTTTGGGGTGTTTTTGTGGTGGTTTGGGGTGTTTTTGGGGTGTTTTTGGGGTGTTTTTGGGGTGATTTTGTGGTGTTTTTGGGGTGTTTTTGGGGTGATTCTGGGGTGACTCACAGCCCGTTTGGCCTCGCAGGAGCCCACGCAAGCCTCGGTGGGGGCAGATTTGGGGGATTTTGTGGGGTTTTCATGGGGATTTTGGGGCCTACGGAAGGTTCTGGACCCTGCAGGTTTTTGGGGTGTTTTTGGGGTGTTTTTGGGGTGACTCACAGCCCGTTTGGCCTCGCAGGAGCCCACACAAGCCTCGGTGATCTCCTTGTAGTAGAGCTGCTGCTCCACCGACAGCTCGTGGACGCTGCGCGGCTTCAGCCGCAGGGGGGGCCCCTCCAGCATCGGGGGCTTCTTCTCCTTCCCTTTTTGGGGCACCCCAAAATATCACTGAACCCCCCCCAAAAATCTCACTGATGCTCCTAAACCCCCCTGATCTCCCCAAACCTCCCAAATGCCCCAAAATCCTAAAAGTTCTTCTTCAAACTTCTCTGAATTCCCACCCCAAATCTCCCCAGACCACCCTAAACCTCCTCCAGACCCCCAAAACTCTCTTTAACCCCCAAATTCCACCAAAATCGACCAAAATCCCCCCAAGCCGCCCCAAATCACCCTTAGACCACTCCAAATGTCCCTTAAACCACCCCAAATCTCCAAAAAATCCCTCCCCAATCCCCCCAAAACCACCCCAAAACTCTTAAAATCCCCCAAACCACTCCAAATCCCCCTCAACCCCCCCAAAATCCCTCCCCAAACCCCAAACATGCCCCAAATCCCCCCCAAGTCCTCATTAAACCTCCCCAAACCCCCCAAATCTCCCTTTTAACCACCCCAAACCGCCTCAAACCATCCCAAATCTCCCAAAATCCCCCCAAATCACCCTAAATCCCCCAAATCCTCCTCAAACCACCCCAAATCCCCCCTAAAACCACCCCAAATCCCCCCCAAGTCTCCCAAATTCCCCTTAAATCCCCCCAAATTCCCCTCAACCGCCCCAAATCACCCCCCAAACCACCCCAAATTTCCCCCAAACCCCCCTCAAACCACCCCAAATCCCCCCCAAGTCTCCCAAATTCCCTTTAAATCTCCCCAAAACCCCCCAAATTCCCCTCAAACCACCCCAAACCCCCCCCAAATTCCCCCAAACCAACCCAAAATCCTTCTCCAAACCCCAAACCCCCCCAAATCTCCCTTTAAACCACCCCAAATCCCCCTCAAACCACCCTAAACCACCCCAAATTCCCCTCAAACCACCCCAAATCCCCCCAAGTCTCCCAAATTCCCCTCAAACCACCCCAAATCCCCCCAAATCCCCCTCAAACCACCCCAAATCCCCCCAAATCCCCCTCAAACCACCCCAAATCCCCCCAAATTCCCCCAAACCAACCCAAAATCCTTCTCCAAACCCCCCCAAATCTCCCTTTAAACCACCCCAAATCCCCCTCAAACCACCCTAAACCACCCCAAATCCCCCTCAAACCACCCCAAATCCCCCTCAAACCACCCCAAATCCCCCTCAAACCACCCAAAACCCCCCCAAATCCCCCTCAAACCCCCCCAAACCCCCCCAAATCTCCCTCAAACCCCCCCAAAACCCCCCCAAATCCCCATTCCCACCTTTTCCGTCGCCCCCGGCCCCTCCCGGCCCTTTGGATTTCGGGGTCCCCTCGTCCTCCTGGCCGGGCTTGGCCGATTTCAGGGGTTCGGTGGCCTCGGCCTTCTGCTGCTCCTTGGGGGCTTGGGGGGCAGCAGAACGGGGTCAGGGGGTCCCCAAAACGGGGGGGAAGGGGAGGAATTTGGGGTTTTGGGGGGGATTTTTGGGGTGACGCACCTGGCGGGGGATTTTCGGGGATGGCCGGCTGCACCCCCTCGATGCTGAGCCAGTGGGCTGGGGGGGGAACCCCAAAAACGGGGAGATCAGGCTGGAATCACCCCAAAATCTGCACCAGGATCCCCCAAATCCACCCTCCCCACCCCGGCCTTGAGAAGACCCTGCTCTGAAACCCCCAAACTGCCCGAAATCAGCCCAAAAATCCCCCCCAGAATTCCCAAATTCCACATCCAACCCCACAGATTCCCCCTGTGGTGCCACAAATCTCCCTCAAACTCACTCCAGCCCCCCAAATCCCTTCAAAATCCCCCCAAATCACCCCAAAACACCTTTCAAACTCCCCAAATCCCTTCAAAATCCCCCCAAATCACCCCAAAACACCTTTCAAACTCCCCAAATCCCTTCAAAATCCCCCCAAATCCCCCCAAAACACCTTTCAAACTCCCCAAATCCCTTCAAAATCCCCCCAAATCCCCCCAAAACTCCCTCCCACATTCCCAAATCCCCTCAAATCCCCCAAAATTCCACCAAAATCCCCCCAAATTCCCTGCAGAATTCCCAAATCCCCCCAAAACTCCCCCCGACATTCCCAAATCCCCTCAAATTCCCCCAAAATCTCCCCAAATCCCCCCCAAATTTCCTCCAGAACTCCCAAATCCCCTCAAATCCCCCCAAATTCCGCCAAAATCCCCCCAAATTCCCCCCAGGATTCCCAAATCCCCCCCAAATTCCCCCCAAATCTCCCCAAAATTCCCAAATCCCACCCAAATTCCACCAAAATCCCCCCAAATTCCCCCAGAATCTCCCCAAATCCCCCCCAAACTCCCTCCAGAATTCCCAAATCCCCCCAAATCCGCCCCAGAATTCCCAAATTCCCCCAAATCTCCCCAAATTCCCCCCAAAACTCCCCAAATCCCCCCAGAACTCCCTCCCACATTCCCAAATCCCCTCAAATCCCCCCAAATTCCCCCAAAATCTCCCCAAATTCTCCCCAGAATTCCCAAATCCCCCCAAAACTCCCCAAATCCCCCCCAAAACTCCCTCCCACGTTTCCAAATCCCCCCAAGTCCCCCAAAATCTCCCCAAATTCCCTCCAGAATTCCCAAATCTCCCCCAAATCTCCTCAAATCCCCCCCAAACTCCCTCCAGAATTCCCAAATCCCCTCAAATCCCCCCAAATCCCCTCAAATTCCCCCAAAATTCCACCAAAATCCCCCCAAATTCCCTGCAGAATTCCCAAATCCCCCCAAACCCCCCCCAGAATTCCCAAATTCCCCCAAAGTCTCCCTAAATTCCCCCAGAATTCCCAAATCCCCCCCAAATTCCACCAAAATCCCCCCAAATCCCCCCCAAACTCCCTCCAGAATTCCCAAATCCCCTCAAATCCCCCCAAATTCCGCCAGAATCTCCCCAAATCCCCCCAAACTTCCTCCAGAATTCCCAAATCCCCCCAGAATTCCCAGATTCCCCCAAAATCTCCCCAAATTCCCCACAGAATTCCCAAATCCCCCCCAAATTCCACCAAAATCCCCCCAAATCCCCCCCAAACTCCCTCCAGAATTCCCAAATCCCCCCCAGAATTCCCAAATTCCCCCAAATCTCCCCAAATTCCCCCCAAATCCCCCCAAATTCCCCCCAAATCCCCCCAAATCCCCCCAGCTGCCGTCCCCACCCTTGAGGCAGACGTCCAGGGGCACCCTGGGCAGGGGGGTGTTGATGATGTCGCTCAAATCCACCTCTTTCTCCTCATAAAAATACAATTCCCGCCCGCCGCCGCTGGCAAAGCGGAACGGGATGAACTCCTGGGCGTGGAACCCGTACAGGGGCTGGGAAACGGGGAAAATCCGGAATCAGGGCCGTTTTCCTGCATTTTGGGGGGTTTTCCTGCATTTTGGGGGGTTTTCCTGCATTTTGGGGGGTTTTCCTGCATTTTGGGGGGTTTTCCTGCATTTTGGGGGGAATTCCCTCCGTTTCGGGGGGAATTTACCTCAATTTTGGGAGGTCTTCCCTCAATTTTGTGGGATTTTCTCTCAATTTTGGGAGGTTTTCCCTCAATTTTGTGGGAATTTTCATCAATTTTGGGCAGTTTCCCCTCAGTTTTTGGAGTTTTTCCCTCAATTTTGTGGGAATTTCCCTTAATTTTGAGAGTTTTCCCCTGAATTTCGTGGGAATTTTCATCAATTTTGACGGTGCTTCCCTCGGTTTTGGGCGAGTTTCCCTCAGGTTTGTGAGGTTTTCCCTCAATTTTGTGGGAATTTCCCTCATTTTTGGGCGGTTTCCCCTCAGTTTTGGGAGGTTTTCCCTCAGGATGAACTCCTGGGCGTGGAACCCGTACAGGGGCTGGGAAACGGGAAAAACCCGGAATCAGGGGCGTTTCCCTGCATTTTGGGGGGTTTTCCTGGATTTTGGGGGGAATTCCCTCCGTTTTGGGGGGAATTTACCTCAGTTTTGGGTGAGTTTCCCTCAGGTTTGGGACTTTTCCCCTCAATTTTGGGAGGTTTTCCCTCAGTTTTGGGGGAATTTTCATCAATTTTGGGAGGTTTTCCCTCAGTTTTGGGGGAATTTTCATCAATTTTCAGGGTGTTTCCCTCAGTTTTGGACGAGTTTCCCTCAGGTTTAGGAGATTTTCCTGGATTTTCTGGGAATTTCCCTCAATTTTGGGAGGTTTTCCCTCAGTTTTGTGGGAATTTCCCTCAATTTTGGGCAGTTTCCCCTCAGTTTTGGGAGGTTTTCCCCTCAGGATGAACTCCTGGGCGTGGAACCCGTACAGGGGCTGGGAAACGGGGAAAATCCGGAATCAGGGGCGTTTCCCTGCATTTTGGGGGGTTTTCCTGCATTTTGGGGGGAATTCCCTCTGTTTTGGGGGGAATTTCACTCAGTTTTGGGAGTGTTTCCCTCAGGTTTGGGAGTTTTTCCCTGGATTTTGTGGGATTTTCCCTCAATTTTGGGAGGTTTTCCCTCAATTTTGTGGGAATTTTCATCAATTTTGGGCAGTTTCCCCTCAGTTTTTGGAGTTTTTCCCTCAATTTTGTGGGAATTACCCTTAATTTTGAGAGTTTTCCCCTGAATTTCGTGGGAATTTTCATCAATTTTGAGGGTGCTTCCCTCAGTTTTGGGCGAGTTTCCCTCAGGTTTAGGAGATTTTTCTTGATTTTGTGGGAATTTCCTTCAATTTTGGGAGGTTTTCCCTCAATTTTGTGGGAATTTCCCTCATTTTTGGGCAGTTTCCCCTCAGTTTTGGGAGGTTTTCCCCTCAGGATGAACTCCTGGGCGTGGAACCCGTACAGGGGCTGGGAAACGGGAAAAATCCGGAATCAGGGGCGTTTCCCTGCATTTTGGGGGGTTTTCCTGGATTTTGGGGGGAATTCCCTCCGTTTTGGGGGGAATTTACCTCAATTTTGGGAGGTTTTCCCTCAATTTTGTGGGATTTTCTCTCAATTTTGGGAGGTTTTCCCTCAATTTTGTGGGAATTTTCATCAATTTTGAGACTGTTTCCCTCAGTTTTATGGGAATTTCCCTCAATTTTGGGATCTTTTCCCTCAATTTTGGAAGGTTTTTCCTCAGTTTTGCAGAAATTTCCCTCAATTTTGTGGGAATTTTCATCAATTTTGAGGGTGTTTCCCTCAGTTTTGTGGGAATTTTCCTCAATTTTGGGAGGTTTTCCCTCAATTTTGGAAGGTTTTTCCTCAGTTTTGCAGAAATTTCCCTCAATTTTGGGAGGTTTTCCCTCAATTTTGGGGGAATTTTCATCAATTTTGAGGGTGTTTCCCTCAGTTTTGGGCGAGTTTCCCTCAGATTTAGGAGATTTTCCTGGATTTTGTGGGAATTTCCCTCATTTTTGGGCAGTTTCCCCTCAGTTTTGGGAGGTTTTCCCCTCAGGATGAACTCCTGGGCGTGGAACCCGTACAGGGGCTGGGAAACGGGAAAAATCCGGAATCAGGGCCGTTTCCCTGCATTTTGGGGGTTTTCCTGGATTTTGGGGGGTTTTCCTGGATTTTGGGGAAAATTCCCTCCGTTTTGGGGGGAATTTCACTCATTTTTGGGCGAGTTTCCCTCAGGTTTGGGAGTTTTTCCCTCAATTTTGGGAGGTTTTCCCTCAGTTTTGTGGGAATTTCCCTCAATTTTGAGGGTGTTTCCCTCAGTTTTGGGGGAGTTTCCCTCAGGTTTAGGAGATTTTCCTGGATTTTGTGGGAATTTCCCTCAATTTTGGGGGAGTTTCTCTCAGGTCTGGGAGGTTTTCCTGGATTTTGTGGGAATTTTGTTCAATTTTGGGAGGTTTTCCCTCAGTTTTGTGGGAATTTCCCTCATTTTGGGGGAGTTTCCCTCAGATTTAGGAGGTTTTCCCTCAATTTTGCAGAAATTTCCCTTAATTTTGGGATCTTTTCCCTCAATTTTGGTAGGTTTTCCCTCAATTTTGTGGGAATTTTCATCAATTTTGAGGGTGTTTCCCTCAGTTTTGGGGGAGTTTCCCTCAAGGTTGGGAGATTTTCCTGGATTTTCTGGGAATTTCCCTCAATTTTGGGAGGTTTTCCCTCAGTTTTGCGGGAATTTCCCTCATTTTTGGGCAGTTTCCCCTCAGTTTTGGGAGGTTTTCCCCTCAGGATGAACTCCTGGGCGTGGAACCCGTACAGGGGCTGGGAAACGGGAAAAATCCGGAATCAGGGGCGTTTCCCTGCATTTTGGGGGGTTTTCCTGGATTTTGGGGGGTTTTCCTGCATTTTGGGGGGAATTCCCTCCGTTTCGGGGGGAATTTACCTCAATTTTGGGAGATTTTCCCCTCAGTTTTGTGGGAATTTTCATCAATTTTGAGGGTGTTTCCCTCAGTTTTGGGAGTTTTTCCCTCAATTTTGTGGGAATTTCCCTTAATTTTGGGAGGTTTTCCCTCAATTTGGTGGGAATTTTCATCAATTTTGAGGGTGTTTCCCTCAGTTTTGGACGAGTTTCCCTCAGGTTTAGGAGATTTTCCTGGATTTTCTGGGAATTTCCCTCAATTGTGGGAGGTTTTCCCTCAGTTTTGTGGGAATTTCCCTCATTTTTGGGCGGTTTCCCCTCAGTTTTGGGAGGTTTTCCCCTCAGGATGAACTCCTGGGCATGGAACCCGTACAGGGGCTGGGAAACGGGAAAAACCCGGAATCAGGGGCGTTTCCCTGCATTTTGGGGGGTTTTCCTGGATTTTGGGGGGAATTCACCTCAATTTTGGGGGGAATTTACCTCAATTTTGGGAGGTCTTCCCTCAATTTTGTGGGATTTTCTCTCAATTTTGGGAGGTTTTCCCTCAATTTGGTGGGAATTTTCATCAATTTTGAGGGTGTTTCCCTCAGTTTTGGGGGAGTTTCCCTCAGGTTTGTGAGGTTTTCCCTCAATTTTGTGGGAATTTCCCTCAATTTTGGGAGGTTTTCCTGGATTTTATGGGAATTTCCCTCATTTTTGGGCAGTTTCCCCTCAGTTTTGGGAAGTTTTCCCCTCAGGATGAACTCCTGGGCGTGGAACCCGTACAGGGGCTGGGAAACGGGAAAAATCCGAAATCAGGGGCGTTTCCCTGCATTTTGGGGGGTTTTCCTGGATTTTGGGGGGAATTCCCTCCGTTTTGGGGGGAATTTACCTCAGTTTTGGGAGGTTTTCCCTCAATTTTGTGGGATTTTCTCTCAATTTTGGGAGGTTTTCCCTCAGTTTTGTGGGAATTTTCATCGAATTTGAGGGTGTTTCCCTCAGTTTTGGGGGAGTTTCCCTCAGATTTAGGAGATTTTTCTTGATTTTGTGGGAATTTCCCTCATTTTTGGGAGGTTTTCCCTCAATTTTGTGGGAATTTCCCTCATTTTTGGGCAGTTTCCCCTCAGTTTTGGGAGGTTTTCCCCTCAGGATGAACTCCTGGGCGTGGAACCCGTACAGGGGCTGGGAAACGGGAAAAACCCGGAATCAGGGGCGTTTCCCTGCATTTTGGGGGGTTTTCCTGGATTTTGGGGGGAATTCACCTCAATTTTGGGGGGAATTTACCTCAGTTTTGGGAGGTTTTCCCTCAATTTTGTGGGAATTTTCATCAATTTTGAGACTGTTTCCCTCAGTTTTATGGGAATTTCCCTCAATTTTGGGATCTTTTCCCTCAATTTTGGAAGGTTTTTCCTCAGTTTTGCAGAAATTTCCCTCAATTTTGTGGGAATTTTCATCAATTTTGAGGGTGTTTCCCTCAGTTTTGTGGGAATTTCCCTCAATTTGGGAGGTTTTCCCTCAATTTTGGAAGGTTTTTCCTCAGTTTTGCAGAAATTTCCCTCAATTTCGGGAGGTTTTCCCTCAATTTTGTGGGAATTTTCATCAATTTTGAGGGTGTTTCCCTCGGTTTTGGGGGAGTTTCCCTCAGGTTTAGGAGATTTTCCTGGATTTTGTGGGAATTTCCCTCAATTTTGGGGGAGTTTCTCTCAGGTCTGGGAGGTTTTCCTGGATTTTGTGGGAATTTTGTTCAATTTTGGGAGGTTTTCCCTCAGTTTTGTGGGAATTTACCTCATTTTGGGGGCGTTTCCCTCAGATTTAGGAGGTTTTCCCTCAATTTTGCAGAAATTTCCCTCAATTTTGGGATGTTTTCCCTCAATTTTGTTAGGTTTTCCCTCAATTTTGTGGGAATTTTCATCAATTTTGAGGGTGTTTCCCTCAGTTTTGGGGGAGTTTCCCTCAAGGTTGGGAGTTTTTCCTTGATTTTCTGGGAATTTCCCTCAATTTTGTGATGTTTCCTTTTGAATTTTGGGCAGTTTCCCTCAGTTTTGGGAGAATTTCCCTCAACTCCCCAAAAAAGTTTCCTTTTGGATTTTAGGCAGTTTCCCTCAGGTTTTTCATTGATTTTGTGTGAATTTCCCTCAATTCTGAGGGAATTTCCTTGGATTTTGGAGAGGTTTCTGCAATTTGGGAGAAGTTTTCCCTCAGTTTTGTGGGAATTTCCCTCAATTTGAGAGGATTTCCCTCAGTTTTCTGAGTATTTCCTAGGATTTGGGGGTGTCTCCCTCAATTTTGGGGTGACCCCCTCATTTTTGGGGAGGTTTCTTTGGATTTGGAAGCATTTCTCTGGGTTTTGAAGACATTTCCCTCGATTTACCATGGATTTTTCTCAATTTTGGGGGGATTTCCTCCAATTTTTGGAAGGTTCCCCTTGATTTTAGGGCGTTCCCTCAATTCTGGGGCCTTCCCATCGATTTTGAGGGCAATTCCCTCAATTTTGGGGGAGTTTTACCTCCACATTTTTCAGTTTTAGGGCGAAATCCACGTCCCCGGTCGTGAGTTTCCGTCTCTTCCCCATGTGCATGAACTTGAGAGCGTCCTGTGGGGAAAAAAAAGAGATTTTAGAAACAAATTAGGGGGGAAAAAGGGGGTTCAGAAGGGTTCGGGATGAAAAAACGGGATTTGGGGGAAAAAAGGGGATTCAAGAAGGAATTGGGGTGGATTTGAGGGAAAAAGGGTTGGAAAAAAGAGAAGAAAAGAAAGCGAAAAGCGTTTTAAATTAGGAAAGCGGTGGGGGAAAGGGATGAAAAAGAGGTTTAGGATGGGAAAACGGGGGAAAAGGGATTTGGGGAGCAATTTGGAGAGCAAAGGGCGTTTAGGATGGAAAAAAAAGGGGGGAAAGGGAGATTTTGGGAGGAATTAAGGGGTGAAATGGAGGTTTGGGGAGGGTTTTGAGGGGAAAAAGAAGCTCCAGAATGGGAAATTGGGGGGAAAAAGGGGATTTGGAGGGGAATAATGGAGCTCAGGTGATTTTTTGGGGGAAAGTTTGAGCTCTAAGGCGGTCCCAGCCCCCCAATTTTGGGGTCTCCCCCTGCCCATTCCCACCTCCTGTACCCCCCAAATCTGGGGGTCTCCCCCTCACCTGCGCCACCTCCTTGAGGCGGTAGCTCGCCTCCTCCGCCAGCAGCTGGCACGTCTCCTCAGGGACCCCCGCCACCCCCATGGCCTCCGCCATCACCTTCATGGACTCGGCGGGCAGCAGCGTGTGGCTCAGCTTCAGTTTCTTCTCCTCCGCCATCTCCGCGCTCTCCCCGAGCCCTCCGAAGCCGGGGGACCCCCCAAAAGGGGCGGCGGGGCCGCAGGGGGAGCGCGGGGAGCCCCCGGCTGCTCCTCAGGCCGCTCCGGCCGCCGCCATCTTGGCGCGGCCCCTCAGCCCCGCCGCCATCTTAGCGCCCCGCCTCCCGCCGCCGCGGGTCCTGGACGGCGCCGCTTTTGCATAAAAAACCGGGGGTGAATCGACATCACATTGCCTGAAGACACCCGCGACAATTATTATCGCGATATGTCAGCGCGATACGAGGGTAAATCTGGGTTTGTCGAAGGTGCAGGAGGTGGCGGTAAATGCGGGTCACTACCGCCCTGCCAGGACCTGCAAAGAGGCGGGAAAGGGAGGCGGGGCTCGGTGTGTACGGCGCATGCGCGGGCTGGAGGCGCGCGGGGTAACGGAGTTGGGGGAGACCAATGAGGGAGGATGGGGGGGACTGGGGGGAACCATGAGGGAGAACGGGGGGACACTGAGGGGACACTGAGGGGACACTGAGGGGACATTGAGGGGGGACATTGCGGGGAGACAGCTGGGGACAGTGGGGGCATCATTGGTGAAACGGGGGAGACCATTGGAGAGAGAATGGGGGAGTCCACTGAGGGAAAATGGGGGGGGGTCCTTGCGGGGAATGGGGGAAACCATTGAGAAGAATGGGGGGGGAATGGGGGAGACCACTGGGGGGAAAAGGGGGGGGTCTCAGGGGGACCCTTGGGGGTCTCCTCCAGTCTGATCTCCCCCCCTCCCCCACAGGACGCTCGGCCATCGCCCCCTCCCCAAAAACCTCTCAGACCCCCCCAAACACCCCCAGACCCCCTCAAACTTCCCCTAAACCCCCTCAAACCACCCTAAGGACCCCCCCCCAAAACCCCCTCAGACCCTGAAAAACCGCCCCCAAACCCCCTCAGAACCCCAAATCCACCTCAAACCCCCCAAAAAACTGCCCCAAATGCCCTCGAATTCCCCCAGTCGCCCCCTAAACCCCCTTTAAATCATTCTAAACCCCCTTTAAGTCATTCTAAACGCCCTTTAAACCCCATTCAACCTCCCCAGACCCCCTTTAACCCCCCCAAATCTCCCCCAAACCTCCTTTAACCCCTTTAAACCCCCTCAAACCCCCTTTAACCACCCTTTAACCGCCCCAAACCCCCTTCAAACCCCCCCCAAAATCCCCCTTTAACCCTTTCACACCCCCTTAACCGCCCCAAACCCCCTTTAACCTCCCCAAACCCTCTTTAAACCCCTTTCACACTCCCCAAACACCCTTCACACACCCCAAATCCACCCCAAACCCCCTTTAGACCCCCTTTAACCCTTTCAACTCCCCCAAACCCCCCTCAGATCCCCCCCAAATCCCCTTCACACCCCCCTAAACCCCCCCAAATCCCCCCCAAATCCCCTTTAACCCCCCCAAACCCCCCAAATCCCCCCCAAACCCCCTTTAAACCCCCTTTAACCCTTTCAACTCCCCCAAACCCCCCTCAAATCCCCCCCAAATCCCCTTTAACCCCCCCCAAACCCCCCCCAAACCCCCTTTAAACGCCTTTCACACCCCTGAAACCCCCTTCACACCCCCCAAATCCACCCCAAACCCCCTTTAACCTCCCCAAACCCCCCCAAACCCCCTTTAACCCCCCCAAATCCCCTCCAAACCCCCTTCAAACCCCCTTTAACCCCCCCAAATCCCCCCCAAACCCCCTTCAAACCCCCTTTAACCCTTTCAACTCCCCCAAACCCCCTTTAACCCCCCCCAAATCCCCTTTAACCCCCCCAAATCCACCCCAAACCCCCTTTAAACCCCGTTTAACCCTTTCAACTCCCCCAAACCCCCCCCAAACCCCCTTTAACCCCCCCAAACCCCCCCAAACCCCCTTTAACCCCCTCAAATCCACCCCAAACCCCCTTTAAACCCCGTTTAACCCTTTCAACTCCCCCAAACCCCCCCCAAACCCCCTTTAACCCCCCCAAACCCCCTTTAACCCCCTCAAATCCCCCCCAAACCCCCTTTAAACCCCCTTTAACCCCCCCTAACCCCCTTTAACCCCCTCAAATCCCCCCCAAACCCCCTTTAACCCCCCCAAACCCCCTTCAAACCCCCTTTAACCCCCCCAAATCCCCCCCAAACCCCCTTTAACCCCCCCAAACCCCCCGTTTAACCCCCTGCATGCCGCGGCGGTACCGCACAGCCCCGCTGGCCTCGCTGGCCGTGCCGGGCCCGCTGTACTTGCTGCGGGTGTTGCGGGTGGGCTACAGCCGCCCGGGACCCCAGGGCTCGGTGCTGGCCGATGGCTCCGTCACCCTGGTCCGGGGGGGACCCCTGACCGTGCTGGTGGACACCGGGGGGCCCTGGCTGCGCCGGACGCTGCTGCGGCTGCTCAAGGAACAGGTGATGGCAGCGGGGACACGGGGGAGGTGGCCTCGAGGGACAGGGGGACAGCTCTGGGGACACCTCTGGGGCCATGGGGACACCTCTGGGGCCATGGGGACACCTCTGGGGTCATGGGGACACCACTGGGGCCACCTCTGGGACATGGGGACACCTCTGGGGCCATGGGGACACCTCTGGGGACACCTCAAGGGCCATGGGGACACCTTTGGAGGTGGCCTTGAGGGACAGGGGGACACCTCTAGGGACAGCTCTGGGCCATGGGGACACCTCTGGGGACACCTCAAGGGCCATGGGGACACCTCTGGGGCCATGGGGACACCTCTGGGGCCATGGGGACACCTCTGGGGACACCTCTGGGGCCATGGGGACACCTCTGGGGCCATGGGGACACCTCTGGAGGTGGCCTTGAGGGACAGGGGGACACCTCTAGGGACAGCTCTGGGCCATGGGGACACCTCTGGGGCCACCTCTGGGGCCATGGGGACACCTCTGTGGCCATGGGGACACCTCTGTGGCCATGGGGACACCTCTGGAGGTGGCCCCGAGGGACAGGGAGTTTCGTAGCCCCTTTCTTTAATCAACCCAACCGTAACAAACAATCCCCGACTGTCCCAAACCTCATCAACAACTCCCAGCTCTCCATCCCTCCCGTCCCCAGGGCGTGACCCCCGAGCAGGTGACACACGTGGTGGTCACCCACGGCCACTCGGACCACGCCGGCAACCTCAACCTGTTCCCGCGAGCCACGCTGCTGGTGGGCTTCGACCTGAGCCGGGGCCGGGGGCTTTACCTGCCGCAGGGGCTGGCCAGCGGAGCCCCCCTGGAGCTGCACCCCGGCCACCTGCGGGTGATCCCCACGCCCGGCCACACCCGGGCACACGTGGCCCTGCTGGCCCTGGGGACGCGGCTGGGGACGGTGGCGGTGGCCGGGGACACCTTCGAGCGCAGGGGGGACGCGGGGGAGTGGGGGGCGCTGAGCGAGGACCCCCGGCAGCAGCGGCGCAGCCGGGGCAGGGTGGTGGCGCTGGCCGATGTCATCGTGCCCGGCCACGGGGAGCCCTTCAGGGTGGTGAAGGAGTGGGGGGACGGGGGCAGCGAGGAGGAGGAGGTGGAGGAAGAGGTGGAGGAGGAGGAGGAGAAGAAGGAGAAGGAGGAAGGTGAAGAACAGGAGGAGGAAGAAGAGGAGGAGGAGGAAGAGGAGGAGGAGGAGGAAGAGGAGGAGGAGGAGGTCACACCTGGAGATGAGGACGAGGCTGGAGGAGGTGAGAGCCTTGGAGGTGGCACTGGGGGATGTGGGGACACCTCTGGGGACATGGGGACACCTCTGGGGATGTGGGGACACCTCTGGGGGTCACCCTGAGGGGACCTGGGGACACCTGAAAGGACATGGGGACACCTCTGGGGACATGGGGACACTGTTGGAGGTGGCCCTGGGGACATGGGGACACCCCTGAGGATGGGGGGACACTCTTGGAGGTGGCCCTGAGGGACATGGGGACACCTCTGGGGACATGGTGACACACCAGGGGATGTGGGGACATCATTGGAGGTGGCCCTGGGGACAGGGGGACACCTGAAGGGACATGGGGACATCATTGGAGGTGGCTCTGGGGACATAGGGACATCATTGGAGGTGGCCCTGAGGGACATGGGGACAGCCCTGAGGACATGGGGACACCTGTAAGGACATGGGGACACCATTGGAGGTGGCCTCAAGGGACATGGGGACACCTCTGGAGACGTGGGGACACCTCTGGAGGTGGCCCTGGGGACATGGGGACACCTCTGGGGACATGGGGACACCATTGGAGGTGGCTCAAGGGACATGGGGACACCTCTGGGGACATGGGGACACTTCTGGGGACAGGGGGACACCACTGGAGGTGGCCCTGGGGATGTGGGGACACCTGAAGGGACATGGGGACACCATTGGAGGTGGCTCTGGGGACATGGGGACACCATTGGAGGTGGCCTCAAGGGACATGGGGACACCTCTGGGGACATGGGGACACTGTTGGAGGTGGCCCTGGGGACATGGGGACACCTCTGGGGATGTGGGGACACCTCTGGGGGTCACCCTGAGGGGACCTGGGGACACCGCTGGGACATGGGGACACCTGAAGGGACATGGGGGACACACCTGGCAATGTGGGGACACTGTTGGAGGTGATCTCAAGGGACATGGGGACACCTCTGGGGACATGGGGACACCGTTGGAAGTGGCCCTGGGGACATGGGGACACCTGAAAGGACATGGGGACACCTGAAGGGACATGGGGACACCTCTGGGGATGTGGGGACACCACTGGAGGTGGCCCTGGGGACAGGGGGACACCTGAAGGGACATGGGGACACCGTTGGAGGTGGCCTCAAGGGACATGGGGACACCTCTGGGGACGTGGGGACATCTCTGGGACATGGGGACACCACTGGAGGTGGCCCTGGGGACAGGGGGACACCACTGGAGGTGGCCCTGAGGGAAGGTGACACCTCGGGGTGTCCCCAGGTGACGAGACCCCTGCAGAGGGACCTCGAAGACCCCCGAGATGCCACCAGACCCCGCTCGGTGACATCCCCACCACCCTCGAGATGCCACCGGACCCCCTCGGTGACGTCCCCAAGAACTCAAAGATGCCACCAGACCCCCTCGGTGACGTCCCCAAGACCTCGAAGACCCCTGAGATGCCACCAGGCCCCCCCCGGGGATGTCCCCAAGACCCCTGAGATGCCACCAGACCCCCCCCGGGGATGTCCCCAGGACTTTGAAGACCCCCAGGACGTCACCGGATCCTCTTGAGGATGTCCCCAAGAACTCAAAGACCCCCATGAGGGGACAGGAACCCCCCGGGGTTGTCCCCAAGACCTCAAAGACCCCCGAGATGCCACCAGACCCACCCCGGAGATGTCCCCAAGACCCTCAGAGATGTCACAGGACCCCCCCAGGGATGTCCCCAAGACCCTCAGAGATGTCACAGGACCCCCCCGGGGATGTCCCCAAGACCTCAAAGACCCCCCAGATGCCACCAGACCCCCCTGGGGATGTCCCCAAGACCTCGAAGACCCCCCAGATGCCACCAGACCCCCCGGGGATGTCCCCAAGACCCCCGAGATGTCCCCAAACCGGAAATAAACCCCGTGACCTCCCCCCGGTGCCGCGTCTGTGTGGGGTGAGCTCATCCCAGTTCATCCCAGTCCATCCCAGTGACCTCCCAGTGACCTCCCAGTCCATCCCAGTCCATCCCAGTCCCATCCCAGTTCATCCCAGTCCCTCCCAGTGACCTCCCAGTGACCTCCCAGTCCATCCCAGTTCATCCCAGTGACCTCTCATTGACCTCCCAGTTCCTCCCAGTCCATCCCAGTCCCTCCCAGTCCCTCCCAGTCCCTCCCAGTCCATCCCAGTTCATCCCAGTCCCTCCCAGTCCCATCCCAGTTCATCCCAGTCCATCCCAGTCCCTCCCAGTCCATCCCAGTTCCTCCCAGTTCCTCCCAGTTCATCCCAGTGCATCCCAGTCCATCCCAGTTCATCCCAGTTCCTCCCAGTGTCCCACCAGTGTCCCCCAGTATCTCCCAGTGTTTGCACAGGCCCCGCCCACTCACGCGCGGGAACGCGTAGGCCCCGCCCCCTCCCCCGCGTGCCCCAAGGCCCCGCCCCCACGTTGTCCTCAAGCCCCGCCCCCTTTCCAACCGTGGCCCCGCCCCCTCCCCTTTCACCCTCCCCTCCCCCCCCTTTTGCACAACCCCAAAATTGCCCAAATCCCCCCTGGGGGGGGCGGGGCCGCCCCAGTTCCAACCAGTGGCTCCCAGTAACCCCTCCCCCACCCCCGAGACCTCCCGGTGACCCCTCCCCCATTCCCAGTGACCCCTGCCCACCCATCCCAGTGCTCCCAGTAACCCCTCCCCCACCCCCGAGACCTCCCAGTGACCCCTCCCCCATTCCCAGTGACCCCTCCCCACCCAAACCAGTGCTCCCAGTAACCCGCCTGCTCCCAGTAACGCTCACCCTGCGCTCCCAGTAACCCCCGAACCCATCCCAGTGCTCCCAGTAACCCCCCCCGACCCATCCCAGTGCTCCCAGTAACCCCCCCCTGCTCCCAGTAACCCCCCCCGACCCATCCCAGTGCTCCCAGTAACCCCCCCCCGCTCCCAGTAACCCCCCCCAACCCATCCCAGTGCTCCCAGTAACCCCCCCCTGCTCCCAGTAACCCCCCCAACCCATCCCAGTGCTCCCAGTAACCCCCCCAACCCATCCCAGTGCTCCCAGTAACCCCCCCCGACCCATCCCAGTGCTCCCAGTAACCCCCCCCGTGCTCCCAGTAACCCCCAACCCCCCCCCGGACCTCCTAAAATCCCCCAAAACCTCCCCCAAACCCCCTCAGGACCCCCCCAAACCCCTCCAGGACCCCCTAAATCCCCCCAAATCCCCCCCCAAACCCCCTCAAATCCCCCCAAACCCTCCCAGGACCCCCCCCAAACCCCCCCAGGACCCCCTAAATCCCCACCAAATCTCCCCCAAACCCCTCCCAGGACCCCCCAAACCCCCCCAGGACCCCCTAAATCCCCACCAAATCCCCCCCAAACCCCCTCAAATCCCCCCAAACCCTCCCAGGAACCCCCCAAACCCCCCCCAAATCCCCCCAAAACCCTCTCAGGACCCCCTAAATCCCCCTCAGGACCCCCTAAATCCCCCTCAAATCCCCCCCAAATCCCCCCCAAACCCCCCCAAATCCCCCCAAAACCCCCTCAACCCCCCCCCAAACCCCTCCCAGGACCCCCCCAAACCCTCCCAGAACCCCCCAGACCCTCCCAGGACCCCCCAAACCCCTCCAGGACCCCCTAAATCCCCCCCAAACCCCCTCAAATCCCCCCAAACCCTCCCAGGACCCCCCCCAAACCCCCCCAGGACCCCCTAAATCCCCCTCAGGACCCCCTAAATCCCCCTCAAATCCCCCCCAAACCCTCCCAAACCCCCTCAACCCCCCCCCAAACCCCTCCCAGGACCCCCCAAACCCCCCCAGCACCCCCCAAAGCCGGGCCATGCCCCCCCTGCAGTTCGCCCCCCTGCGCCTCCCCCTGCGGCGCCGCCTGCAGACCCTGGCCGTGCTCCAGTGGGTTTTCTCCTTCCTCCTCCTCGGTGAGACCCCCGAAACCGCCCTGGGCAGGGGGCTGGGGGTCCCCAAAATCCCCCCCCAGACCCTGGCCGTGCTCCAGTGGGTTTTCTCCTTCCTCCTCCTCGGTGAGACCCCCGAAACCGCCCTGGGCAGGGGGCTGGGGGTCCCCAAAATCCCCCCCCAGACCCTGGCCGTGCTCCAGTGGGTTTTCTCCTTCCTCCTCCTCGGTGAGACCCCCGAAACCGCCCTGGGCAGGGGGCTGGGGGTCCCCAAAATCCCCCCCGGGGACACCAAAATACCCCCACCCCCCTTTTACCCCCCCTTTTTTACCCCACCGGGATCCCCAAAATTCTTTAGGGAGGCGCTGGGCGTTTGCGCCCCCCCAAAAAATTTGGGGAATTTTGGGGATTTGGGGGGATTTTTTGGGGGGGGGGTTGGGGAATTTGGGGGGATTTTGGGGGATTTTTGGGAATTTGGGGGGATTTTGGGGGGGTTTGGGGGGGATTTTGGGGGGATTTTTGGGAATTTGGGGGGATTTTGGGGAGGTTTTGGGGGATTTTGGGGAGGTTTTTGGGGGGATTTTGGGAATTTAGGGGGAATTTGGGGGGATTTTTGGGAATTTGGGGGGATTTTGGGGGGATTTTGGGGGGGATTTTGGGAATTTGGGGGGATTTGGGGGACTTTTTTTGGGATTTGGGGAATTTAGGGGGATTTTGGGGGGATTTTGGGAATTTGGGGGGATTTTGGGGGGGTATTTTGGGGGTTTGGGGGAGATTTGGGGGGATTTTGAGGAGGTTTTTGGGGGATTTTGGGAATTTGGGGGGATTTTGGGAATTTGGGGGGATTTTGGGGGTTTGGGGGAGATTTCGGGGGATTTTGAGGAGGTTTTTGGGGGGATTTTGGGAACTTGGGGGGATTTTGAGGAGGTTTTTTGGGGATTTGGGGAATTTGGGGGAATTTGGGGGGATTTTTGGGAATTTAGGGGGAATTCGGGGGGGATTTTGGGAATTTGTGGGGATTTTTGGGATTTTGGGGGTTCGGAGGATTTGGGGGGGGTCTTTTGCTGTCAGAATTTGGGGGGTTTGAGGCGTTTTGGGGGGTTGGAGGGGGCAGAAAATCGCAGAATTAGGAGGGGGGGAAAATTCGGGATAAAGGGGAAAAATCACCCAAAATTTTGGGGATAAAATCCCAGAATTTGGGGATAAAATCCCAGAATTTTGGGGATAAAACCTCAGAATTTTGGGAATAAAATCCCAGAATCTGGGGGATAAAATCCCAGATTTTGGGGATAAAACCTCAGAATTTTGGGGATAAAATCCCAGAATTTTGGGGATAAAATCCCAGAATTTTTGGGGATAAAATCCCAGGATTTAGAGGGGGAAAATTCTGGAATGAAATACAATATAATGTGATATAATATATGTGATACAAATATATTTAATATGTGTATTTTATAGTATATAAATGTATAATAATGATAATACATAATATAGAATATTTAGTGTATAACATATAGAATGAATGTCTATAATATATAATATATAATATATAACATATAATATATAATATATAATATACAATATATAATCTAATCTATAACCTATAATATATAATATATAACATATAATATAGAATATAGAATATAGAATATAGAATATAGAATATAGAATCCATAATATATAAGATATAACATATAGCATATAATATATAATTTATAATTTATAATATAGAATATAGAATATAATTCTATATAATATTTGGCATATAATACATAATATATAAGGCATGATTATTGATCCATAACCGATACCTGCACAATTACTGATACATAACCGATCACCCAGCCTTTATCGATCCCAAATCGATCCCAAATCGATCCCTAATCGATCCCTGATCAATCCCTAATCGATCCCTGATCAATCCATTATCGATCCCTATCGATCCCGCAGGCCAGCTGTGCACGCTGCTGTTCCCAGAGCCAATAACCACACAATTAATTACCTCTAATCAATACCCGTACAATTACTGATCCATAACCGATCTCCCCATGGTTATCGATCCCTGATCAATCCCAAATTGATCCCTGATCGATCCATTATCGATCCCTATCGATCCCGCAGGCCAGCTGTGCACGCTGCTGTTCGTGCTGGCCCTGCGGGGAGAGCCAATAACCACCAATAACCACAGGGTTATTGATCCATAATCAATACCCGTACAATTACTGATCCATAACCGATCTCCCCATGGTTATCGATCCCTGATCGATCCCAAATCGATCCCTGATCAATCCATTATCGATCCCTATCGATCCCGCAGGCCCGCTGTGCACGCTGCTGTTCCCAGAGCCAATAACCACCAATACCCACACGGTTATTGATCCATAACCGATACCCGTACAATTACTGATCCATAACCGATCTCCCCATGGTTATCGGTCCCTGATTGATCCCCGATCGATCCCTATCGATCCCGCAGGCCCGCTGTGCACGCTGCTGTTCGTGCTGGCCCTGCGGGGAGAGCCAATAACCACCAATACCCACACAATTAATTACCTATAATCAATACCCGTACAATTACTGATCCATAACCGATCACCCGGCCA
Organism: Cyanistes caeruleus; assembly: GCF_971803275.1. Lineage (NCBI taxonomy): Eukaryota > Metazoa > Chordata > Aves > Passeriformes > Paridae > Cyanistes > Cyanistes caeruleus. The sequence goes on from NC_141738.1 coordinate 785,467, forward strand.
TTATCGATCCCCGATCGATCCCTATCGATCCCGCAGGCCCGCTGTGCACGCTGCTGTTCCCAGAGCCAATAACCACCAATACCCACAGGGTTATTGATCCATAATCAATACCCGTACAATTACTGATCCATAACCGATCACCCGGCCATTATCGATCCCTATCGATCCCTATCGATCCCGCAGGCCCGCTGTGCACGCTGCTGTTCGTGCTGGCCCTGCGGAGAGAGCCAATAACCACCAATACCCACACAATTAATTACCTCTAATCAATACCCGTACAATTACTGATCCATAACCGATCTCCCCATGGTTATCGATCCCTGATCGATCCCAAATCGATCCCTGATCAATCCATTATCGATCCCTATCGATCCCACAGGCCCGCTGTGCACGCTGCTGTTCCCAGAGCCAATAACCACCAATACCCACACGGTTATTGATCCATAACCGATACCTGTACAATTACTGATCCATAACCGATCTCCCCATGGTTATCAGTCCCTGATTGATCCCTGATCGATCCCAAATCGATCCCTGATCAATCCATTATCGATCCCGATCGATCCCGCAGGCCAGCTGTGCACGCTGCTGTTCCCAGAGCCAATAACCACACAATTAATTACCTATAATCAATACCCGTACAATTACTGATCCATAATCAATCTCCCCATGGTTATCGATCCCTGATCGATCCCAAATCGATCCCAAATTGATCCCCGATCGATCCCTATCGATCCCCCAGGCCAGCTGTGCACGCTGCTGTTCGTGCTGGCCCTGCGGGGAGAGCCAATAACCACCAATACCCACAGGGTTATTGATCCATAACCGATACCCGTACAATTACTGATCCATAACCGATCTCCCCATGGTTATCGGTCCCTGATTGATCCCTGATCGATCCCTATCGATCCCAAATCGATCCCCGATCGATCCCTATCGATCCCGCAGGCCCGCTGTGCACGCTGCTGTTCCCAGAGCCAATAACCACCAATACCCACACGGTTATTGATCCATAACCGATACCTGTACAATTACTGATCCATAACCGATCTCCCCATGGTTATCGATCCCTGATCGATCCCTATCGATCCCGCAGGCCCGCTGTGCACGCTGCTGTTCGTGCTGGCCCTGCGGGGAGAGCCAATAACCACCAATACCCACAGGGTTATTGATCCATAACCGATACCCGTACAATTACTGATCCATAACCGATCACCCGGCCATTATCGATCCCCGATCGATCCCTATCGATCCCGCAGGCCCGCTGTGCACGCTGCTGTTCCCAGAGCCAATAACCACCAATACCCACACGGTTATTGATCCATAACCGATACCCGTACAATTACTGATCCATAACCGATCACCCGGCCATTATCGATCCCTGATCGATCGCTATCGATCCCGCAGGCCCGCTGTGCACGCTGCTGTTCGTGCTGGCCCTGCGGGGAGAGCCAATAACCACCAATACCCACACAATTAATTACCTATAATCAATACCCGTACAATTACTGATCCATAACTGATCTCCCCATGGTTATCAGTCCCTGATTGATCCCGATCGATCCCTATCGATCCCTATCGATCCCTATCGATCCCGCAGGCCCGCTGTGCGCGCTGCTGTTCGTGCTGGCCCTGCGGGGAGAGCCAATAACCACCAATACCCACACAATTAATTACCTATAATCAATACCCGTACAATTACTGATCCATAACCGATCTCCCCATGGTTATCGATCCCTGATCGATCCCTGATCGATCCCTATCGATCCCGCAGGCCCGCTGTGCACGCTGCTGTTCGTGCTGGCCCTGCGGGGAGAGCCAATAACCACCAATACCCACACAATTAATTACCTATAATCAATACCCGTACAATTACTGATCCATAACCGATCTCCCCATGGTTATCGATCCCTATCGATCCCTATCGATCCCGCAGGCCCGCTGTGAACGCTGCTGTTCGTGCTGGCCCTGCGGGGAGAGCCAATAACCACCAATACCCACACAATTAATTACCTCTAATCAATACCCGTACAATTACTGATCCATAACCGATCTCCCCATGGTTATCGATCCCTGATCGATCCCAAATCGATCCCTGATCAATCCATTATCGATCCCTATCGATCCCGCAGGCCCGCTGTGCACGCTGCTGTTCGTGCTGGCCCTGCGGGGCCCGCTCTGGCCCCTGGCGCTGCTGTACGCGCTGTGGCTGCTGGCGGACCGGGACACGCCGCGCCGCGGGGGGCGCCCTTGCGCCTGGGTGCGCGCCTGGCCCGTCTGGCGTCACTTCCGGGACTACTTCCCCATCTCGGTGATCCTGGGCGGGGAATGGGCGGGAAAATGGGGCTAAGGGCGGGAAAAGGGGGCTGGGGGCGGGAAAAGGGGCTGGGGGCGGGGAATGGGGGCTGGGGGCGGGAAATGGGGGGTGGGGGCGGGAAAAGGGGGTTAGGGGGGTCCTGAAAGGGTTTGGGGGTGTCTGAGTGGGGTTTTGAGGGGTTTTGGGTGGTCCTGAAAGGGTTTGGGGGTGTCTGAGTGGGGTTTGGGGGTCTCTGGGTGGGGTTTGGGGGTGTCTGAGTGAGGTTTTGAGGGGTTTTGGGGGGTTCTGGAGGGTTTGGGGGTGTCTGAGTGGGGTTTTGAGGGGTTTTGGGTGGTCCTGAAAGGGTTTGGGGGTGTCTGAGTGGGGTTTTGAGGGGTTTTGGGTGGTCCTGAAAGGGTTTGGGGGTGTCTGAGTGAGGTTTTGAGGGGTTTTGGGTGGTCCTGAAAGGGTTTGGGGGTGTCTGAGTGGGGTTTTGAGGGGTTTTGGGTGGTCCTGAAAGGGTTTGGGGGTGTCTGAGTGGGGTTTTGAGGGGTTTTGGGTGGTCCTGAAAGGGTTTGGGGGTGTCTGAGTGGGGTTTTGAGGGGTTTTGGGTGGTCCTGAAAGGGTTTGGGGGTGTCTGAGTGAGCTTTTGGGGGGTTCTGGAGGGTTTTGGGGTGTCTGAGTGGGGTTTGGGGGGCTCTGGGTGGGGTTTGGGGGTGTCTGAGTGAGGTTTTGAGGGGTTTTGGGTGGTCCTGAAAGGGTTTGGGGGTGTCTGAGTGAGCTTTTGGGGGGTTCTGGAGGGTTTTGGGGTGCATGAGTGGGGTTTTGGGAGGTTTTGGGGAGTTCTGGATGGGGTTTGGGGGGGATTGGAGTGGGTTTTGGGGTGTCTGAGTGGGGTTTTGGGGGTTCTGGGGGGGTTTGGGGTCCTGGACGGGGGTTTTGGGGTATCTGAGTGGAGTTTGGGGTGCCTGGGTGGGGTTTGGGGGTGTCTGAGTGGGGTTTTGGGAGGTTTTGGGGGGATTAAGGGGGGTTCTGGGGGGTTTTGGGGTCCTGGAGGGTGGTTTGGGGTGTCTGAGTGGGGTTTTGGGGGCCTCTAGAGGGGTTTGGGGGGTTCTGGAGGGGTTTGGGGGTGTCTGAGTGGGGTTTGGGGGTGTCTGAGTGGGGTTTTGGGGGGGATTGGGGGTCCCTGGTGGGGTTTGGGGGAGGGTTGGGGTCCTTGAGTGGGGTTTTGGGGGGATTTTAGGGGGTTTTGGGGTTCTCTGGGTGGGATTTGGGGATTTGGGGGTCCCTGGGTGGGGTTTTGGGGGCATTTTCAGGGATTTTGGGGGTCCCTGGCTGAGGTTTGGGGGAGTTTGGGGGAATTTTGAAGATCCCGGGCTGGGATTTGATGAATTTTGGGGAAATTTTGGGGATTCTGAGCTGGGATTTGATGATTTTGGGTAAAAATTTTGGGGATTCTGAGCTGGGATTTGATGAATTTTGGGGATTTTGAGGATCCCAGGGTGGGATTTGGGGGAATTTTGGGGAATTTTGAAGATCCCGGGCTGGGATTTGATGAATTTTGGGGAAATTTTGGGGATTCTGAGCTGGGATTTGATGAATTTTGGGGAATTTTGAAGATCCCGGGCTGGGATTTGAGGGAATTTTGGGGAATTTTGGGGAATTTTGAGGATCCTGGGCTGGGATTTGAGGGAATTTTGGGGAATTTTGATGAAATTTGGGTATTTTGAGGCTCCCGGCCTGAGATTTAATACAATTTTAATCTCTCGGAGCGAATATTTCAGATAAAACCTCGCGATTTCACCTCCAAACAAAAATCTCCCATTCCCCCCACTTTCCAACCCAGAGAATTTTGGGATAAACCCCATTTTTAACCCTTTCCCTCTCAATTTTCATCCTCCCCCCCCAGCTGATCCGCACCACGCCGCTGGATCCCGGCAGGAATTACATTTTCGGATTCCACCCCCACGGGATTTTGGCCGCCGGAGCTTTTGGGAATTTCTGCACGGAAGCCACGGGATTTGGGGGGCTCTTCCCGGGGCTGAGCCCCCATCTCCTCACCCTCCCCTGCTGGTTCCGCCTCCCGTTTTTCCGGGAATACGCCATGGCCGGCGGTGAGTGCGGAATTCCCAAAAAAAAAAACCCAAAAAAAAATTGGGGAAAATTCACCCCAAAAATCCCCCCGGGGGTGGAAATCCGGAGTTGCCACTTCCTGGATTTTTGGGGTTTGTCCTGGGAATTCCCGAGGTTCCTGAGCTCTCTGGCAGACCCCAAATCCCTGGATTTTAACCCCAAATCCCTGGATTTTGAACCCCAAATCCCTGGATTTTAACCCCAAATCCCTGGATTTTGAACCCCAAATCCCTGGATTTTAACCCCCAAATCCCTGGATTTTAACCCCAAATCCCTGGATTTTAACCCCCAAATCCCTGGATTTTAACCCCAAATCCTGGATTTTAACCCCCAAATCCCTGGATTTTGAACCCCAAATCCCTGGATTTTAACCCCAAATCCCTGGATTTTAACCCCAAATCCCTGGATTTTAACCCCAAATCCCTGGATTTTAACCCCCAAATCCCTGGATTTTAAATCCCAAATCCCTGGATTTTAACCCCAAATCCCTGGATTTTAAACCCCAAATCCCTGGATTTTAAATCCCAAATCCCTGGATTTTAATCCCTAAATTCCTGGATTTTAACCCCCAAATCCCTGGATTTTAAATCCCAAATCCCTGGATTTTAACCCCAAATCCCTGGATTTTAATCCCCAAATCCCTGGATTTTAATCCCCAAATCCCTGGATTTGAACCCCAATTCCCGGATATTTCCCCCCCAATCCCGGATTTCCTCCCCCAATTCCAGATTTCCCCCCAATTCCCAGATTTCCCCCCAATTCCCGGATTTCCCCCCAATTCCCAGATTTCCCCCCAATTCCCGATTTTCCCCCCAATTCCCAATTTTTCCCCAATTCCAGGTCTGGTTTCCTCGGACCCCTCCAGCCTCGAGCACCTCCTGGCGCAGCCCCGGGGGGGCCGCGTGGCCGTGATCGCCCTGGGGGGGCCCCCGGAGGCTCTGGAGGCGCGGCCGGGGGGGCTCCGGCTGCAGCTGCTGCGCAGGAGGGGCTTCGTGCGCATCGCCCTCAAACACGGGTGGGGATAAAATGGGGCTGGGGGCTTCAAATTGGGTCTGGGGGCTTCGATTTGGGGGGTTTGGGGGGTAAATGTGGGTTTTGGGGGGGGTTGGGGGGGCTGGGGGGGCTGGAGGGGCTTCGTGCGCATCGCCCTCAAACACGGGTGGGGATAAAATGGGGCTGGGGGCTTCAATCGGGGTCTGGGGGCTTCGATTTGGGGGGTTTGGGGGGGTAAATGTGGGTTTTTGGGGGGGGTTTGGGGGGCTGGAGGGGCTTCGTGTGCATCGCCCTCAAACACGGGTGGGCTTCAAATGGGGCTGGGGGCTTCAAATTGGGGCTGGGGGCTTCGATTTGGGGGCTTTGGGGGTGATAAATGGGGGTTTGGGGGGGTTTGGGGGGGTTTTGGGGGGCTGGAGGGGCTTTGTGTGCATCGCCCTCAAACACGGGTGGGGATAAAATGGGGCTGGGGGCTTCAAATTGGGGCTGGGGGCTTCGATTTGGGGTCTGGGGGCTTCAATCGGGGTCTGGGGGCTTCGATTTGGGGGGTTTGGGGGTGATAAATGGGGGTTTGGGGGGGTTTGGGGGGATTTTGGGGGTCCCAAAGTGGATTTCTGTCATTCCCGGGATGGGTTTTTCCCGTATCCCCAATCTCGGGCCCCCCAATAATTCCCGTTCTTTCCCCATTGTTCTCCCCTTGTTCTCCCATTGTTCTCTCATTGTTTTCCCGTTGTTTTCCCGTTGTTCTCCGGTTGTTCCCCCGCTGTTCTCCCGCTGTTGTTCCCGGTTGTCCCCGGCTGTTTCCGGCTGTTGTTCCTGGCTGTTTCCGGCTGTTTCCCCGCTGTTGTCCGGCTGTTCCCCTGCGGTTGTCCCCGGCTGTCCCCGGCTGTTCCCGGCTGTTTCCGGCTGTTGTTCCCTGCTGTTGTCCGGCTGTTGTTCCTGGCTGTTCCCGGCTGTTCCCCCGCTGTTGTGTCCGGCTGTTGTTTCCGGCTGTTCCCCCGCGGCTGTTGTCCCCGGCTGTCGTCCGGCTGTCCCCGGCTGTTCCCCGTCTGTTGTCCGGCTGTTGTCCCCGGCTGTCGTCCGGCTGTTGTTGTCCGGCTGTTCCCCCGCGGCTGTTGTCCCTGGCTGTTCCCCCACGGCTGTTCCCCCGCGGCTGTTGTTGTCCGGCTGTTCCCCGGCTGTTCCCCGGCTGTTCCCCGGCTGTTCCCCGGCTGTTGTCCGGCTGTCCCCTGGCTGTTGTTCCTGGCTGTTGTCCGGCTGTTTCCCCGCTGTTGTTGTCCGGCTGTTGTCCCCGTCTGTCCCCGGCTGTTGTCCCTGGCTGTTCCCGGCTGTTGTCCCCGTCTGTTCCCGGCTGTTGTCCGGCTGTTTCCCCGCTGTTGTTGTCCGGCTGTTGTCCCCGGCTGTTGTTGTCCGGCTGTTGTCCCCGGCTGTTGTCCCCGGCTGTTGTTGTCCGGCTGTTGTTGTCCGGCTGTTGTTGTCCGGCTGTTGTTCCCCGGCCGTTCCCCGGCTGCTGTCCCCGGCTGTTCCTGGCTGTTCCCCGGCTGTTCCCGGCTGTTGTCCCCGGCTGTTGTTGTCCGGCTGTTGTTGTCCGGCTGTTCCCCGGCTGTTGTTCCCCGGCTGCTGTCCCCGGCTGTTGTCCCCGGCTGTTGTTCCCCGGCTGTTGTTCCCGGCTGTTGTTCCCGGCTGTTGTCCCCGGCTGTTGTCCGGCTGTTGTCCGGCTGTTCCCGGCTGCTGTCCCCGGCTCAGGGCCCCGCTGGTGCCGGTGTTCAGTTTCGGGGAGAACGAGCTGTTCCGGCAGGTTCCCAACCCGCCGGGCTCGCGGCTGCGGCGCCTGCAGCTGCGGCTGCAGCGGCTGCTGGGCCTGGCGCTGCCGCTCTTCCACGCCCGCGGAATCTTCCAGTACAACTTCGGGCTGCTGCCCTTCCGCCGGCCCGTCCACACCGTGGGTGAGCGGGGAAAGGGGGAAACACACCAAAAATGGGGGGAATACACAGAGAAATGGGGAAAAATACAAAAAAATGGGGGGAATTGGGAAAAATGGGGGAAAAACACACCAAAAATGGGGGGGAATACAAAGAAATGGGGAAAACACACCAAAAATGGGGGAAAACACAAAGAAATGGGGGAAAACACACCAAGAAATGGGGGAAAACACAAAAAAATGGGGGAAAACACACCAAAAAATGGGGAAAAATACAAAGAAATGGGGAAAACACACCAAAAATGGGGAAAACACAAAGAAATGGGGGAAAACACACCAAAAAATGGGGAAAACACAAAGAAATGGGGGAAAACACAAAGAAATGGGAAAAATACAAAGAAATGGGAAAAAAAAACACCAAAAAATGGGGGGAATTGGGGAAAAATGGGGAAAATGGGGAAAAACCACAAAGAAATGGGGAAAATACAAAGAAATGGGGGAAAAACACAAAGAAATGGGAAAAATACAAAAAAATGGGGGGAAAATACAAAAAAATGGGGAAAATACAAAAAAATGGGGAAAATACAAAGAAATGGGGAAAAAACACAAAGAAATGGGGAAAACACCAAAAAATGGGGAAAAACACAAAGAAATGGGGGAAAACACACCAAAAAATGGGGAAAAACACAAAGAAATGGGGGAAAACACACCAAAAATGGGGGAAAACACAAAGAAATGGGGAAAATACAAAAAACCAGGGAAAACCACAAAGAAATGGGAAAAATACAAAAAAATGGGGAAAAAACACATCAAAAAATGGGGGGAATTGGGGGAAAATGGGGAAAAATGGGGAAAAATGGGAAAAACACAACAAAAATGGGGGGAATTGGGGAAAAATGGGAAAAAATGGGAAAAACACACAAAAAATAGGGGGAAATTGGGAAAAAATGGGGAAAAATGGGGAAAAACACAAAGAAATGGGAAAAATACAAAAAAATGGGAAAATACACCAAAAAATGGGGGGAATTGGGGAAAAATGGGAAAAAATGGGAAAAAAACCACAAAAAAATGGGGAAAAACGACAAAGAAATGGGGAAAAACACAAAAAAATGTGAAAAAATACAAAGAAATGGGAAAAAACACAGAGAAATGGGGAAAAATCACAAAGAAATGGGGAAAATACAAAGAAATGGGGAAGAAACACAAAGAAATGGGGTAAAATACAAAGAAATGGGGAAGAAAAGGGTTAAATGGGAGGAAAAGGGGGGAAAATGGGGAAAAACACAAAAAAAAATGGGGAAAACTGTGGGAATGGGAAAAAAATGGGAGAAGTGGGGGGAAATGGGAAAAAATGCAAAAAAAATGGGTGAAAACGGAAAAAATGGTGAAAATGGGGGGAAAAAACGCAAAAAACACCCCACAAAAAAATCCCCAAAATATCCCAAAAAAAATCCTAAAAAATCCCCCAAAAATCAAAAAAAAATTCCCAAAAAATAAAAAAAAAATCCCCCAAAAAATCCCCCCAAAATCCTTAAAAAATCCCCAAAAATCCCAAAAAAATCCTAAAAAAAATCCCAAAAAAATAAAAAAAAATCCCAAAAAAATCCCAAAAAATCCCCCAAAAATAAAAAAAAAATCCTCCAAAACATCCCCAAAAAATCCCCCAAAATCCCCCAAAAATCCAAAAAAATCCCCCAAAAAATCCCCAAAAAAACCCCCCAAAAATCCCTAAAAAATCCCAAAAAATCCAAAAAAAATCCCAAAAAATTCCCAAAAATTCCCCCAAAATCCCCCCAAATTCCCAAGGCTCCCGTTGGATTTTGGGGTTCTCTCTGCTCGCAGTGGGGGGGGCCCCCCTGGAGCTGCCGCGGCTCCCGGAGCCCAAAAATCCCCAAAACCCGGAAAAAAGCCCCCAAAATCCAGAAAAAATTCCCCAAAAATCCAGGGAAAAAAACTCCATAAATCCCATTAAAGACTCCAAAAAATCCCATTAAAAAACTCCAAAAATGCCATTAAAAAACTCCAAAAATCCCATTAAAAACTCCATAAATTCCATTAAAAAACTCCAAAAATCCCATTAAAAAACTCCATAAATCCCATTAAAAAACTCCATTAATCCCATTTAAAAAACTCAAAAAATCCCATTAAAATTCCCCAAAAATCCAGGGAAAAAAACCTCCATAAATCCCATTAAAAAACTCTAAAAATCCCATTAAAAAACTCCAAAAATCCCATTAAAAAACTCCATAAATCCCATTAAAAAACTCCAAAAATCCCATTAAAAAACTCCAAAAATCCCATTAAAAAACTCCAAAAATCCCATTAAAAAACTCCAAAAATCCCATTAAAAATGGGAAGAAAATTTGTTAAAAAACAAAAAAAAATCCCCAAAAAATCCCAAAAAATCCCCAAAAAATCCCCCCAAAATAAAAAAAAAATCCCAAAAAAATCCCCAAAAATCCCCAAAAATCCCCCAAAAATAAAAAAAAAATCCCAAAAAAATCCAAAAAAAATCCCCCAAAAATCCCAAAAAATCCCCCAAAAATCCCCCAAAAAATCCCCAAAAAATCCCCAAAAAATCCCAAAAAATCCCAAAAAAATCCTAAAAAAATCCCAAAAAATTCCCAAAAAATTCCCCAAAAATCCCCCCAAATTCCCAAGGCTCCCGTTGGATTTTGGGGTTCTCTCTGCTCGCAGTGGGGGCCCCCCTGGAGCTGCCGCGGCTCCCGGAGCCCAAAAATCCCCAAAACCCGGAAAAAAGCTCCCAAAATCCAGAAAAAATTCCCCAAAAATCCAGGGAAAAAAACTCCATAAATCCCATTTAAAAACTCCAAAAATCCCATTAAAAAACTCCAAAAATCCCATTAAAAAACTCCAAAAATCCCATTAAAAAACTCCATAAATCCCATTAAAAATTGGAAGAAAATTTGTTAAAAAACAAAAAAAAATCCCTAAAAAAATCCCAAAAAACCCAAAAAAATCCCCCAAAATAAAAAAAAATCCCCCAAAAAATTCCCAAAAAAATCCCCCCAAAATCCAAAAAAAATCCCCAAAAATCCCAAAAAAATACCCAAAAAATCCCAAAAAAATCCCCAAAAAATCAAAAAAAAATCCCCCCAAAAATAAAAAAAAATCCCAAAAAAATCCCCCAAAAAATTCCAAAAAATCCAAAAAAAATCCCCCAAAAAATCCCAAAAAATCCAAAAAAAATCCCCCAAAAAATCCCAAAAAATCCAAAAAAAATCCCCCAAAAAATCGCAAAAAAATCCCAAAAAAATCCCAAAAAATTCCCAAAAATTCCCCAAAAATCCCCCCAAATTCCCAAGGCTCCCGTTGGATTTTGGGGTTCTCTCTCCTCGCAGTGGGGGCCCCCCTGGAGCTGCCGCGGCTCCCGGAGCCCAAAAATCCCAAAAACCCGGAAAAAAGCCCCCAAAATCCAGAAAAAAATCCCCAAAATCCAGGGAAAAAAACTCCATAAATCCCATTTAAAAACTCTAAAAATCCCATTTAAAAACTCCAAAAATCCCATTAAAAAACTCCATAAATCCCATTAAAAATTGGAAGAAAATTTGTTAAAAAACAAAAAAAAATCCCTAAAAAAATCCCAAAAAACCCCAAAAAATCCCCAAAAATAAAAAAAAATCCCCCCAAAAATTCCCAAAAAAATCCCCCCAAAATCCAAAAAAAATCCCCAAAAATCCCAAAAAAATACCCAAAAAATCCCAAAAAAATCCCCAAAAAATCAAAAAAAAATCCCCCAAAAAATAAAAAAAATCCCCAAAAAATCCCCCAAAAAATCCTAAAAAATCCCCCAAAAATCCTAAAAAAATCCCCCCAAAAATCCCAAAAAATTCCAAAAAAATCCCAAAAAAATCCTAAAAAATCCTAAAAAAAATCCCCAAAAAATTCCCAAAAAAATTCCCAAAAATTCCCCAAAAATCCCCCCAAAATTCCCAAGGCTCCCGTTGGATTTTGGGGTTCTCTCTGCTCGCAGTGGGGGCCCCCCTGGAGCTGCCGCGGCTCCCGGAGCCCAAAAATCCCAATAAAAATAAATCCCAAAAACCCAGAAAAAATTCCCCAAAATCCCATAAAAACCCCAAAAAATCCAGGGAAAAATCCCCAAAAATCCCATTAAAAATTGGAAGAAAATTTGTTAAAAAACAAAAGAAATCCCTAAAAAAATCCCAAAAAATCCCAAAAAATCCCCAAAAATCACCCCAAAAAATCCCCCAAAAATCCCCAAAAAATCCCCCCAAAATCGCAAAAAAATCCCCAAAAAATCCTAAAAAAATCCCCAAAAAATCAAAAAAAAAATCCCCAAAAAATCCCAAAAAATCCCAAAAAAATCCTAAAAAATCCTAAAAAATCCTAAAAAAAATCCCCAAAAAATTCCCAAAAAAATTCCCAAAAATTCCCCAAAAATCCCCCCAAATTCCCAAGGCTCCCGTTGGATTTTGGGGTTCTCTCTGCTCGCAGTGGGGGCCCCCCTGGAGCTGCCGCGGCTCCCGGAGCCTTCGGAAGCCGAGGTGGAGCTTTGGCACCGGCGTTACCGGGAGCGGCTGCGGGAGCTCTTCGAGGAGCACAAATCGGGGTACGGGGTCCCCCCCGAGCGCCGCCTCAGCTTCGTCTGAACCCCAGAAACCTCCCCGGACACCCCAAAAAAATCGGGGGGGAACCCCCAAATTTCTGTACCCCCCAAAAATGGATTTTAAAGCCAATAAATCGCTTGGAAATGAGGAATATTTTGATTTTTTTTCGGGATTTTTAGGGGGTTTTGGGGCTCCTGAGCTGCGTCTGAACCCCAAAAACCTCCCCGGACACCCCAAAAAAATCGGGGGGGAACCCCCAAATTTCTGTACCCCCCAAAAATGGGTTTGAATTGGGGAATATTCTGATTTTTGGGGGGATTTTGGGGAGATTTTGGGGGGTTTTGAGGGGTTTTGGGGAATTTTGGGGTTTTTTGGGGGGATTTCGGGGTGCAAGAGGCTCAAAAACTTTTGGGGGGTCCCTTTGGGGTGGGGATTTGGGGGAAATTTGGGGATTTTGGGGTTTTTTTGGGGGGGTTTGAAGGTTTGAGGGGGAATTTTGGGGAGATTTTGGGGTGGATTTGGAGGATTTTGGGGGGAATTTTGAGGATTTTGGGGGAATTTTGTGGATTTTGGGGGAATTTTGAGGATTTGGGGGGGAATTTTGAGGATTTTGGGGGGAATTTTGTGAATTTTGGGGTGGATTTGGAGGATTTTGGGGTGGATTTGGAGGATTTTGGGGGGAATTTTGTGAATTTTGGGGGAATTTGGAGGATTTTGGGGGGAATTTTGTGGATTTTGGTGGAATTTTGAGGATTTTGGGGGGAATTTTGAGGATTTTGGGGGGAATTTTGTGGATTTTGGGGGGAATTTTGAGGATTTTGGGGGGAATTTTGTGGATTTTGGGGCGGATTTTGTGGATTTTGGGGGAAATTTTGAGGATTTTGGGGGGAATTTTGAGGATTTTGGGGGGAATTTTGAGGATTTTGGGGGAATTTTGAGGATTTTGGGGGAAATTTTGAGGATTTTGGGGGAATTTTGAGGATTTTGGGGGGAATTTTGAGGATTTTGGGGGGAATTTTGTGAATTTTGGGGGAATTTTGAGGATTTTGGGGGGAATTTTGTGAATTTTGGGGGAATTTTGAGGATTTTGGGGGGAATTTTGAGGATTTTGGGGGGAATTTTGTGAATTTTGGGGGAATTTGGAGGATTTTGGGGTGGATTTGGAGGATTTTGGGGGGAATTTTGTGAATTTTGGGGGAATTTGGAGGATTTTGGGGGGAATTTTGAGGATTTTGGGGGGAATTTTGAGGATTTTGGGGGAATTTTGTGGATTTTGGGGGGAATTTTGAGGATTTTGGGGGGAATTTTGTGGATTTTGGGGGGAATTTTGAGGATTTTGGGGTGGATTTGGAGGATTTTGGGGGGAATTTTGAGGATTTTGGGGGAATTTTGAGGATTTTGGGGGAATTTTGAGGATTTTGGGGGGAATTTTGTGAATTTTGGGGTGGATTTGGAGGATTTTGGGGGGAATTTTGAGGATTTTGGGGGAATTTTGAGGATTTTGGGGGGAATTTTGTGGATTTTGGGGGGAATTTTGAGGATTTGGGGGGAATTTTGTGGATTTTGGGGGGAATTTGGAGGATTTTGGGGGGAATTTTGTGAATTTTGGGGGAATTTGGAGGATTTTGGGGGAAATTTTGAGGATTTTGGGGGAAATTTTGTGGATTTTGGGGCGGATTTTGAGGATTTTGGGGGAATTTTGTGGATTTTGGGGAAATTTTGAGGATTTTGGGGGAATTTTGAGGATTTTGGGGGGAATTTTGTGGATTTTTTGGAGATTTCGGGGTACGAGAGGCTCCAAAACGTTTGGGGGCTCCCTTTGGGGTCGGGATTTTGGGGTAAATTTGGGAATTTTTTGGCTTTTCAGGGGATTTTGAGGGGGCTCTCGGGGGCTCAGGATTTGGTGGATTTTGGGATGATTTGGGGCGGTTTTGGGGGTGATTTTGAAGAATTCAGGGTTTGATTTTGGGGTGTTTTAACAACATTTCCAGCCTCGATCCCCGAGGGAACCCCAAAACTTCCCCTTTTTTTTTGGGTCTCTTTGTCAACCTCAAATTTGATTTTTTTCCCCTTTTTTAGGGCCTTTTCAAACCGGGTTTTTTTTGGAGGATTTGGGGATTTTTTTGGGGGTCTCCCTGGAGGATTTTGGGGTTCTCCAAGGGGGGGTTCCCCCTTTTTTTCCCCCTCCTTCCCTGCCCCCCCAAACACGCCCGGCTCCTTCCCCCGCCCCTCGGGCAAAGTTCGGGCTCGGCCGGGACGTGGCGGCCTCGGGAGGTACCGGAGGAGGGAGGGGGGGGGGGTTTGGGGGGGTTTTGGGGGGTCCCCGAAATTTTTGGGGGTTCCCCCCAATTTTTAAGGGTCCCCCAAAGGGTCCTGGACCCCCCCCCCCAGCGGTGTCACCGCAATTTGTGCCCCCCCGGGGCAGTTATGGGGGGAACTTTTCGTTCCGTGCTGCAGGCGCTGTGCGTGGTGCAATGGATGCTGACCTTCCTCTTCCTCGGTAATTAGCGCCCGCTAATTAGGGTGGGGGGGGTAATTAACCCCTGGGAGAGTTAATTAACCCTTTGGAGAGAGGGTTCAAGCCCCTGGAGGGGTAATTAATGGAGGTATTAATGACTAGAAGGGTTAATTAATTAGGGAGAGGGCGGTATTGAAGGGGTTAAGTGCAGAGGAAGTAATTAACTGGGGTAATTAGCGGGGGTTAATTAAGGCTGGGGGAATAATTAACCCCTGGGAGAGTTAATTAACCCTTTGGAGAGGAAGTTCAAGCCCCTGGAAGGGTAATTAATGGGGGCATTAATGACTAGAAGGGTTAATTAATTACTGACAGGGGAGTGTTGATGGGGTTAAAGGTGGAGGAAGTAATTAACTGGGGTAATTAGCGGGGGTTAATTAAGGCTTGGGGGAATAATTAACCCCTGGGAGAGTTAATTAACCCTTTGGAGAGGAAGTTCAAGCCCCTGGAGGGGTAATTAATGGAGGTATTAATGACTAGAAGGGTTAATTAATTACTGACAGGCGGTATTGATGCGGTTAAGTGCAGAGGAAGTAATTAACTGGGGTAATTAGGGAGGGTTAATTAAGGCTGGGGGAATAATTAACCCCTGGGAGAGTTAATTAACCCTTTGGAGAGGGGGTTCAAGCCCCTGGAAGGGTAATTAATGGGGGCATTAATGACTAGAAGGGTTAATTAATTAGGGAGAGGGCGGTATTGAAGGGGTTAAGTGCAGAGGAAGTAATTAACTGGGGTAATTAGCGGGGGTTAATTAAGGCTGGGGGAATAATTAACCCCTGGGAGAGTTAATTAACCCTTTGGGGAGGAAGTTCAAGCCCCTGGAAGGGTAATTAATGGGGGCATTAATGACTAGAAGGGTTAATTAATTACTGAGAGGCGGTATTGATGGGGTTAAAGGTGGAGGAAGTAATTAACTGCGGTAATTAGGGAGGGTTAATTAAGGCTGGGGGAATAATTAACCCCTGGGAGAGTTAATTAACCCTTTGGGGAGGGGGTTTAAGCCGCTGGAAGGGTAATTAATGGAGGTATTAATGACTAGAATGGTTAATTAATTAAGGAGAGGGGAGTGTTGAAGGGGTTAAAGGTGGAGGCAGTAATCAACGGGGGTAATTAAGCCTGGGGGGTAATTAGCGGGGGTTAATTAAGGATGGGGGCTTAATTAAGCTTTGAGGAAGGGGTTAAGACGTTGGGGAGGTCTAATTAATCCGGGGTGGGCAATTAATAGTAGGGTAATTAGTGCCTGGGGGGTAATCAGGGGGGAGGGAGGAGTTAGGAGGGGCGGGGCAATTAACGGGAGGGGTCTAATTAACCCCGGGGGCTTAATTAAACCGAGGGGGGTAATTAATAGGGAGGGGGGAATTAACCCCGAGGGCGGGGCAATTAACGCGGGTTTAATTAACCGCAGCGTGGCAATTAATGTGGGGGGGGAGTTAACCCCAGGGGGTAATTAGGCGTAATTAACGGGGGATTAATTAACACCAGGGGGTTAATTAAAGGGGGGTTAAGTAGCACCGAGAGAGGCAATTAACTGGGGGGGGGGAATAGAATAATTAACCCCGGGGGGATAATTAAGGGAGGGGCAGTAATTAACCACGGGGGGGGGAATAATTAACGGGGTGGGGAGCAATTAATGGGGAATTAATTAACCCTAGGAAGGAGATAATTATTCCTGGGGACAATTAATTAACTCGAGGGGGGCTAATTAATGGGGGGGGGGAATGAACCCCTAAAGGGGACAATTAACGAGGGGAGAGTAATTAACGGGGAGTTAATTAACCCCGAATGGGGCAATTAGCGGGGAGGTGAGAATAATTAATTAGTGGGCAATTAATTAACTCGAGTGGGCTAATTAATGGCGGGGGAGAAAACGACTCCCCTAGCAGGGTGCAATTAACTGGACGGCAATTAACGGGGAGTTAATTAACGGGGAGTTAATTAACGGCCGGAGGAATTAACGGGGTGTTAATTAACGGGGAGGGAAGTAACGGGAAGTTAATTAACGGGGCGGCAATTAACGGGGAGTTAATTAACAGGGGGTTATTTATCGGGGAGGCTAATTAACGGGGAGATAATTATCGGGGGGTTAATTAACGGGGAGGGAAATAATGAGGAGGGAATTAACGGGGCGGCAATTACTGGGGAGTTAATTACCGGGGAGTTAATTAACGGTGGGGGGGAATTAACAGGGAGGGAATTAACGGGGAGTTAATTAAAGAGGGGGTTAATTAACGAGGAGGGAAATAATGAGGAGGGAATTAACGGGGAGGGAATTAGCGGGGAGTTAATTAAAGGGGCGGCAATTAACGGGGAGGGAATTAGCGGGGACTTAATTAACTGGGAGAGTTAATTAACGGGGAGGAAATTAACGGGGCGGAAATTAACGGCGGGGGGAATTCCCGGGGCGTTAATTACCGGGGAGCTAATTAACGGGGAGTTAATTACTGGGGATTTAATTATCGGGGAGCTAATTAACGGGGAGTTAATTACTGGGGGGTTAATTCCCGGGGGGTTAATTATCGGGGGGTTAATTATCGGGGGGTTAATTACAGGGGAGTTAATTATCGGGGAGCTAATTAACGGGGAGTTAATTCCCGGTGAGCTAATTCCCGGGGGGTTAATTATCGGTGAGTTAATTCCCGGTGAGTTAATTACCGGGCGGTTAATTACCGCTGAGTTAATTACCGGTGAGTTAATTACCGGGGGGTTAATTCCCGGTGAGTTAATTACCGGGCGGTTAATTACCGCTGAGTTAATTACCGGGGAGTTAATTACCGGTGAGTTAATTACCGGGGGGTTAATTCCCGGTGAGTTAATTACCGGGCGGTTAATTACCGCTGAGTTAATTACCGGGGAGTTAATTACCGGGGAGCTAATTACCGGGGGGTTAATTCCCGGTGAGTTAATTACCGGGGAGCTAATTCCCGGGGGGTTAATTACCGGTGAGTTAATTACCGGGGGGTTAATTACCGGTGAGTTAATTCCCGGTGAGTTAATTACCGGGGAGCTAATTCCCGGTGAGTTAATTACCGGTGAGTTAATTACCGGGGAGCTAATTCCCGGTGAGTTAATTACCGGTGAGTTAATTCCCGGGGAGCTAATTCCCGGTGAGTTAATTACCGGTGAGTTAATTACCGGGGAGCTAATTACCGGGGGGTTAATTCCCGGGGGGTTAATTCCCGGTGAGTTAATTACCGGGGGGTTAATTCCCGGGGGGTTAATTACCGGTGAGTTAATTACCGGTGAGTTAATTACCGGGGGGTTAATTACCGGGGGGTTAATTACCGGTGCGTTAATTACCGGTGAGTTAATTACCGGGGAGCTAATTACCGGGGAGTTAATTCCCGGGGGGTTAATTCCCGGTGAGTTAATTACCGGGGAGCTAATTACCGGGGGGTTAATTACCGGGGGGTTAATTACCGGTGAGTTAATTACCGGTGCGTTAATTACCGGTGAGTTAATTACCGGTGCGTTAATTACCGGTGAGTTAATTACCGGTGAGTTAATTACCGGTGAGTTAATTACCGGTGAGTTAATTACCGGTGCGTTAATTACCGGTGAGTTAATTACCGGGGAGCTAATTACCGGGGGGTTAATTCCCGGGGGGTTAATTCCCGGTGAGTTAATTACCGGGGGGTTAATTACCGGTGAGTTAATTACCGGTGAGTTAATTACCGGTGAGTTAATTCCCGGTGAGTTAATTACCGGGGGGGTTAATTACCGGTGAGTTAATTACCGGTGAGTTAATTACCGGTGAGTTAATTCCGGGCGGTGTGAGCGGCTGGCTGTGGCTGTGGGCGGGGTCGGGGGGGTCCATTAGGGTAATCACGGTAATGAGAGCGCTAATGAGGGCGCTAATGAGGGCGTTAATTAGGGCCGGTGTCGCTGCTGGCGCTGCTGGCGCTGCTCAGGACGCGGCTCTGGATCCTCCCGGTCACCTACGGGGGGTGGTGGCTCTGGGACTGGAACGGGCCCGACACAGGTGGGGACATCACTGGGGACAGCATTGGGGACACTGGGGACATCAATGGGGACATCAGTGGGGACATCACTGGGGACACTGGGGACATCACTGGGGACAGCATTGGGGACACTGGGGACAGCATTGGGGACACTGGGGACATCAATGGGGACATCAGTGGGGACACTGGGGACATCAGTGGGGACATCACTGGGGACACTGGGGACATCAGTGGGGACACTGGGGACAGCATTGGGGACACTGGGGACATCACTGGGGACAGTGGGGACAGCATTGGGGACACGGGGGACATCAGTGGGGACACTGGGGACATCACTGGGGACACTGGGGACAGCATTGGGGACACTGGGGACACTGGGGACACTGGGGACATCACTGGGGACACAGGGACAGCCGGGGGACAGCATTGGGGACATTGGGGACACTGGGGACAGTGGGGACATGGGGACAGCACTGGGGACACGGGGACGGCCAGGGGACATTGGAGACAGCCAGGGGACATTGGGGACACTGGGGACAGTGGGGACACGGGGACAGCATTGGGGACACAGGGACAGCCAGGGGACACTGGGGACATCACTGGGGACATTTGGGACAGTGGGGACAGCACTGGGGACATTGGGGACAGTGGGGACAGCACTGAGGACAGCAGGGACACGGGGACAGCACTGGGGACATTGGGGACAGAGGGGAGAGCGGGGGGACATTGGGGGGGTTGGGGACATTGGGAGGACACAGGGGAGGGACAGGGGACACCTGGGGGGTGACATTGGGGACATGGGGAGGTTGGGGACACCATGGGGACATTTGGGACAGCAGGGATGGGGGGGACTTTGGGGACATTGGGGGGGTTGGGGACATTGGGGGGGTTGGGGACATTGGGGGGGTTGGGGACAGTGTCCCGGGGGTGTCCCCGAATGTCCCCAAGTGTCCCCTCGCTGTCCCCAGGGCCGCGGCACTGGGATTGGCTCCGGAGCTGGCGCGTCTGGGACCATTTCTGTGACTATTTCCCCATCCGGGTACCGGGAACTGTCCCCAAATGTCCCCAAAATGTCCCCAATGTCCCCCAATGTCCCCAATGTCCCCCAATGTCCCCAAAATGTCCCCAATGTCCCCAATGTCCCCAATGTCCCCAATGTCCCCAATGCCCCCAATGTCCCCAATGTCCCCAATGTCCCCCCAACGTCTCCAATGTCCCCAATGTCCCCAACGCCCCCAATGTCCCCAATGTCCCCAATGTCCCCTCCCCAATGTCCCCCCAATGTCCCCGATGTCCCAAATCCCCCCAACGCCCCCAATGTCCCCAACGCCCCCAATGTCCCCAATCCCCCCAATGTCCCCAATGTCCCCCCGTGTCTCAGGTGGTCCGTGAGTGTCCCCTGCCCCCCGGCCGCAGTTTCCTGCTCCCCGCCCACCCCCACCCCTGTCCTGATGTCCCCAATGTCCCCAGTGTCCCCCAATGTCCCCAATCCCCCCAATCCGCCCGATGTCCCCGATGTCCCCATTGTCCCCAGTGTCCCCCAATGTCCCCAATCCCCCCAATCCGCCCGATGTCCCCGATGTCCCCAATGTCCCCAATGTCCCCCAATGTCCCCAATCCCCCCAACATCCCCAATGTCCCCAATGTCCCCAACGCCCCCAACGCCCCCAATGTCCCCCAACGCCCCCAATGTCCCCAATGTCCCCAACGCCCCCGATGTCCCCAATGTCCCCAATGTCCCCCAATGTCCCCAATCCCCCCAATGTCCCCAGTATCCCCGATGTCCCCAATGTCCCCAATGTCCCCCCAATGTCCCCAACGCCCCCAACACCCCCAATGTCCCCCAACGCCCCCAATGTCCCCAATGTCCCCAACGCCCCCAACGCCCCCAATGTCCCCAATGTCCCAAATCCCCCCAATGTCCCCAACACCCCCAATGTCCCCAATGTCCCCAATGTCCCCAATGTCCCCCCGTGTCCCAGGTGGTCCGTGAGTGTCCCCTGCCCCCCGGCCGCAGTTTCCTGCTCCCCGCCCACCCCCACGGCATCTCCTGTATCGGGGTCTTCGGCGCTTTCGTCACGGCTGCGCGCGGGGCCAGCGCCACCCCCGGCCCCGGGGGACCCTGCCCGGGGCTGCGGCCCAGCCTGGCCGCCCTGGAGGGGCTGTTCCGCCTGCCGCTGTACCGGGAGTACGCCATGGCCGCCGGTTCGTGGGGTTCGGGGGTTCAGGGGGGGTTCGGGGGGGTTTGGGGATTTTTTTGGGATTTTTTTGGGATTTTTTTGGGATTTTTTTGGGATTTTTTTATGATTTTTTTTGGATTTTCGGGGGACTTTTTTTGAAATGTTTTGGGATTTTTGGGGGATTTTTTGAGATTTTTTGGGGGTTTTTTGAGATTTTTTGGGGATTTTTTTGGGAATTTTTTGGGATTTTTTGGGGGATTTTTTGGGATTTTGGGGGGATTTTTTGGGGATTTTTTTGGGGATTTTTTGAGATTTTTTTATGATTTTTTTCGGATTTTCGGCGGACTTTTTTTGAAATGTTTTGGGATTTTTTGGGGATTTTTTTTTGTTTTTTTTTGATTTTTGGGGGATTTTTTTTTTATTTTTTGGGGGTTTTTTGAGATTTTTTTTATGATTTTTTGGGGATTTTTGGGGATTTTTTTCGGAATGTTTTGGGATTTTTGGGGTTTTTTTTGGGATTTTTTAGTTTTTTTGAGATTTTTGGGATTTTTTTGGGGATTTTTTCGATTTTTTGAGATTTTTTGGGGGGATTTATTTTTTATTTTTTGGGGGAGAATTTTTTTGGATTTTTTTTATGATTTTTTGGTGGGGTTTTTTAGGGGGTTATGGACGGGGCTGTTCCGCCTGCCGGTGTACCGGGAGTGCGCCATGGCCGCCGGTTCGTGGGGTTCGGGGGTTCAGGGGGGGTTGGGGATTTTTGGGGATTTTTTTGGGATTTTTGGGGATTTTTTGGGGATTTTTTTGGGATTATTTTGGGGATTTTTTTGGGGATTTTTTGGGATTTTTTTGGGATATTTTGGGGATTTTTTGGGGGATTTTTTGAGATTTTTTTATGATTTTTTTCGGATTTTCGGGGGATTTTTTTTGGAATGTTTTGGGATTTTTTGGGGATTTTTTGAGATTTTTTTGGGGATTTTTGGAGATTTTTTGGGGATTTTTTTGGGATTTTTTTTGATTTTTGGGGGATTTTTTTTGGGATTTTTTTTTTATTTTTTGAGATTTTTTTATGATTTTTTGGGGATTTTTTGAGGGATTTTTTTGGGATTTTTTGGGGCCTTTTTGAGATTTTTTTATGATTTTTTGGGGATTTTTGGGGGATTTTTTTCGGAATGTTTTGGGATTTTTTGGGAATTTTTTGAGATTTTTTTGGGATTTTTTGGGAATTTTTTGGGATTTTTGGGG
This sequence comes from Cyanistes caeruleus, assembly GCF_971803275.1. NCBI lineage: Eukaryota > Metazoa > Chordata > Aves > Passeriformes > Paridae > Cyanistes > Cyanistes caeruleus. Next base: position 807,295 of record NC_141738.1, read on the forward strand.
GGATTTTTTTGGATTTTTGGGGGATTTTTTGGGGATTTTTTGGGGGATTTTTTGAGATTTTTTTATGATTTTTTGGGGATTTTTGGGGGATTTTTTTCGGAATGTTTTGGGATTTTTTGGGGATTTTTGGAGATTTTTTGGGGATTTTTTGAGATTTTTTGGGGATTTTTTGGGGATTTTTTTTGATTTTTGGGGGATTTTTTTGGGGATTTTTTGAGATTTTTTGAGATTTTTTTATGATTTTTTTGGGATTTTTTGGGGGATTTTTTAGATTTTTTGAGATTTTTTGGGGGGATTTTTTTTTTAATTTTTTGGGGGAGAATTTTTTTGGATTTTTTTTATGATTTTTTGGTGGGGTTTTTTAGGGGTTTATGGACGGGGCTGTTCCGCCTGCCGGTGTACCGGGAGTGCGCCATGGCCGCCGGTTCGTGGGGTTCGGGGGTTCGGGGGGGGGTTGGGGATTTTTGGGGATTTTTTTGGGATTTTTGGGGATTTTTTTGGGGATTTTTTGGGATTATTTTGGGGATTTTTTTGGGGATTTTCTGGGATTTTTGGGGGATATTTTGGGGATTTTTTTGGGGATTTTTTGAGATTTTTTTATGATTTTTTTCAGATTTTCGGGGGATTTTTTTCGGAATGTTTTGGGATTTTTTGGGGATTTTTTGAGATTTTTTGGGGATTTTTGGAGATTTTTTGGGGATTTTTTTGGGATTTTTTTTTATTTTGGGGGGATTTTTTTTGGGATTCTTTTGGGATTTTTTGAGATTTTTTTTCTGATTTTTTGGGGATTTTGGGGGGATTTTTTGGGGATTTTTTGGGGCCTTTTTGAGATTTTTTTATGATTTTTTGGGGATTTTTGGGGGATTATTTTCGGAATGTTTTGGGATTCTTGGGGATTTTTTGAGATTTTTTGGGGATTTTTGGAGATTTATTTGGGGATTTTTTTGGGATTTTTTTAGATTTCTGGGGGATTTTGGGGGGGGATTTTTTGGGGATTTTTTGAGATTTTTTTATGATTTTTTGGGATTTTTTTATGATTTTTTTGGGGATTTTTGGGGGATTTTTTTTTTGATTCTTTGGGGATTTTTTGGGATTTTTTAATGATTTTTGGGGGATTTTTGGGGAATTTTTTGTGATTTTGGGATTTTTTTTGTGATTTCTGGGGGGATTTTTTGGGGATTTTTGGAGGGATTTTTTGGGAATATTTTGGGAATTTTTTTATGATTTTTTCGAGATTTTTTGGGATTTTTTGGGGTTTTTGGGGGGGATTTTTTGGGAATATTTTGGGAATTTTTTTTTAAATTTTGGGGTGTTTTTTTGATTTTGGGACATTTTATGATTTCGGGGTTCCCCCAACCCCATTTTTTGGGGCTGTGCCCCTCACCCAGCCCTGCCCGGACTGGGAGTGGGGTCAGATTTGGGGAAAATCCGGGCGGTTTTGGGATCAATTTGGGGAAAATCCGGGCGGTTTTGGGATCAATTCGGGGCTTTTTCCCCGGGTTTTTTATGGAATTTTGGGGTTTTTTGGGGGGATTTGGGGTTTTTATGATTTCGGGGTTCCCAAACCCCATTTTTTAGGGCTGTGCCCCTCACCCAGCCCTGCCCGAACTGGGAGTGGGGTCAGATTTGGGGTAAATCCGGGCGTTTTTGGGATCAATTTGTGCCTTTTTCCCTTGGTTTTTTATGGGATTTAGGGGTGTTTTTTTGTAATTTTGGGGTTTTTTGGGGGGATTTGGGGTTTTTATGATTTCGGGGTTCCCAAACCCCATTTTTTAGGGCTGTGCCCCTCACCCAGCCCTGCCCGAACTGGGAGTGGGGTCAGATTTGGGGTAAATCCGGGCGTTTTTGGGATCAATTTGTGCCTTTTTCCCTTGGTTTTTTATGGGATTTAGGGGTGTTTTTTTGTAATTTTGGGGTTTTTTGGGGGGATTTGGGGTTTTTATGATTTCGGGGTTCCCCCAACCCCATTTTTTAGGGCTGTGCCCCTCACCCAGCCCTGCCCGAACTGGGACTGGGGTCAGATTTGGGGAAAATCCGGGCGGTTTTGGGATCAATTTGGGGAAAATCCGGGCGTTTTTGGGATCAATTCGAGGCTTTTTCCCCGGGTTTTTTATGGGATTTTGGGGTTTTTTTTAGGGATTTTGGGGTTTTTTGGGGGGATTTGGGGTTTTTATGATTTCGGGGTTCCCGAACCCCGTTTTTTAGGGCTGTGCCCGGTGAGCCAGCGCTGTTTGAACTGGGGTCAGATTTGGGGAAAATCCGGGCGTTTTTGGCATCAATTTGTGCCTTTTCCCCCGGGTTTTTTATGGAATTTTGGGGTTTTTTGGGGGGATTTTGAGATTCTATGATTTCGGGGTCCCCGAACCCCATTTTTTAGGGCTGTGCCCGGTGAGCCAGCGCTGTCTGGACGCGGTTCTGTCCCGGGGGTCGCAGGCGCTGCTGATCATGGTGGGGGGCGCGGCCGAGGCTCTGGAGGGGACCCCGGGGTGTCACCGCGTCACCCTCCGCAACCGGCGCGGCTTCGTGCGCCTGGCGCTGCGCCACGGGTACCCCAACAGGGATTTGGGACATTTTGGGGGGTTTTGGGGGGATTTGGGGCGGATTTGGGGTCATTTGGGGCGGTTTTGGGGCGTTTTGGGGTGAAATATTGGGGGTTTTTGGAGGGAGTTTTGGGGTTTTGGGGTGATTTGGGGATGATTTGGAGAGGTTTTGGGAGGATTTGGAGAGAATTTGGGGTGATTTGGGGGGATTTGGGGTGATCTGGAAGGGTTTTGGGGGGATTTGGGGCATTTTTTGGGGTGATTTGGGGCCATTTGGGGCGGTTTTGGGGCGATTTGGGGTGAAATATTGGGGTTTTTTTAAAGGAGTTTTGGGGTTTTGGGGTGATTTTGGGATGTTTTGGAGAGGTTTTGGGATGTTTTGGAGAGGTTTTGGGGGGATTTGTGGGGATTTGGGGAGATCTGGAAGGGTTTTGGGGGGATTTGGGGCATTTTTGGAGGAATTTGGGGCGGATTTGGGGCGGTTTGGGGTGAAATATTGGGGTTTTTTTTAAAGAGTTTTGGGGTTTTGGGGTGATTTTGGGATGATTTGGAGAGGTTTTGGGGGGGATTTGGAGAGAATTTGGGGACATTTGGAAGGGTTTTTGGGGAATTTGGGGAGATTTGGGGCGGATTTGGGGTCATTCGGGGCGGTTTTGGGGCGGTTTGGGCTGAAATATTGGGATTTTTTTTAGGGAGTTTTGGGGTGATTTTGGGATGATTTGGAGAGGTTTTGGGGGGATTTGGGAGTGATTTGGAGAGGTTTTGGAGGGGATTTGGGGGGGATTTGGAGAGGTTTTGGGGTGAAATTGGAGGATTTGGGGTGATTTGAGGCGGTTTTGGGGCGGTTTTGGGGGAAAGACTGGGGGGTGTTGAAGGGAGTTTTGAGGGAATTTGGAGAGGTTTTGGGGAGAGTTTGGGGTGAAATTGGAGAATTTGGGGTGATTTGGAGAGAATTTGGGGAGATTTGGGGGGATTTGGGGCATTTTTGGGGTGATTTGGGGTCATTCGGGGCGGTTTTGGGGCGGTTTGGGCTGAAATATTGGGGGTTTTTTTAGGGAGTTTTGGGGTTTTGGGGTGATTTGGGGATGATTTGGAGAGGTTTGGGGGGATTTGGGGGTGATTTGGAGAGGTTTGGGGGGATTTGGGGATGATTTGGAGAGGTTTGGGGGGATTTGGGGGTGATTTGGAGAGGTTTGGGGTGATTTTGGGATGATTTGGAGAGGTTTGGGGGGGATTTGGGGATGATTTGGAGAGGTTTGGGGGGATTTGGGGGTGATTTGGAGAGGTTTGGGGGGATTTGGGGATGATTTGGAGAGGTTTGGGGGGGATTTTGGGATGATTTGGAGAGGTTTGGGGGGATTTGGGGATGATTTGGAGAGGTTTGGGGGGATTTGGGGATGATTTGGAGAGGTTTGGGGGGGATTTGGGGGGGATTTGGAGAGGTTTGGGGGGGATTTGGGGGGGATTTGGAGAGGTTTTGGGGTGATTTTGGGATGATTTGGAGAGGTTTGGGGGGATTTGGGGGGGATTTGGAGAGGTTTTGGGGTGAAATTGGAGGATTTGGGGTGATTTGGGGTGATTTGGGGTGATTTGGGGCGGTTTTTGGGGTGAGGCTCTGGAGGGGACCCCGGGGTGTCACCGCGTCACCCTCCGCAACCGGCGCGGCTTCGTGCGCCTGGCGCTGCGCCACGGGTACCCCAACAGGGATTCGGGGGGTTCGGGGGGATTCGGGACATTTTGGGGGGATTTGGGGTCATTTGGGGCGGTTTGGGGTGAAAGTTTGGGGGGTTTTGGAGGGAGTTTTGGGGTTTTGGGGTGATTTGGGGATGATTTGGAGAGGTTTGGGGGGGATTTGGGAGTGATTTGGAGAGGTTTGGGGGGATTTGGGATGATTTGGAGAGGTTTGGGGGGGATTTTGGGATGATTTGGAGAGGTTTGGGGGGATTTGGGGGTGATTTGGAGAGGTTTGGGGGGGATTTTGGGATGATTTGGAGAGGTTTGGGGGGATTTGGGATGATTTGGAGAGGTTTGGGGGGGATTTTGGGATGATTTGGAGAGGTTTGGGGGGATTTGGGGGTGATTTGGAGAGGTTTTGGGGGGATTTGGGGGTGATTTGGAGAGGTTTTGGGGTGAAATTGGAGGATTTGGGGTGATTTGGGGTGATTTGGGGCGGTTTTTGGGGTGAGGCTCTGGAGGGGACCCCGGCGTGTCACCGCGTCACCCTCCGCAACCGGCGCGGCTTCGTGCGCCTGGCGCTGCGCCACGGGTACCCCAACAGGGATTCGGGGGGTTCGGGGGGATTCGGGACATTTTGGGGGGATTTGGGGTCATTTGGGGCGGTTTTGGGGCGGTTTGGGGTGAAATATTGGGGGTTTTTGGAGGGAGTTTTGGGGTTTTGGGGTGATTTGGGGATGATTTGGAGAGGTTTTGGGGGAGATTTGGAGAGAATTTGGGGGGATTTGGAGATAATTTGGGGACATTTGGAAGGGTTTTTGGGGAATTTGGGGAGATTTGGGGCGGATTTGGGGTCATTCGGGGCGGTTTTGGGGCGGTTTGGGGTGAAATATTGGGATTTTTTTAGGGAGTTTTGGGGTGATTTTGGGATGATTTGGAGAGGTTTTGGGGGGATTTGGGGGTGATTTGGAGAGGTTTTGGGGTGAAATTGGAGGATTTGGGGTGATTTGAGGCGGTTTTGGGGCGGTTTTGGGGGAAAGACTGGGGGGTGTTGAAGGGAGTTTTGAGGGAATTTGGAGAGGTTTTGGGGTGAAATATTGGGGTTTTTTTTAAGGAGTTTTGGGGTTTTGGGGTGATTTGGGGATGATTTCGAGGGGTTTGGGGAGGATTTGGAGAGAATTTGGGGGGATTTGGGGAGATCTGGAAGGGTTTTGGGGGGATTTGGGGCATTTTTTGGGGTGATTTGGGGTCATTCGGGGCGGTTTTAGGGCGGTTTGGGGTGAAATATTGGGGGTTTTTGGAGGGAGTTTTGGGGTTTTGGGGTGATTTGGGGATGATTTGGAGAGGTTTTGGGGGGATTTGGAGAGAATTTGGGGTGATTTGGGGGGATTTGGGGAGATCTGGAAGGGTTTTGGGGGGATTTGGGGCATTTTTGGGGTGATTTGGGGCGGGTTTGGGGCGGTTTTGGGGGAAAGACGGGGGTTTTTGGAGGGAGTTTTGGGGTTTTGGGGGAATTTGGAGAGGTTTTGGGGAGAGTTTGGGGTGAAATTGGAGAATTTGGGGTGATTTGGGGGGATTTGGGGAGATCTGGAAGGGTTTTGGGGGAATTTGGGGGGATTTGGAAGGGTTTTGGGAGAATTTGGGGGGGATTTGCGGCATTTTTTGGGTGATTTGGGGTCAGTTTTGGGCGGATTTGGGGCGGTTTGGGGGGAAAGATCGGATGTTTTTTGGAGGGAGTTTTGGGGTGGTTTTGGGGGGGATTTGGAGAGAATTTGGGGGGATTTGGAGAGTTTTTGGGAGGATTCGGGGTAATTTGGGGCGGTTTTGAGGCGTTTTTAGGGTGGTTTGGGGTGAAAGACCAAAGTTTGGGGGTTTTTGGAGGGAGATTTGGGGTTTTGGGGTGGTTTTGGGGGGGTTTTGAAGAGAATTTTTGGGGATTTGGGATCCAGGGTTAAAATTTTGGGATCCAGGGTTAAAATTTTGGGGTCCAGGGGCACAATTTGGGACCCAAACTCAAACCCCGGGGATCCTCCAGCTGCCCGAATTCGGGGTTCGGGAGGGAATTCCTGCACCGGGGGAAGAATTTGGGGTTGCGGGGACCCCCCCCAGGATTTTGGGGTGTCCCCTGACCCTCGGGGGGGGGTCCCAGCACCCCCCTGGTTCCCGTGTACGTTTTTGGGGAGCAGGACGCCTTCCGGCAGCCCCCCCTTTCCGACTCCTCCTGGATCCGGCGGCTGCAGCGGGGCCTGAAGAAGATTTTGGGGTTCGCCCCCTGCATCTTTTGGGGTCGGGGGGGGCTCCCCTTCCTCCCCTTCCGCGTGCCCCTCACCGTGGTGGGTGAGTGAGGGGAGGGGAGGGGGCGGGGGGCGCTTTGGGGGGGATTTTGGGGGGGAAAAATTGGGCTTGGAGAGGGATTTGGGGGAGTTTTTTTGGGGGGGTTTGGGGTCCGGGAGGGATTTGGGGGAATTTGGGGGAATTTGGGGGGATTTGGGGGAATTTGGGGGGGATTTTGGGCTCAGGGAGGGATTTGGGGGAGTTTTGGGGGGAATTTTGGAGAAAATTTGGGGTCAGGGATGGATTTTGGGGGAATTTGGGGAGGGGATTTTGGCTCAGGGAGGGATTTAGGGGGGATTTGGGGGAATTTTTGGGCGGATTTTGGGGTTAGGGAGGGATTTTGAGGAGTTTTGGGGGAATTTTGGAGATCAGTGAGGGATTTGGGGGAGTTTTGGGGGGATTTTAGGGGTCAGGAAGGGATTTGGAGTTTTGGGGGGATTTGGGGGAGTTTTGGAGGGATTTGGGGGAGTTTTGGGGGGGTTTGGAGGAGTTTTGGGGGGATTTTGGGGGTCAGGGAGGAATTTGGGGGAGTTTAGGGGGGATTTGGGGGAATTTTTGGGCGGATTTTGGGGTTAGGGTGGGATTTTGAGGAGTTTTGGGGGGATTTTGGAGGTCAGGGAGGGATTTGGGGGAGTTTAGGGGGGATTTGGGGGCGAATTTTGGGGTCAGGGAGGGATTTGGGGGAGTTTTGGGGCGGATTTTGGGGGCCAGGAAGGGATTTGGGGAGTTTTGGGGGGGTTTGGAGGAGTTTTGGGGGGATTTTGGGGGTCAGGAAGGGATTTGGGGGAGTTTAGGGGGGATTTGGGGGAATTTTTGGGCGGATTTTGGGGTTAGGGAGGGATTTTGAGGAGTTTTGGGGGAATTTTGGGGGTCAGGGAGAGATTTGGAGGAGTTTTGGGGGGATTTGGGGGAGTTTTTGAGGGATTTGGGGGAGTTTTGGGGGAGATTTGGGATCTGGGAGGGATTTGGAGGAGTTTTGGGGGATTTGGGGGAGTTTTGGGGGGATTTGAGGGAATTTGGGGAGGGGATTTTGGGGTCAGGAAGGGATTTGGAGGAGTTTTGGGGGGATTTGGGGGAGTTTTGGGGGGATTTGGGGGAATTTTGGGGCGAATTTTGGGGTCAGGGAGGGATTTTGAGGAGTTTTGGGGGGATTTTGGGGGTCAGGAATGGATTTGGGGGGAATTTGGGGAGGGGATTTTGGGGTCAGGGAGGGATTTGGGGGGAGCTTTGGGGGATTTTGGGGGGAGTTTTGGGGGAAATTTGGGATCAAGGAGGGATTTCGGGGGACTTCGTGGGGATTTTGGGGCTGCGGGGAGGGATTTGGGGGAGTTTTGGGGGGAATTTTTGGTTCAGGGAGGAATTTGGGGACCCAAGGATTGAAATCGGGCGCGTTTTTGGGGTGCCGGGAAGGAGCTGAGGGATCGGGGAAAGGAAATGGGGAAATTGTGGGGTTCGGGATGAGATTTTGGGGGTTCCTGGCGTGAACCTTGAATTCCATCAGGAATTTTTTTGGGGGGGGATTTTCATCCTAATTTTGCCATTTCCGGCAAATTCCGCAGCGGGAAGGGTTTAAAAATCCCGATTTTTGGGGGTTTTTTTTGGAAAGGGTTTGGTTTTTTAAGGGGGGAGATTTTGGGGGTCCCGGGGGTATTTTTGGGGTGCAGATCCCCGTTTTTTTTGGGCAGTGGGGACCCCCCTGGAGGTGCCGCGGGTCGCTCGCCCCCCGCCCGAGTTGGTCGCCCACTACCACGGGCTCTACGTGCAGCGGCTGCAGGAGCTCTTCGAGAGGCACAAAGAAGCTTGTGGGGTGCCCCCCGAAACACACCTGATCATCGCCTGACCCCCCAAAACCCCCCAGAGCCCCCCCAAAATCCCTCCCAAACCCCATCGAGCCCCCGCACCCCAAAATTCGGGGTGAGACCCCAAAATGGGAAGGGTCCCCCTTCCAAAAAAATGGGTTTTACCTCTCAGAGTTGAGTTTGTGTGTTCTTTCTCCCCAAAAATGGGGTGTCACCCCAAAAAAGGGGGTGCCCCGGTAAAAGGCACCGCTGGGATTCGAACCCAGGATCTCCTGTTTACTTTAACCAACTAAACCCCCCAAAATCGGGATTTTGACCCCAAAATCCGGTTTTTTTTCCCCAAAATCCGTGTTTATCCCCCAAAATGGAGATTCCCGTGTTAAATTCGGGGTGTCCCCCCCCCAAAAAGGGGGTGCCCCAGTAAAAGGCACCGCTGGGATTCGAACCCAGGATCTCCTGTTTACTTTAACCAACTAAAACCCCCCAAAATCGGGATTTTGACCCCAAAATCCGGGCTTTTCTCCCCAGATTCGTGGTTTTTCCCCCAAAATGGAGATTTCTGTGTTAAATTCGGGGTGTCCCCCCCCAAAAAGGGGGTGCCCCGGTAAAAGGCACCGCTGGGATTCGAACCCAGGATCTCCTGTTTACTAGACAGGCGCTTTAACCAACTAAGCCACGGCGCCGCCTGCCCCGCTCGCGCCGCCGGCTCCTTCCCGCGGCTGCAGCGCGCATGCGCGGGGAGAACCGGGGGGGGGGATTTAGGGGGGATTTAGGGGGGATTTGGGGGGGATTGGGGGGGATTTTGGGGTGAGAATGGAGGAAATTAGGGTGGGAATAAGGGGGAATTCTGGGGGGATTTGGGGGGAGTTTTGGGGGGAGAATGGAGGGAATTGGGGGGATTTGAGGCGATTTTTGGGGGACTTTGGGGGGACTTTGGGGGGATTTGGGGTGATTTTGGGGGGATTTGGGGGCATTGGGGGGGATTTTGGGGTGAGAATGGAGGGAATTGGGGGGAATTTGGGGAGATTTTGGGGTGGGAATAAGGGGGAATTTAGGGGGGATTGGGGGGGATTTGGGGGGAATTTGGGGGGGATTTTGGGGTGGGAATTGGGGTGGGATAAGGGAGATTTGGCGGGATTTGGGGGCGATTTTGGGGGGATTGGGGTGGGAATTTAGGGGGATTTTGGGGGGAAATTGGGGTGGGAATTGAGGTGGGAATAAGGGGATTTTTGGGGGGAGTTTGGGGAATTTTGGGGTGGGAATAGGGGGGATTTGGGGAAATCTGGAGGGAATTTTTGGGGGGATTGGGGTGGGAATAGAGAGACTTTTGGGGGGATTTTGGGGGGATTGGGGTGGGATAAGGGAGATTTGGAGGGATTTTGGGGGGTTCCTGGGGAGGTCCCGAGTGATCTTGGGGGGTTTTGGGGGGGTCCCGAGTGACTTTGGGGGGGTTTTGGGGGGTCCCGAGTGACCTTGGGGGGGTTTGGGGGGTCCCTGGTGACCTTGGGGGGGTTTAGGGGGGTCCCGAGTGACTTTGGGGGGGTCCTGGGGGGGGTCCCGAGTGACTTTGGGGGGGTTTTTGGGGGATTTGTGTTGTTTGGGGGGGGGGTGTGTCACGTGATGGGGGTGGGTTTTTGGGGGGGGTCGCACGCGCTGGGGGAGGGGTCCTTGGGGAGGGTTTCCGGGGGGGGTGTGTGTGTGGAGGGGTCGCGGTTTCCATGGTAACGGGGGGGATGCTGTTTTCCCGCGCCGCGGTTGCCGTGGCAACGGGGAGATGCGGGGAAGGGGAGGGGGGGGAGGGGAGGGGGATCCCGCCTTTCCCCTCCCCCACTCGGGGTCACCCCCAAGGACGGGGGGAGGCGGGGGGGGGGAGGGGCGGGGTCGGCTCGTGCCGCCCCTCCCCCTCCACCCTTCCCGCGCCACACGTGACGCCGCGCGTGACGTCACGGGCGCCCCTCCCCCCCCTTCCTCCCCCCCCCCCCCCCCCCAAAAAAAAAGAGGCGCGTGGGAAGGCGGGGGGTGGGGGAGGGGCGGGGGGGGCGATGCCGCAGGGTGAATCATCCGGGGGGGGAGGGGCGGGAGGCCCGCATGGGCCCCCCCGGCTCCTATAGGCACCCCCGGAGCCTATAGAACAACCCCGGAGCCTATAGAGACCCCCCGACCCTACAGAGACCCCCAGACCCTATAGACACCCCTCATACCCTATAGAACATCCCTGATCCTATAGACACCCACAGACCCTATAGAACAACACCGGAGCCTATAGAGACCCCCTGATCCTATAGAGACCTCCCATATCCTATAGGCACCCCCGGACCTATAGAAACCCCCCTGATCCTATAGAAACCCGCAGACCATATAGGCACGCCCCATACCCTACAGAGACCCCCCCTGATCCTATAGACAACCCCCATACCCTATAGAAACCCCCAGACCCTATAGAACACCCCCAAATCCCCTATAGATCCCCTCCACCCAACGGTTCCCTCCCCCAAAAACCCCCCCAGCCCCTATAGCCCCCCCAGCCCCTATAGCCCCTCCTGTGTACCCTATAGCCCGCCACCCCCTATAGATCCCCCCTATAGCCCCAACACCCCCCTCTCTCTCCCCATAGGTCCCCAAACATCCCCCACAGGCCCCCCCCAAACCCCCCTATAGAACCTCCCTTCCCTATAGAATCCCCCCCAAGGGCCCCAGGCCCACCCTGCTCACCCCCTATGGAACCCTCCCACCCCATAGGCCCCATATCCCCCATAGCCCCTATAGCCCCTATAGGTCCCATATCCCCTATACCCCCCATAGCCCCATAAGCCCCACAGCCCCCATATGTCCAGAGGGACCTATAGAGAGCCAGGGAGCAGCAGGGATGGGGAGGGACTCATAGAGAGGTGACCTATGGATCCATAGGGACATAGAGAGACCCACAGGGCCTTATGGAGACCCATAGCCCCCATATCCCCTATAGCCCACATAGCTCCTATAGCCCCCATAGGCCCCATATCCCCTATAGCCCCTATAGCTCCTATAGCCCCCATAGGCCCCATATCCCCTATAGCCCCTATAGCTCCCCCAGGCCCTATAGCCCCCATATCCCCTATAGCCCACATAGGCCCCATATTCCCCATATCCCCTATAGCCCACATAGGCCCCATAGCCTCTATAGCCCCCCCAGCCCCTATAGCCCACCCAGCCCCCATATTCCCCATAGCCCCTCTATGCCCTATAGCCCCCATAGACCCCATAGCCTCCCCAGCCCCTATAGCCCTTGTAGACCCCATAACCCCTATAGCCCCCGCAGCCCCCATAGGCCCTATAGCCCCCATAACCCCTATTGCCCCCATAGCCTCTATAGCCCCCATAACCCCTATAGCCCCAATAGCCCCCCACAGCCCCTATATCCCCCCACCTCCCCGTCCCCTATAGCCCCTCCCAGCCCCTATAACCCCCGCAACCCCCATATCCCCCCCACCCCCCCGTCCCCTATAGCCCCCCCACCCCCGCCGTGAGTCACCCCGGGCTGGGGGAGGGCTCGCAGCTCTATAAGGGCCCCCCCTCCCCCCCCACAGCTGCATTGGTGACTCACCTCGGCCGCAGTGCCGGGGGGGGCACCTATGGCCGCTATAGGGGCCCGGGCGGGCCCGGGGACACCTCCAGGGACCCATAGGGACCCATAGGGACCCCCGGGCGGCGGCGGACGCAGAGGGACCTATAGGGAGAGCCGTAAGGGCCTATAGGGGGCTGGGGGGAGCCGGGGGAACCTATAGGGGGGCTATAGGGGCCTGGGGACACACAGGGACACCCAGGGACCCATAGGGAGCTATAGGGACCCATGGAGAGCCATAGGAACCTATAGGGGGGCTATAGGGGCCTGGGGACACCCAGGAACACCCAGGGACCCATAGGGAGCTATGGAGAGCCATAGGAACCTATAGGGGGGCTATAGGGGCCTGGGGACACCCAGGGACCCATAGGGAGCTATAGGGAGCTATAGGGACCCATGGAGAGCCATAGGAACCTATAGGGCGGCTATAGGGGTCTGGGGATGCCTGTGGGTGCCCGGGGACCTATAGAGGGACCTATAGATCCAGAGGGACCTATAGAGAGCCGGGGAGGGACCTATAGAGAGCCGACCTATGGATCCATAGGGACATAGAGAGCCCCACGGGGCCTATAGAGAGCCAGACCTATAGAGGGCCATAGGGACCTATAGATCCATAGGGCTGTGCAGAGACCCACAGGGATCCGTAGGGACCCATGGGGATGTATAGAAGCCCATAGGGGCCTCCGAGAGACCCGTGGGGACCTATAGAGCCCCATAGGCACCAGCAGAGGCTCCTCCAGGCCTATAGGCGCCTATAGGGGGCCGCAGAGGCTGGTCCGCCCCTATAGGGCCAAGGGGGCTGCATGGGGGGGACGTATAGAGAGGCGTAGGGGCGCCTGCAGGCAGCTGGATTTGGTGTGGGGACGTATGGAAAACGTATAGGGGCGTATGGAACGTGCGTGTGGACGCATAGAACGTGTGTAGCACATATAGAAATATATAGGGACATGTAGAATGTGTGTGGACGTATAGGAAACATAGAGGGACACACAGAACGGGTGTGGGGACGTATAGAACGGGTGTAGAGATGTATAGATCTTGTGTAGGGACGTATGGAGCGTGTGCAGGACGTATAGAAAATGTGCGGGGACGTATGGAACGTGTGCGGGGACGTATGGAACGTGTGTAGGGACACGGAAGCACACGCAGCCCCTATAGATACATAGCACGTATAGATGGGCGTGGCACCTATAGAAGGGCAGCCGCATAGGTGTAGGGGGTGTGTGTAGGTGAATGGGGGTCTATAGGGTCCTATAGGGGTCTATGGGGGTCTGTAGAGGTCTGTGGGGGCCTATAGGGCTGTGGTGTGTAGGGTTCTATAGGGGTTTATAGGGGCCTGTAGGGGTCTATGGGGGGTGTGTAGGGGTCTATAGGGGGTGTGCAGGTGTATGGGGGTCTGTAGGGTTCTATAGGGGTCTATAGGGTCCTATGGGGGTCTATAGGGCTGTGTAGGGGTCTATGGGGTTCTATAGGGGTCTATAGGGGTCTATGGGGGGTGTGTTGGTGTATGGGGGTCTGTAGGGTTCTATAGGGGTCTATAGGGTCCTATGGGGGTCTGTGGGGGTCTATAGGGCTGTGTAGGGGTCTATGGGGTTCTATAGGGGTCTATAGGGGTCTCCACGTGAGTCTCAGCCCCCCCCAAATTCACTCCCCCGGCCCCATCCATGTCCCGATCCCATTCGCCCCCAGCCCCATTTAACCCCCACCCCATTAATTACCCCCAGCCCATTAATTACCCCCAGCCCATTAATTACCCCGTCCCACCCCATTAATTACCCCCAGCCCATTAATTACCCCCACCCCATTAATTACCCCATCCCGCCCCATTAATTACCCCCACCCCATTAATTACCCCCACCCCATTAATTACCCCGTCCCACCCCATTAATTACCCCCAGCCCATTAATTACCCCCAGCCCCATTGAACCCCACCCCATTAATTACCTCCCACTCCATTAATTACCCCCAGCCCCATTAATTACCTCCCCAGCCCCATTGAACCCCACCCCATTCATTGCCCCCCACCCTCATTAACCCCCCCTACTCCATTAATTACCCCCAGCCCCATTAATTACCCCCCCATTAATTACCCCCCACACCATTAATTACCCCCAGCCCCATTAATCACCCCCCACCCCATTCACCCCCCCAGCCCCTCCCCACCCCCCCCTCCCATTCATCCCCCCGCGTTCATTCATCCCCTCCGCCGCGGGCCGCTCTGCGCATGCGCGCCGTTCCCCCCCCCCCATCGCTTCCCCCCCCCCCCCCGACCCCACCCCTTTTTTCCCAGGCCCGGCCGGATTTTATGAATGGGCCATTGACGTCATCGGAGACCCCCCACGTGGGACCCCCGCGCGTATAAAGGGGGCGGAGCCGGCGCTGTCCGCGGTGCTGAAGGGCGAGACGACGGCGAGACCACCGCGACCCCCTCCCCCCTTTTCTCTTTCCCCTCCTCACCGCGACCCCTCCCTCCACCTCAGCCCCCCCTCCCCCCACCCCTTTCGCGACCCCCCTCCCCCTCACCGGGACCACCCCCCCTCCCCCTTCGAGCCCCCTCCTCCCCCGCCCTCCTTCGAGACCCCTCCCCCCTTTTTAGCACCCCCCCTCCCCCCCCCCAGGCTGGAAGAGGGGGGGGGACCCCCCGGATCGGCAGAGACCCCCCCGGAGCCGGTGAGAGCCCCTCCCCCCTCCCCGCTCGCATTTTTTGGGGGGGGGGGGTGGGTGGGGTCTCCCCCCCCCCCCCCGTGGGTTTTTTTGGGGGGAGGGGGCGAGAATTGGGGAGGGGGGGGAGGGGGTTGGGTGCGCCAGGAGCGGGGGGGAGTGGGGGGGGAGGGGCGCGTGGGCGCGCGGGGAGGGGGGGATGGGCACGCGTGGGTGCGGGGGGGTGGGGGATGGGTGTGGCCGTGTGGGGGGGGGGGAGGGGGTTCCCGAGAGGGTGGGGGGAGGGGAGAGGAGGGGGGGGTGTTTGGGTGGGGGGGGGGAGGGGCGCGCGCACGCGCGGGGGGGGGTGCGGGGGGAGGGGCGGGGGGCGCTCACGTGCGCGTGAACCCGCGGGCACGTGAGCGCCGGTCCCACGCGCGCGCCCCGCGTGTCCCGGGCACGCGCAGGGGTGGGGGGGGGGGAGGGGATCCCCGAGTGTGCTCACGTGTGTGGGGGTGTGCTCACACCTGTCTGTGCCTGTTCCGTGTGTGTGTTCACACCTGTGTGGGTGTTCTGGGTGTTCACACCTGTGTTTGTGTGTTCTGGGTGTTCACACCTGTGTGGGTGTTCTGGGTGTTCACACCTGTGTGGGTGTTCTGGGTGTTCACACCTGCCAGTGCCTGTTCCGTGTGTGTGTTCACACCTGTGTGGGTGTGCTCACACCTGTGTGTTCACACCCGTCTCTGTGTGTGTGTGTGTTCCCACCTGTGTGTGCTCACACCTGCATGGGTGTATTCACACCCGTCGGTGCCTGTTCTGTGTGTGTTCACACCTGTCTGTGTTCACACCTGTGTGTTTTTGTGTGTTCCCCGTGTGTGCAAACTTGTCTGTGCCTGTTCTGTGTGCTCACACCCGTCTGTGTTCACACCTGGCTCTGTGTGTGCTGTGTGTGTTCTGTGTGTGCTCACACCTGTGTGAGTGTGTTGTGTGTTCACACCTGTGTGTGTGTGTTGTGTGTTCACACCTGTGTGTGGGTGTTGTGTGTTCACACCTGTGTGTGGGTGTTGTGTGTTCACACCTGTGTGAGCGTGTTGTGTGCTCACACCTGTGTGTGTTCTGTGTGTGTTCACACCTGTCTGCGGGTGTTGTGTGCTCACACCTGTGTGGGTGTTGTGTGTTCACACCTGTGTGAGTGTGTTGTGTGTTCACACCTGTCTGGGTGTTCACACCTGTGTGTGTTCTGTGTGTGTTCACACCTGTCTGGGTGTTCACACCTGTGTGTGTGTGTTGTGTGCTCACACCTGTGTGAGGGTGTTGTGTGCTCACACCTGTGTGCGGGTGTTGTGTGTTCACACCTGTGTGCGGGTGTTGTGTGCTCACACCTGTGTGAGAGTGTTGTGTGTTCACACCTGTGTGTGGGTGTTGTGTGCTCACACCTGTGTGAGTGTGTTGTGTGTTCACACCTGTGTGTGGGTGTTGTGTGTTCACACCTGTGTGAGCGTGTTGTGTGCTCACACCTGTGTGTGTTCTGTGTGTGTTCACACCTGTCTGCGGGTGTTGTGTGCTCACACCTGTGTGGGTGTTGTGTGTTCACACCTGTGTGTGGGTTGTGTGTTCACACCTGTGTGAGGGTGTTGTGTGTTCACACCTGTGTGTGGGTGTTGTGTGCTCACACCTGTCTGGGTGTTGTGTGTTCACACCTGTGTGCGGGTGTTGTGTGTTCACACCTGTCTGGGTGTTCACACCTGTGTGTGTTCTGTGTGTGTTCACACCTGTCTGGGTGTTCACACCTGTGTGTGGGTGTTGTGTGCTCACACCTGTGTGTGGGTGTTGTGTGTTCACACCTGTGTGCGGGTGTTGTGTGCTCACACCTGTGTGTGGGTGTTGTGTGTTCACACCTGTGTGCGGGTGTTGTGTGCTCACACCTGTGTGAGAGTGTTGTGTGTTCACACCTGTGTGTGGGTGTTGTGTGTTCACACCTGTCTGGGTGCTCACACCTGTGTGTGTTCTGTGTGTGTTCACACCTGTCTGGGTGTTCACACCTGTGTGAGGGTGTTGTGTGTTCACACCTGTGTGTGGGTGTTGTGTGCTCACACCTGTGTGAGTGTGTTGTGTGTTCACACCTGTGTTCTGTGTGTTCACACCTGTGTGAGGGTGTTGTGTGCTCACACCTGTGTGTGTTCTGTGTGTGTTCACACCTGTGTGCGGGTGTTGTGTGCTCACACCTGTCTGGGTGTTCACACCTGTGTGTGGGTGTTGTGTGCTCACACCTGTCTGGGTGCTCACACCTGTGTGTGTTCTGTGTGTGTTCACACCTGTCTGGGTGTTCACACCCGTGTGTGCCTGTTCCGTGTGTTCCCTGGTGTGCACAGGTGTGTTCCGGGTGTCACCACAGGCACCACCTGCATTCCCTCGTGTGTCACCGTGAGTGCGTCACCCTGTGTGTGTCACCCTGACTGTGTCACTGTGTGTCACCGTGTTTCACTGTGTGTCACCGTGTGTGTGTCACCCCATGTGTGTCACCCTGACTGTGTCACTGTGTGTCACCCTGTGTGTGTCACTGTGTGTCACTGTGAGTGTGTCACCCTGAGTGTGCACGAGTGCGTGTGTTACCTGCGATTGTGCGTCACCGAGTGTCACCTTGTGCGTCACCCTGAGCGTGTCACCCTGAGCGTGTCACCCTGAGCGCGTCACCGAGTGTCGCTGAGTGTGTCACCCTGTGTCACCCCATGTGTGTCACCCTGCAGGGGGTGTGTGAGTGTTCCGGGTGTGTTCACACCTGTGCGAGTGCTCCGGGTGTGTTCCCCAGGTGTTCATCTGTTCACACCTGTCTGTCCACACCTGTTCACACCTGTCTATTCACACCTGTCTGTGCACACCTGTTCACACCTGTCTGTTCACACCTGTTCACTCCTGTCTGTTCACACCTGTCTGTTCACACCTGTGTGTTCACACCTGTTCACAGCTGTCTATTCACACCTGTCTGTGCACACCTGTCTGTTCACACCTGTCTGTCCACACCTGTTCACAGCTGTTCACACCTGTCTGTCCACACCTGTTCACAGCTGTTCACACCTGTCTGTCCACACCTGTTCACAGCTGTTCACACCTGTCTGTCCACACCTGTTCACACCTGTCTATTCACACCTGTCTGTGCACACCTGTCTGTTCACACCTGTCTGTTCACACCTGTCTGTGCACACCTGTGTGTTTACACCTGTTCACACCTGTCTGTTCACACCTCTCTGTTCACACCTGTCTGTCCACACCTGTTCACACCTGTCTGTTCATACCTGTCCACACCTGTTCACACCTGTCACCCCAAAATCCCATTGGGGGGAGGGGTCACCCCCCAAAATCCCATTGGGGGGAGGGGTCACCCCCCAAAACCCCGGTGGGGGAGGGGTCACCCCCTCACCCCCCTCCCCCCCCCGTTTTCCCAGGCGCCATGACGCCCCCCCCGCGCCCCCTCCGCAGCGCCGCCCTCCTGCTCTCCATCACCCTCCTGGTCCAGAGCCGCCCCCCGCCCACCCCGCTGCCCCCCAGGGCCGCCCCCGCCGCCTCCAGCGACCCCCAGCCCCCTCCCCACAGCCTCTCCAAGCGCTCCCCGCCGGGCCCCGCCGCTCCCCACGCCCAGGTGCTGAAGGAGCTGGAGGAACTGGGCCGGCTCCGAGCCGAAGCCAAGCGGGACCGGCAGCGGGACCGGGAGCGGGAGCGGGAGCTGGGCTGGCCCAGCTCCAGGCAGCTCCGGCAGCAGCAGAGCCTGGAGCACCGGCTGCTGGAGCGGCGCTACGAGGAGCTGGCCGAGAGCCGGCGGCAGGCGCAGGCCGCCAGGAAAGCAGCGGCCGAGGAGGAACGGCTGGCGGATCTGGCCTCGGATCTGCTGCTCCGGTACCTCCTGCGCGGGCCCGGAGCCGCCGTGGCCGAGGATAAGAGGTCGGAGGAGGAGGAGGAGGAGGAGGAAGGGTTGGATGGAGAGGAAGAGTTCGGGGATAACGGCAAGGACGGGTTCGGCCTGGGGAACGAGCTTGGGAACGAGCTCGGCGATGAGCTCGGCGGCTACAAGGGCAAGGACGGCTTCGGCCTCGGCGATGACCTCGACGATGACCTCGGTGGCCACCAGGGCCACAAGGGCAAGGGCGGCTTCGGGCTCGGCAACGACCTCAACGCCGACCTCGATGGCTACAAGGGCAAGGGCGGCTTCGGCCTCGGCGACGACCTCGATGGCTACAAGGGCGGCTACGACGGCGACAACGAGGTCTTCAAGGTCAACCGGCGCTTCAAGGTCAAGGCCAGCGGCAACGAGGATTTCGGGGGTTTGAAGGCCAACGAGGACTTTGGGGGTTTGAAGACCAACGAGGACCTCGGGGACAACGGCGGCTTCAAGGTCCGGGGCGGCTTCGACGACGACGGCAACGGCGGCTTGGAGGACAACGAGATCCTGCCAGCGCGGGGCCAGCGGATGCCGGCGAGGGGCGACCGGCTCGCGGCGTCCGAGGAGGTCGGGGCCGGCAATTCCGAGGAGCCTCAGCCCCAGGACCCGGCCGAGGTGGACGAGCTGGACCCCGGCACCATCGACCAGCTGATCGAGCTGTCCAGCAAGCTGCACCTGCCGGCCGACGACGTGGTGGACATCATCCACGACGTGGAGCAGAAGCGCAAGGAGGAGGCGGCAGGGATGGGTTTGGGGATGCTGGGGATGGGATCGGAGGCGCTGGAGACCCCCCCGAAGCTCAGCCGGCCCCCCAAACCTCGGATCCGGCCTCTGGATCAGCTGCCGGGAAGGACTTTCCTGCCGCCCCCCCGGCGCCCCCCGCCCCCGCTGAGGGACCGCCAGCTGCAGAATTACCTGGAGAGGGTTTTGGGGAGCCCCCCCCGGGGGTATCCGTGATGGGGGTGACCCCAAACCCCCCCAAACCCCCCCAGACCCCCCCAGACCCCCCCCCATGCTCGGATGTGTTGCCCCTCCCCAGTCCGGGGTCGTTCCCATTGATCTGTGGCCACCAGTTGGGTCCTCCCAGTTGTCCCAGTTCCGACTGTAGCGTCCCCCCCCCCCCTCGCCGTCCCAGTTAATCCCAGTTCTGCCCAGTCCCGCCTCCAGTTTCCCACCATTCGGCCCCAGAGACGCCCAGTTCTGCCCAGTTCCCCCCCAGTTCCAGTTCCAGGCCCCTCCCAGTCTGTCCCAGTCCCTCCCAGTTCCCCCAGACCCAGCTCCAGACCCCTCCCAGTTCCCCCCAGTCCCTCCCAGTTCCAGTTCCAGACCCCTCCCAGTTCCCCCCAGTCTCTCCCAGTCCGTCCCAGTCCCTCCCAGTTCCCCCAGACCCAGTTCCAGACCCCTCCCAGTCCCTCCCAGTCCCTCCCAGTCCCTCCCAGTCTGTCCCAGTCCCTCCCAGTTCCCCCAGTTCCAGTTCCAGACCCCTCCCAGTTCCCCCAGTCCCTCCCAGTCTGTCCCAGTCCCTCCCAGTTCCCCCAGTTCCAGTTCCAGACCCCTCCCAGTTCCCCCAGTCTCTCCCAGTTCCACCCCTTTCCAGTCCCAGTCCCCTCCCAGTCCATCCCAGTTCCCCCCAATTTCTCCCAGTCCCACCCAGACCCCTCCCAGTCCGTCCCAGTCCCTCCCAGTTCCCCCAGTCCCCCCCAGTCCCTCCCAGTTCCCCCAGACCCAGCTCCAGACCCCTCCCAGTCCCTCCCAGTTCCCCCCCAGTTCCAGCTCCAGACCCCTCCCAGTTCCCCCCAGTCCCCCCCAGTACCAGTTCCAGGCCCCTCCCAGTTCCTCCCAGTCCCTCCCAGTTCCCCCAGTCCCTCCCAGTCCCTCCCAGTTCCCCCAGTCCCCCCCAGTTCCCCCAGACCCAGCTCCAGTCCCCCCCAGTCCCTCCCAGTCCCTCCCAGTCCCCCCCAGTCCCTCCCAGTCCCCCCCAGTCTCTCCCAGTCCCTCCCAGTTCCCCGCGGGGGGGTTGCCTGTAAATAACCCCCCAATCACTAATTTTGCTAACGAATAAAAGCGACTATTTTAGTACGAGTTACTCCCGTTCTTTGGGGAGGGGGCTTCTGCTGCCCCCCCCGGGGCAAATTCAACCCCCCGGGGGCAAATTCGGGACCCCCGGGGGCAAATTCGGGACCCCCGGGGGCAAATTTGGAACCCCCGGGGGCAAATTCGGGACCCCCGGGGGCAAATTCGGGACCCCCGGGGGCAAATTTGGAACCCCCGGGGGCAAATTTGGAACCTTTGGGGGCAAATTCGGGACCCCCGGGGGCAAATTCGGGACCCCCGGGGGCAAATTTGGAACCCCCGGGGGCAAATTCGGGACCTCCGGGGGCAAATTCGGGGCCCCCGGGGGCAAATTCGGGACCCCCGGGGGCAAATTTGGAACCCCCGGGGGCAAATTCGGGAACTCCGGGGGCAAATTTGGAACCCCCGGGGGCAAATTCGGGACCCCCGGGGGCAAATTTGGAACCCCCGGGGGCAAATTCGGGGCCCCCGGGGGCAAATTCGGGACCCCCGGGGGCAAATTTGGAACCCCCGGGGGCAAATTCGGGACCCCCGGGGGCAAATTTGGAACCCCCGGGGGCAAATTCGGGACCTCCGGGGACAAATTCGGGGCCCCCGGGGGCAAATTTGGAACCTCCGTGGGCAAATTCGGAACCTCTGGGAATAAAACTGCCCCAAAAAGAGGTAAAATGACCCCAAAAAGAGAAGAAACGACCCCCCCCAAGGGGTAAATTCTGCCCCCCGGGGGTAAAAAAACCCCAAAATGGGGTAAAATAACCCCAAAAGGGGTAAAATACACCCAAAAAAGGGGTAAAATACACCCAAAAAAGGGGTAAAATACACCCAAAAAAGGGGTAAAATACGTCCAAAATGGAGACAAATTACCACAAAAGGAGCAAAATAACCCCAAAATGGGGTAAAATGACCCAAAAAGAAGTAAAATAACCCCAAAATGGGTTAAAATAACCCCAAAATGGGGTAGAAGAACCAAAAAAAAGGGTAGAACACAACCAAAAAGTGATGAAATAACCCCAAAAAGTGGTAAAATCAACACAAAATTACCCCAAAATGGAGCAAAATTACTCCAAAAAAGGGAAAAATGAACCAAAAAGGGGTAAAAGAACCCAAAATGGAACAAAATTACCCCAAAATGGAACAAAATTACCCCCCCCAAAAAAAATAAACCAAAAAGGGGTAAAAAAACCCAAAAATGAGCAAAAAAACCCTTAAAAAAGCAGCAAAATAACCCCAGAAAATGGATAAAACCCCCCAAAATTGCCAAAACAACCCCAAAATTGCCAAAATAACCCCAAAAAAGGAGCCAAGACCCCTCCCCAAAATGAAAAACGCCCCCCCGAATCCCTTTTCCCCCCTCCCCAAATCACCAAGCTCCGCTCCGTTCTCCACAGATTTTATTCCAAATTTTTTTTTTTAGGGGCGAGGGGGTCCCCAAAATTTGGGTGGGGGGGGTCCCCAAAATTTGGGGAGGGGGCGGCACCCACTGGGGACCCTCCCCAAAATCCAGGTGAAGGCAGAGCCCACCCCCTCCCCCCACCCCCAAAATATTTTAGGGACCCCCCCCCCCCAAATTAAGCCACCCCCCCCCCCCCCCCCATTTATAGATATATTTACAATTTGGGGAGGGGGCGTGGGGGGGGGTGTCCCCTCCCCTCCCCCCCCCCCCTCGGGTCTTCTCCAGGCTGGGATTGGTCCCATGAGGCTGCGGGGTGGGGGAGGGGTCCCCAAAATTTGGGGGGGGGGGGGGGTCTTGTCCAACCCAAACCCCCCCCCCCAATAAAGGATTTTGGGGAGGGGGCTACGCCAGCCCCATTTCCTCCAGGACGCTCCGGGGGGATTCGTCTTCCTGGGGGGGGGAAAGGAAAGGGTTAAATTGGGGGGATCCCCCCCCGAACCCCAAAACTGGGGGGGAGGGGATGAGGGGGACACCACCCTAAAATTTGGGTGGGGGGGACAAGGGGAAATTGTCCCCAAATTTGGGGGGGATAAAGGAGGAACCCCCCCCTCCCCCTAAAATTGGGATGGTCCAAAGGGGATTTTTGGGGTTTCCCACCCCCTTCCCGTGGATTTTTGGGGTGTCCCAAAGTCCTGGAGAAGCTCCAGGTGGGTTTTGGGGTCACCAGGACCCTCCAAGAACCTCCATGGATTTTGGGGTCACCATGGATGGTCCATAAAGGATTTTTGGGGTCACCATGGATGGTCTCTATGGGATTTTTGGGGTCACCAAAACCCCATCCCATGGATTTTTGGGGTGTCCCCCAATTCCTGGAGAAGCTCCCCATGGATTTTGGGGTCACCATGGATGGTCCATAGGGGATTTTTGGGGTCACCATGACCTTCCAAGAACCTCCACGGACTTTGGGGTCACCATGGATGGTCCCTACGGGATTTTTGGGGTCCCCCATGCCCCTCCCATGGAATTTTGGGGTGTCCCCACCTCCTGGAGAAGCTCCCCATGGATTTTGGGGTCACCATGGATGGTCCATAGGGGATTTTTGGGGTCACCATGACCTTCCAAGAACCTCCATGGACTTTGAGGTCACCATGGATGGTCCACAAGGGGATTTTTGGGGTGCCCCCATGCCCCTCCCATGGATTTTTGGGGTGTCCCCACCTCCTGCAGCAGGTCCGCCTGCTCGATGGCCTTGAGGACGCTCTTCTTGGAGGTGTCCTGGATCTCACCACCCATCACGAACTCGTCCAGGATGAAGTAGGCCTTCTCGAAGTTGAAGATGATGTCCAGCTCACACACCTGGCCAGGAGGTCACCGGGCACTTGGGGACACCTCGGGACACCCCCAAATTCGGGGTGGGGCAGGTTATGGGGTGGGGGTGGGGATAGGGGACGTTGGGTGGCCCTGGGGTCCTCATTGAGAACTTTGGGGTGGCCCTGGTGGCCCTGGGGTCTTCATGGAGAACTTTGGGGTGGCCCTGGTGGCTTTGAGGGGCTCCTGGAGAACTTTGGGATGGCCCTGGGGTCCTCATTGAGAACTTTGGGGTGGCCCTGGTGGACTCCTGGTGGCCTTTGTGGTCCTTGGGGTCTCTCTGGAGAACTTTGGGGTGGCCCTGATGGCCTTGAAGGTCTCTTGGTGGCCACTTGGGGTCTTCCTGGAGAACTTTGGGGTGCCCTTGGCGGTCCTGGGGTTCTCCTGGTGGCCACTGGGGGAACACCCAGGTGGGTTCTGGTGGCCCTGGTGACCCTGTGGTGACCTTGGGGCGTCCCAGGTGACCTTGGGATGCTCCTGGTGATCCTGGGGTGGCCCTGAGATGTTTCTGGTGACCCCAGGGTGTCCCTGGTGACCCTGAGATGTTTCTGGTGACCCTGTGGTGACCCTGAGATGTTTCTGGTGACTCCAGGGTGTCCCTGATGACCCTGAGATGTTTCTGGTGACCCTGAGATGTTTCTGGTGGCCCCGGGATGTCCCCAGGGTGTCCCCCTGGGCCGTGTCCCCACTCACGCTGCCGAAGTACTTGTCCAGCAGCTCCACGTAGCGGTGGATGAGCTCCAGCGTGATCAGCTCGTTGTCCTGGCCCTCGATGGCGCAGCAGAAGTAGAGGCTGGCGTACCTGGGGGACAACATCGGGGTGGGGATGTCCTCTGGGCCACCAAAACCCACCGGGGCGCCGGGACGTGGCCCCAAGGAGGTCCCAGATGGCACCATGGTCAACCCAACCATGGTCAACCCATCATGGTCAAGCCAATCATGGTGAGTCCATCATGGTCAACCCAATCATGGTCAACCCAACCAGGGTCAACCCAACCATGGTCAACCCATCATGGTCAACCCAACCATGGTCAATTCATTGTGGTCAACACAATCATGGTCAACCCAACCATGGTCAACCCATCATGGTCAATCCAACCATGGTCAACCCAACCATGGTCAACCCAACCATGGTCAACCCAACCATGGTCAACTCATCATGGTCAACCCAACCATGGTCAATCCAACCATGGTCAACCTAATCATGGCCAACCCATCATGGTCAGTCCAACCATGGTCAACTCATCATGGTCAACCCAACCGTGGTGAACCCAACCATGGTCAACCCAATCGTGGTCAACCCAACCATGGTCAACCCATCATGGTTAACCAAATCATGGTCAACCCATCGTGGTCAGTCCAACCATGGTCAGTCCAAGCATGGTCAACGCAACCATGGTCAACCCATCATGGTCAACCCAACTGTGGTCAACATATCATTGTCAAGTTGACCACAGTCAACCCAAGCATAGTCAACCCAACTATGGTCAACCCATCATGGTCCACCTGATCAAGGTCAACCCATCATGGCCAACCCAACCATGGTCAACCCATCATGGTCAACCCAACCAGGGTCAACCCATCATAGTCCAAGAACGGTCAATTCATTATGGACAATGCAACCATGGTCACCTCATCATGGTCAACCCAACTGTGGTCAACCCATCATTGTCAACTTGACCATGGTTAACCCAAGCATGGTAAACCCAACTATGGTCAACTCATGATGGTCAACTCAACCATGGTCAACCCAACTATGGTCAACTCAACCATGGTCAACCCAAATATGGTCAACTCATGATGGTCAACTCAACCATGGTCAACCCATCATTGTCAACTTGACCAGGATCAACCCACCATGGTCAACCCAACTATGGTCAACCCATGATGGTCAACCCAACTGTGGTCAACCAAACCATGGACAACCCAATGTGGTCAACCCAACCGTGGTCAACCCACAATGGTCAACCCATCATGGTGCACTTGATCAAGGTCAACCCAAGCATGGTCAACCCTACTATGGTCAATCCATGATGGTCAACCCAACTGTGGTCAATTCATGATGGTCAACCCATCATGGTGCACTTGATCAAGGTCAACCCATCATGGACAACCCATCATGGTCCACCAGATCATGGTCAACCCAACTATGGTCAACCCATGATGGTCAACCCAACCGTGGTCAACCAAACCATGGACAACCCAATGTGGTCAACCAAACCATGGACAACCCCACCGTGGTCAACCCAACCACGGGACGGTTTGGGGGGGACAAAACTGAGGTGGGAGGTCCCCTGGATCTCCAAAGTCCACCTGAGGAGAAGCTTTTTTGAGGGAAAAAATTTGGAATTTGGGGTTTTATGGAAAAAGTGGATTTTTTAGGAGAGAAGGTGGATTTTTTTGGGGGGAAAAGTTGGAATTTTGGGGGAAAATGTGGATTTTTAGGGGAAAAAGTGATTTTTTTCGGGAGAAGATGGATTTTTTAGGGAAAAAAAGAGAATTTTGGGGAGGAAAACGTGGATTTTTCTGGGGAAAATTGGATGTTTATTGCGGAAAAATATTTTTTGTGGGGAAAAAAGAAAAGTTTGGGAGAGAAGTTGCTTTTTTTTGGGGAAAAAGGCATTTTTTTTTTTGGAGGTAAAGTTGGTATTTTTTGGGGGGTAAAAAGGCATTTTTGGGGCAATTTTTTTATGGGGGGAAAGAAAATTTTGGGAGGGAAAAGTCACATTTTTGGGGGATAAATGAATTTTTTGGGAGGAAAAAAGAAATTTTCTGTGGGGAGGAAAAGACATTTTTAGGGAAAAAAAGACATTTTTAAGAGGCAAAAAGGCATTCTGGAGGGGAAAGGTGATTTTATTTCAGTAAAAAGCCACTTTTTGGGAGGAAAAAACCCCATTTTTTTGAGAAAAAGATCATTTTTGCACGGAAAAAAAGAAATTTTGGGAAAAAAAAATAATTATTTTTGCGGACAATCCTTTTCTCTAACCCCTAAACCCCTTTTTAATGGGTGGAAAACTCATTTTTTTTGGCTGAAAAAATTGATTTTTTTGGTGGGAAATCACGTTTTTTTTGGATTTTTTCCTCAATTTTTTTTTTTAAGGGTGGAAAACTCAATTTTTTAGAATTTTTTTGGGTGGGTTTTACCTTTTGTAGACCACCTTGAGGTCCCTCCACTCGAGGAAACTGCACATTTTGGGTTTCCTGGCCAGCACCACCTGCATCAGCTCCCGGACCATTTTCTTCTTGTCCTTGTCGGCCGTGGCCAGGTACCACTTCTGCAGCCTCAGTTTCCCTTGGCGGCTGAACAGCAGCATGAACCGCATCTGGGGGGGGCTGGGGGGTCACTGGGAGGGACTGGGAGCACTGGGAGGGGATCTGGGGGGATTTGGGGAGATTTGGGGGGATTTTGGAGGGATTTGAGAGAGTTTTGGGGGGAATTTGGGGAGATTTGGGGGGGATTTGGGGGGATTTTGAGGGGGTTTTGGGGGGAATTTGGAGATTTTTGGGATATTGGGGGGGGTTGGGGGAGTTTTGAGGGATTTTGGGGTGTTTTTGGGGGGATTTGGGGGAGTTTTGGGGGATTTGGGGGCCCGGGGAGGGGTTGGGAGTGGGGGGCTCTGCAGCCTCAGTTTCCCTTGGTGGCTGAACAGCAGCTGGGACCAAATCTGGGGGGGGCTGGGGGGGTCACTGGGAGGGACTGGGAGCACTGGGAGGGGATTTGGGGGGATTTGGGGGTCTGGGGATGGATTTTGGGGGAGGTTTGGGGGTCCGGGGATGGATTTTGGGGGGATTTGGGGGGATTTTGGGGTCTGGGGATGGATTTTGGGGGAATTTGGGGGGATTTTGGGGGGATTTGGAGGTTTGGGGATGGATTTTGGGGGGATTTTGAAGGATTTTGGGGGTCTGGGGATGGATTTGGGGGAGGTTTGGGGGTCCGGGGATGGATTTTGGGGTCTGGGGATGGATTTTGGGGGGATTTGGGGGTCTGGGGATGGATTTTGGGGGGATTTGAGGGGATTTTGGGGGGATTTGGAGGTTTGGGAATGGATTTTGGGGGGATTTGGGGGTCTGGGGATGGATTTTGAGGGGATTTGGGGGGATTTGGAGGTTTGGGAATGGATTTTGGGGGGATTTGGGGGGATTTTGGGGTCTGGGCATGGATTTTGGGGGGATTTTGAGAGATTTTGGGGTCTGGGCATGGATTTTGGGGGATTTGGGGGTCGAGGACAAGGTAAGGGGGGGGGTCCCGTGGGGGTGGGGGAGGGGTCTGGGAGCTCATTTGGGATCCGGGGGGATTGGGGGGGCGGGGTCTGCAGAGTCACGTGGTGCCGGGGTGGGGGAGGGGAGTGAGAGGTCACGTGGGAACCGATCCCGGGAGGGGGGGAGTGGGCTCTGCCCCCGTTGGGATCCCGAGGTCACGTGGTCAGAGGTCAAAGGTCACCCCCCCAGGGCACGACCACCACCCCCCATTTCCCCCGCACCACGTGACTGCCCCTCCTCACCACGTGACTCCCGCCCCCGCCGCGCCCCCTGCTCACCATAGCGCCGTGTCCCGCGGGCGGGGCCGCGGGCGGGGCCGCGGGCGGGGCCGGGGGTCCGGGGGGGGTCGGGGAGGGGGTCCCGGAGGGGTCCCGGGGGTCGGGGGGGGTCGGACGGGGCCGCTCCGCGCCTCCGGCAGCGCCGCGCCGGGCCCGCCGCTTCCGGGTGTGACGTCACCGCGCATGCGCCGGCGCCCCCGGGGCGCGGTCTGTCGCCGTGGCAACGGGAGAAAGGAGCGTGGCCTGGGGACGAGGAAATGGGGAGGGGCTTCCCGCCGAAGGGGCGGGGTTTCCATAGCAACGGGGAGGGGCGGGGCTTGTCGCTATGGGAACCGGGGCGCGCTTCCCGCCGGGGGGCGGCTGTTGCCGTGGTAACGGGGAGGGGGCGTGGACTATGCCGGTGGGCGGGGATGTTGCCTTGGCAACGCGGTGTGGCCGGGTAACGGTTGCTATGGGGGTGTTGTCATGGCAACGGAGGGCAGAACTGGGAGAGAGGGGGAATTTGGGATCCTTGGGGGGAGATTTGGGGTGAAAAAGGGGAATTTGGGGTGCTCGGGTTGAAACAGCGCATTGGGACATGGTGGTGACCCCGAGCCCAGGACAGGAGTGACCCCAGAGTGACCCCAGAGTGACCCCAGAGTGACCCCAGGACAGGACAGGAGTGACCCCAGAGTGACCTCAGAGTGACCCCAGAGTGACCCCAGAGTGACCCCAGAGTGACCCCAGGACAGGACAGGAGTGACCCCAGAGTGACCCCAGAGTGACCCCAAAGTGACCCCAGGACAGAACAGGAGTGACCCCAGAGTGACCCCAGAGTGACCCCAGAGTGACCCCAGAGTGACCTCAGAGTGACCCCAGAGTGACCTCGGAGTGACCCCAGAGTGACCCCAGAGTGACCCCAGGACAGGACAGGAGTGACCCCAGAGTGACCCCAGAGTGACCCCAAAGTGACCCCAGGACAGGACAGGAGTGACCCCAGAGTGACCCCAGAGTGACCCCAGGACAGCAGTGACCCCAGTTTTTGATGATCCCAGTTTGGGGTGACCCCTGTGCCCCACATCCCGATGGGAACACCTGGACATGTCCTGGGACACACCTGGACATTCCTTGGGACGCACCTGGACACGTCCTGGAACACACCTGGACATGTCCTGGAGCACACCTGGACATGTCCTGGGACACACCTGGACATGTCCCGGGACACACCTGGACATGTCCTGGGACACACCTGGACGTGTCCTGGGACACACCTGGACGTGTCCTGGAACACACCTGGACACATCCTGGGACACACCTGGACACGTCCTGGGACACACCTGGACATTCCTTGGGACACACCTGGACGTGTCCTGGGACACACCTGGACATGTCCTGGAACACACCTGGACACATCCTGGGACACACCTGGACACATCCTGGGACACACCTGGACATATCCTGGAACACACCTGGACATGCCTGGGACACACCTGGACGTGTCCTGGGACACACCTGGACGTGTCCTGGAACACACCTGGACATTCCTTGGGACACACCTGGACATGTCCTGGAGCACACCTGGACACATCCTGGAACACACCTGGACATGTCCTGGAACACACCTGGACATGCCTGGGACACACCTGGACACATCCTGGGACACACCTGGACATTCCTTGGGACACACCTGGACACATCCTGGGACACACCTGGACGTGTCCCGGGACACACCTGGACGTGTCCCGGAACACACCTGGACATGCCTGGGACACACCTGGACGTGTCCCGGGACACACCTGGACATGTCCTGGAACACACCTGGACATGCCTGGGACACACCTGGACGTTCCCTGGGACACACCTGGACATGTCCCGGAACACACCTGGACATGCCTGGGACACACCTGGACGTGTCCTGGGACACACCTGGACGTGTCCTGGAACACACCTGGACATGTCCTGGAACACACCTGGACGTGCCCTGGGACACACCTGGACACATCCTGGGACACACCTGGACACATCCTGGGACACACCTGGACATGTCCTGGGACACACCTGGACACATCCTGGGACACACCTGGACGTGTCCTGGGACACACCTGGACACATCCTGGGACACACCTGGACATGCCCTGGAACACACCTGGACTTGCTCCAGGACACACCTGGACGTGCTCCAGGACACACCTGGACACTCCCTGAGGAGCCTCCTGGAGCTCAGGTGTTGTCACCATTCCAGGAAGGACACCTGGTGCCCCGTGCCACCACGCGTGCCGGGAAAAGGGCGGAATCCTCGCCGGATCGGTTCCTCCCACCTCGTTTTATTGTGACCAAAGGTCCCCCCCAGGTGTTTTTTCCGTGTCCTGGATCCCGGGGACAGGTCCGTGTGCCCGGCTCTGCCCCCCAGCTCCGGGGCCATGGGGGGACGGTGGTGGCCATGGGGCAGCCGGGCCCTGCTCTGCGTCTGCGTCCTGGGCACTGTCACAGGTGGGAGCTGCTGGCACCTCCTCAGCCCTGGTGGCACTGGGACCCCTCCCAAACCCTGGTGTCACCAGGACCCCTCCCAAACCCTGCTGTCACCTCCCCAACCCTGGTGGCACCGGGACCCCTCCCCAGCTCCAGGACCCCTCCCCAGCCCTGCTGGCACTGGGACCCCTCCCAAACCCTGGTGTCACCTCCTCAGCCCTGCTGGCACCGGGACCCCTCCCCAGCTCCAGGACCCCTCCCCAGCCCTGCTGGCATCTCCCCAACCCTGGTGGCACCGGGACCCCTCCCAAACCCTGGTGTCACCTCCCCAGCCCTGGTGGCACCGGGACCCCTCCCAAACCCTGCTGTCACCTCCCCAGCCCTGCTGGCACCGGGACCCCTCCCCAGCTCCAGGACCCCTCCCCAGCCCTGCTGGCACCGGGACCCCTCCCCAGCTCCAGGACCCCTCCCCAGCCCTGCTGACACCAGGACCCCTCCCCAGCCCTGTTGGCATCTCCCCAACCCTGGTGGCACCAGGACCCCTCCCCAGCCCTGGTGGCACCAGGACCCCTCCCCAGCCCTGGTGGCACTGGGACCTCTCCAACCCTGCTGGCACCTCCCCAGCCCTGGTGGCATCTCCCCGACCCTGGTGGCACTGGGACCTCTCCTCAGCCCTGGTGGCACCAGGACCCCTCCCCAGCCCTGGTGGCATCGGGACCTCTCCTCAGCCCTGCTGGCACCGGGACCCCTCCCCAGCTCCAGGACCCCTCCCCAGCCCTGCTGGCACCAGGACCCCTCCCCAGCCCTGTTGGCACCTCCTCAGCCCTGGTGGCACCGGGACCCCTCCCCAGCCCTGGTGGCACTGGGACCTCTCCAACCCTGCTGGCACCTCCCCAGCCCTGGTGGCATCGGGACCTCTCCTCAGCCCTGCTGGCACCGGGACCCCTCCCCAGCTCCAGGACCCCTCCCCAACCCTGGTTTCACCAGGACTTCTCCTCAGCCCTGCTGGCACCAGGACCCCTCCCCAGCTCCAGGACCCCTCCCCACCCCATGGCAGGAGGAGCCCAGAACCGCGAGTTTGGAAATGGGGTGGGACTGGGATCACCCAAAGGATGTGGGGCTGGCAGCAAACAGAACGAACTGGGGTCTTCAGGGGGGGTCTGGGGGTCTTTGGGACCCAACTGGTGGGTTCAGGACCCAGTTGGGATCTTGGGATCTTGGGAAGTGTCTTTGGAGAACCAAGGGTGGGTCTTGGGGGGATGTTGTGGATGGGGTTCTTTGGAGGTCCAGGGGTTTCTTGGGTGGGGGACAGAGATCTTTGTTTGGGGGTCCCGGATCTTTGTTTGGGGGTCCCGGATCTTTGTTTGGGGGTCCAGGATCTTTGTTTGGGGGTCTGAGATCTTTGTTTGGGGGTCCAGGGGTCTTTGGGGCCCAGCTGGGGGTCTGGAGGGTCTTTGTGAGTCTTGGTGGCATTTTTGGAGAGCCAAGGTTGGGTTTTGGAGGGATGGGGATGGTTTTGGAGACCTGGAGATCTTTGGAGGGGGCTCCAGGGGCCTCAGGGGGGGTCAGGGTCTTTGTTTGGGGGTCCAGGGGGCCTTTTGAGGGGGGTCTGTGGGTTTTTGAGGTGGATCCATGGGTCTTTGGGGGGATCTGGAGGGTCTGGGGAGTCTTGGGGTCATCTTTGGAGAACCAAGGATGGATTTTTGGGGGGACGTTGGTCTGTGATGGGTGAGGGTCTTTGGGGGTCCAGGGGGTCTTTGGGGGTCCAGGGGTCTTTGGGGGTCCAGGGGTCTTTGTGGGGGGGTCCCAGGGGTCTTTTGAGGGGGGTCTGTGGGTTTTTGGGGTGGGTCCGTGAGTCCTTGGGACCCAAAGGATGGGATTTTGGGGACGTTGGTCTGTGGTGGGTGAGGGTCTTCGGGGGTCCAAAGGTCTTTGGGGTGGACCCAGGGGTCTTTGGGGGGGGGGGTCAATGGATCTTTGGGGTCACAGGGCTTTGGGATCCCTCTGGGGGGGTCTTGGGACCCACCTGGGGATCCTTGGGGCATCTTTGGGGCATCTTTGAAGAACCAGGGTTGGGTTTTTGGGGGGTTTGTTGGTCTGGGGTGGGTGAGGGTCTTGAGGGGTCCAGGGGAGTTTGAGGAGGGGTCGGTGGATCTTTGAGTTCACGAGGTTCTGGGGTCCAACCGGGGGTGTTGAGACCCAGCAGGGGGGCTTGGGGATCCTTGGGGAACCTTTGGAGATCCCAGGTGGGGTTTGGGAGGTGCTGGTCTGTTGTGGGTGGGGGTCCCTGAGGGGCTCCAGCTGTCCCTGAGGTGCTCCAGGTGTCCCTGGGGGGCTCCAGGTGTCCCTGAGGGGCTCCAGGTGTCCCTGGGGAGCTCCAGGTGTCTCTGGGGAGCTCCAGGTGTCCCTGAGGAGCTCCAGGTATCTCTGAGGGGCTTCAGGTGTCCCTGGGGAGCTCCAGGTGTCCCTGGGGAGCTCCAGGTGTCTCTGGGGAGCTCCAGGTGTCCCTGAGGTGCTCCAGGTGTCCCTGAGGGGCTCCAGGTGTCCCTGAGGGGCTCCAGGTGTCTCTGAGGGGCTCCAGGTGTCCCTGAGGTGCTCCAGGTGTCTCTGAGGGGCTCCAGGTGTCCCTGAGGAGCTCCAGGTGTCCCTGAGGGGCTCCAGGTGTCCCTGAGGGGCTCCAGGTGTCCCTGAGGTGCTCCAGGTGTCTCTGAGGGGCTCCAGGTGTCCCTGGGGAGCTCCAGGTGTCCCTGAGGGGCTCCAGGTGTCCCTGAGGGGCTCCAGGTGTCCCTGGGGCTCCACAGGCTTTGGTGGCCAGCGGGATTTGGGAGATGTTGCTGAGGTCGGCCAGGGCAGGTCCTTCACCTGCAGGAGGTGGTGGAATGTCCACTCCAAGGGCGTGGCTGTCCTGGGGTGACGTGGCCACCTCTACTCCAGCAGGGACAACCATGGACGACAGCATGGACAGCTCTACTGCATCCCTGACCCTGTCTACAAACGCAACTGTCACCCCCAAGATGGACACGGCCACCGACACCAACCCTACTGAGGTGTCCAGCCCACCTTCCACCTCAGCTGTCATCCCCAAGATGGACACCACCAACACCAACCCTACTGAGATGTCCAGCCCACCTTCCACCTCAGATGTCACCCCCAAGATGGACACCACCGACACCAACCCTACTGAGATCTCCAGCCCACCTTCCACCTCAGCTGTCACCCCCGAGATGGACATGGCCACCGACACCAACCCTACTGAGATCTCCAGCCCACCTTCCACCTCAGCTGTCACCCCCGAGATGGACATGGCCACCGACACCAACCCTACTGAGATCTCCAGCCCACCTTCCACCTCAGCTGTCATCCCCAAGATGGACACCACCGACATCAACCCTACTGAGATGTCCAGCCCACCTTCCACCTCAGCTGTCATCCCCAAGATGGACACCACCGACATCAACCCTACTGAGATGTCCAGCCCACCTTCCACCTCAGCTGTCACCCCCAAGATGGACACGGCCACCGACATCAACCCTACTGAGATGTCCAGCCCACCTTCCACCTCAGATGTCACCCCTGACATGGACACGACCACCCCCACCCTGACCATGACCCCCACCCCATCTTCCACCCCAACTGTCACCCCCAACATGGACACAACCACCCCCACCCTGACCATGACCCCCACCCCATCTTCCACCCCAACTGTCACCCCCAACATGGACACAACCACCCCCACCCTGACCATGACCCCCACCCCATCTTCCACCCCAACTGTCCCCACCATCACCACCACCAGCAGCATTACCACCAGCGCATCCACCATGACAACCATGGTCACGAGTCCAGGTGAGTCTGTCTCCTTGGTGGCCCTCCATAACCACGTCCCTTTTCCCTTACCTGTGCCCAGCTTTCTCCAGGTGTCTCCTGGGGTTCCTCCAGGTGTCACAGCACCTTTGTTCTTGGTTTCCTCTGCCAGGTCAGTGCCAGAACGGTGGCACCTGGGACGGTGGCAAGTGTTTGTGTCCCGAGGGCTTCCAAGGTGACTTCTGCGAGGATCCCATCTGCCAGAATGGGGGCACCTGGGACAGCGGCCTCTGCCAGTGCACCAAGAACTTCCGAGGGGACAGGTGCCAGTTCATCAAGGACATCGTGGACATCAGCAACGGTAGGGGACTGTCCCAAGGTGCCGTGGGGCGGCCACCAGAGCAGGATCTGGGCTGAGGTCACCTTTGAGGGGTCAGCCAGGGGTTGGGAGCACTGTGAGGGTCTGACCTGGGATTGGGACCACCATGGAGAAACAGATGTGGGATGGGGACCACCTCAGAGGGGTCAACCTGGGGACAGGACCACCAAGGAGGGACAGATGTGGGATGGGGACCACCTCAGAGGGGTCAACCTGGGGACAGGACCACCAAGGAGGGACCAACTTGGGGATGGGGCCACCACGGAGGGGCTGACCCTGGGATGAAGTTGGGTCACCACCGAGGGACCAACCAAGAAACGGGGTCACCTTGGGGAGAATGACCTGGGATTGGGGTCTCCATGGAGGAATCCCCTGGCCACAGTTCACCAGGGGTGGGATGGGGACAGCCAGGTCTCTTCCTCATGGTTGTCCTCTGTAGAGCCAGTGATGATGAACGCCACGGTGGAGATGAAGACCAAAATCGTCAACAGGAATTTGACTGATGAATTCAAAAATCCATCCTCAGATGCTTACAAGGACTTCGAGAAAATGTTCCAGGAGAAGGTCGGGACTCCGCAATGCCAGGGGTGGCCCTGGGGACAGTCCCTTGAGGGGGATGTGGGCCGTGATGGGCACCTGGCTCTTCCCTGGCTTCTCTTTGTCTTCCAGATGTTGAAGATTTATGGGCACATTAAGGACTACCAAGGTGTGGTCATCAAAAACCTGAGGTGAGTCTCCACCGGTGGCCAGGTGGGCTCCTGACCCTCTCCAGGGCTCCGGTGGGGTGGTTTGGGGTGAAGGGACCCATGGGGGTCAGTTTGAGGTGATTCCCCTCAAGTCTGGAGCATCTGCGTCCCTCCAAGCCACGCCGTGTCCGTGGGGTTCCTCCAGGACAGTCCAGCCCCGTGTCACCGTGGTGTCCCTCCACACTGGGGATCCCAAACTGGTCCCAGTTTGGTCCAGAGCCGAGCTCTGCCCCTTCTCCTCACAGCTCGGGCAGCATTGTGGTGGTCTATGACGCCCTCCTGAAGGTCAACCCCAGCTCCAGGGTCAACGACACGCTGAAGAACATCTCCAAGAACTTCGTCACTGCCTTCCAAAACTACACCGACTGCGATGAGACCTGCACAGGGGACAAATGTGAGTGAGCCCAGGGGTCATCCCACCACCGTCACCACTGTGACCACTGTGACCACCATGACCATTCCCATCAGGTGCTCGGACCAGCACCAGCTCCTCGCTGGGGGCTGCTGGCCTTGGGGTGGCCCACCAGCATCTCCTCTCTCCACGCCAGGTTCTTTCTGCTTCAACGCCGCTGCCACCGAAGTCCTCAACTACAGGCCGGAACCGTTGGAAGAAGGTAAGCAAAGCCCACGGGGGTGTTTGGGTGTGTCCGACCCTCCGGAGCACCCCAAAACCTGAGCCCCGTGTCCCCACCCTCAGGTCTGTGCGACACCTACGTCCAGGAGGGCTTCCAAACCTTCTACAGACCATCCCTGACGGACACCGGCATCGTCTGCGTCACGCCCTGCGACGCCCGCCACGCCCACCCCCTGCCCTGCGTCCATGGCAGCTGCTCCGTCAGCCGGGCGGGGCCGCAGTGCCAGTAAGGACCCCAAAAACGGGTGGTCTCCCCTCCACATCCCGTGGGTGTCATCGTCACCATCCCCATGATCTGCTCACCATGGTGACCCCCGTGATGGCCTCACAACTGTGACCACCCCATTCCCATGACCACGCCCAACACCGTGACCCCCATGATGACCCTAATACCGTGACCACCCAACCATGGCCATGATGACCACAACCCCCCCACCACCACCATGGCCACCCTCACCATCCATGAACATCATGACCCCTATGACAACCCCACTGCCATGATCCCCATGGTGACCCCACCACCATGACCCCCATGACCACCAGAACCCCCCATGACAACCCCCAACACCATGACCATGGTGACCATGGTGACCCCACCACCATGATCACCATGACCACCATGACTACCATGACCACCATGACCACCATGCCCCCCATGACAACTCCACTGCCATGACTTCCATGACCATGGTGACCCCACCACCATGACCACCATGACCACCATGACCACCATGATCTCCATGACAACCCCACTGCCATGACCTCCATGACCATGGTGACCCCACCACCATGACCACCATGACCACCATGACCACCATGACCACCATGACAACCCCACTGCCATGACCTCCATGACCTCCATGACCATGATGACGCCACCACCATGACCATGGTGACCCCACCACCATGACCACCATGACCACCATGACCACCCCCACCAGGTGTTCGGACCAGCTGATCTTCTGGTACCAGGACAAAGCCTGCAGGTCCCGTGTCAGCAAGGTGGGCGTGGCCGTAGGGGTTCCGGTGGCCATCTTGGTCCTGGTCACCACCATCTTCACCGTCCTCCTGCTGAGGTCTCGGCGGCAGAAGGAACAGTACAGGTAAATGTGTCACCGTGGGGTGAGCCGGGGGGTCCCGTGGTGGTCCCGAGTCTCATCCGTGTCGGTCCCACCACGCAGGGACAGGCTGAGGTCCCGCTCGGAGCTGTACAGCAGCGACGACGAGAACTGGGACGCGTCGCAAGGCTTCGCCGCGGGGAATCCGGCGGCCACCTGGGAAGGTAATGGGGATGGAGGTGGGGATGGAGATGGGGACGGAGATGAGGATGGAGGTGGGGATGGAGGTGGGGACGGAGGTGGGGACGGAGGTGGGGACGGAGGTGGGGATGGAGGTGGGGATGGAGGTGGGGATGGAGGTGGGGACGGAGGTGGGGACGGAGGTGGGGATGGAGGTGGGGATGGAGGTGGGGATGGAGGTGGGGATGGAGGTGGGGACGGAGGTGAGGATGGAGGTGGGGATGGAGGTGGGGATGGAGATGGGGATGGAGATGAGGATGGAGGTGGGGATGGAGGTGGGAATGGAGGTGGGGATGGAGATGGGGATGGAGATGAGGATGGAGGTGGGGATGGAGGTGGGAATGGAGGTGAGGATGGAGGTGGGAATGGAGGTGGGAATGGAGGTGGGAATGGAGGTGGGGATGGAGGTGGGGACGGAGGTGGTGATGGAGGTGGGGATGGAGGTGGGGACGGAGGTGGGGACGGAGGTGGGGATGGAGGTGGGGATGGAGGTGGGGATGGAGGTGGTGATGGAGGTGGGGATGGAGGTGGGGACGGAGGTGGGGATGGAGGTGAGGATGGAGGTGGGGATGGAGATGGGGATGGAGATGAGGATGGAGGTGGGGATGGAGGTGGGAATGGAGGTGGGAATGGAGGGGGGGATGGAGGTGGGGATGGAGGTGGGAATGGAGGGGGGGATGGAGGTGGGGATGGAGGTGGGAATGGAGGTGAGGATGGAGGTGGGGATGGAGGTGGTGATGGAGGTGGGGATGGAGGTGGGGACGGAGGTGGGGATGGAGGTGAGGATGGAGGTGGGAATGGAGGTGGGAATGGAGGTGGGAATGGAGGTGGGGATGGAGGTGGGGATGGAGGTGGGAATGGAGGGGGGGATGGAGGTGGGGATGGAGGTGGGAATGGAGGTGAGGATGGAGGTGGGGATGGAGGTGGTGATGGAGGTGGGGATGGAGGTGGGGACGGAGGTGGGGATGGAGGTGAGGATGGAGGTGGGGATGGAGGTGGGGATGGAGGTGGGGATGGAGGTGGGGATGGAGGTGGTGATGGAGGTGGGGATGGAGGTGGGAATGGAGGGGGGGATGGAGGTGGGGATGGAGGTGGGAATGGAGGTGAGGATGGAGGTGGGGATGGAGGTGGTGATGGAGGTGGGGATGGAGGTGGGGACGGAGGTGGGGATGGAGGTGAGGATGGAGGTGGGGATGGAGGTGGGGATGGAGGTGGGGATGGAGGTGGGAATGGAGGTGGGAATGGAGGTGGGAATGGAGGTGAGGATGGAGGTGGGGATGGAGGTGGTGATGGAGGTGGGGATGGAGGTGGGGACGGAGGTGGGGATGGAGGTGAGGATGGAGGTGGGGATGGAGATGGGGATGGAGATGAGGATGGAGGTGGGGATGGAGGTGGGAATGGAGGTGGGAATGGAGGTGGGGATGGAGGTGGGGATGGAGGTGGGAATGGAGGGGGGGATGGAGGTGGGGATGGAGGTGGGAATGGAGGTGAGGATGGAGGTGGGGATGGAGGTGGTGATGGAGGTGGGGATGGAGGTGGGGACGGAGGTGGGGATGGAGGTGAGGATGGAGGTGGGAATGGAGGTGGGAATGGAGGTGGGAATGGAGGTGAGGATGGAGGTGGGAATGGAGGTGGGAATGGAGGTGGGGATGGAGGTGGGGATGGAGGTGGTGATGGAGGTGGGGATGGAGGTGGGGACGGAGGTGGTGATGGAGGTGGGGATGGAGGTGGGGACGGAGGTGGGGATGGAGGTGAGGATGGAGGTGGGGATGGAGGTGGGGATGGAGGTGGGGATGGAGGTGGGGATGGAGGTGGTGATGGAGGTGGGGATGGAGGTGGGGATGGAGGTGGGGATGGAGGTGGGGATGGAGGTGGGAATGGAGGTGGGGATGGAGGTGGGGATGGAGGTGGGGACAGCGTGGGGGTCTCTGTGGCACCCAGGGGTCCACGGCATCTCTTCTTCCACCCCACAGACATGGAGACCTCCAGCACGCCCTACATCAACCTGGAGATGGTGGACACCTCGAGGATGGTGGGTGACACCGCCCCTGATGTTGTCCCCCTTTTATCCCCCACCCCATCATCATCATCCTCCCCTCTCCTTCCTCCCCAGATGCACATCCGGAGACCGACTGTGGTCCCACCAGTGGGGCCACCCGAGAGCCAGCGGGGACAGGACGCGGGGACACGGAGACGGGCGGAGGGGGGACACAGGGACACGAGGACATAAGGACACGGGGACACGGCGGTGATGAGCAGCGGGAAATCCACCGTCCTCTTCCTCCCCGCGCAGCTGTTTGCACAGAGAGCTTTTTATAATTAATTATAATTAAATATATCCTTTGTTTTATTGTCACCTCTCCGCTTCCTGTTGGGGACACCGGGTGGCTGCGTGACGGGGCGGGGGCTGGGCTGGGGACGCAGATCCAAGGAAAACACATTTCAAAGAGGAACAGAAATTAATTGGGGGTGAGTTAATTGTTGACCGAGCGATCGGGAACCGCCCTTGGGACACCCCGACCCCGCTGGGTGACGTGTGTTGGGACAACGTGTCCTTGTCCCCAGCCCTGGAATGAAACCCTGGAGGTTCCTCCACACCTCATTCCCACGGGGACAAAGGGCTCGGAGCAGGGGGTGGGGCAGCTCTGGTGGCTCCAGGAGGAGGGGACACTGAGAGGGTCCCCAGGTGGTGCCACCCATGTGTGGGGGGGACACTGAGGGGGTCTCAAGGTGGTGCCACCCATGGGTGGGGGGGACGTTGAGGGGGTCTCAAGGTGGACAATCGACCACCATGACCATGCTCCCCACCACTACCATGACCACCACCCTCACCACCATGACCACCACTCTCACCACCATGACCACCACAACCACCATGACCACCGCTCTCATCACCATGACCACCATGACCACCATGACCACCATGACCACCATGACCACCACTCTCACCACCATGACCACCACTCTCACACTCTCACCACCATGACCATGACCACCATGACCACCACCCTCACCACCATGACCACCATGACCACCATGACCACCACTCTCACCACCATGACCACCATGACCACCATGACCACCACCCTCACCACCATGACCACCATGACCACCATGACCACCATGACCACCACTCTCACCACCATGACCACCATGACCACCATGATCACCATGACCACCATGATCACCATGACCACCACTCTCACCACCATGACCACCATGACCACCATGACCACCACCATGACCACCACTCTCACACTCTCACCACCATGACCACCATGACCACCATGACCACCATGACCACCATGACCACCACGACCACCCCACCCTCACGACCCCCACGACTCCCCAGCCATGTCCCCCATGTCCACCCTCAATCCCATGACCCCCCACAACCCCCATGACCAGTCCCATGACCACCCCACCACCACCACCGTGACCACCACCACCCTCTCCCACACCACGGCTGGGGCAGGAGGACACGTCCTGTTCTCGTGGTGGCATTTGGCCTTCAGCCAACTCCCGCCCCACCTCCTCGGGCCAAAATCAACATTTTCATGTTTTTCATTCCACCCTTCTCGGCAGCCGGAGCCGGGGACAAAGTCCCAAACACCTGGAGGTGTGGCCAGGTGTGGCCCCAGACACACCTGGCAGCTGCTGGAATGTGGTGGGAGTGGCCCCTGCTGGAGCAGGGGTGGGGTCCAGGTGGTCATGGAGGTGTCACCCCCAAAAGTAGCTCCAGAAGGGTGGTGGGGGACATTTGTCCGGTCCCCAGGCTGTCGTTGGGGTTGTACCAGTACAAACCAGTGACACCAGAGATGTTTGAGTGACTTCATTAAGAACAAGAGGGTCCAGCCCCCTTTTTTGGGTCTGGGGGGGTCCTCACCCTTGGATTTGGGGACGGAGGGAGGTGGGGACATGACCTTGGAGGTGGGGACATGACCTTGGAGGTGGGGACATGACCTTTTAGGTGGGGTCAGGACCCAAAAGTGCTGCTGGAGGTGAGGTCACATCCTAAAAGTGGGGTCATGACCCTCAAAGTGCTCACAGGAGGAGGATGAAGATGAGGGCAGGGGGTCAAGGTCCCCCCCTCCAGCCCAGGAGAAGGTCCAGGTTGTCCTGCAGTGATGGGTAGGACCTCGTTCCATGGGGGTGGTGATGATGATGATGATGATGATGACGATGATGATGATGATGATGATGACAATGATGGCGATGATGGCGATGATGATGATGATGATGATGACGATGATGATGATGATGGTGAGGTTCTGGTGGTGGAAATCACCACCCCATGGGTGCTCCCCACCCCACCACATCTCAGAACTTTGTGATGAGCTTCTGCGGCCGTGGGATTTGGATCTGTTGGGATGCGCCGGAGAAGATCCGGGGGACATCGGGGCGTCAGGAACATCTGGGGTGTCTCCACCGCCCTGGTCCCACCACGGCGGGAGGGCAGAGGGAACTCACCGGCTTCGATGTGTCCACGGCCTCAAGGTGGACTGGATGGTCACCCTCGAGCTGGACACCTGTGGGACAGGGGGGCTCAGCGGGGGTGGGGATGGGGGACACCAACCAACCCCATCACACCAGTGGGGTCACCAGAGACCCCCCACCCACTCCACACCCACCTTGGTTCTGGAAGGTGAAGCTTCCTTGGGGGCTCCACTCCTCTCTGGTGTCCTGGTACCACCTCTCCATTATCTTCTGCTCAGCCCTGGGGACGGGACAGGGAGTGCGGGGGGTCACCATCAGCAGGTCCATCCCTGCCTGGACCACCCCCAGCTCCTCCGTACCCCACAAAGCACTGATGTCCCTCCCACCCCTCAGGACCTCGTTGAGGATGAGGAACATCTCAGGAACCAACACCCCAGGGAGACCCTCCCAAACCTGTCCCCTCTCACGTGTCAAAGGACCCGGATCTGCGAGCTCGGATGAGGAGGACGGAGAGGACGGCGACCACGGCGACCAGGATGGCCACGGCCAAGCCTAGGCCCACAGCCAGTTTGCTGACCCGCGACGTGCAGCGGTCATCTTGGTACCAGTACAGGTGGGTCTCATCACAGCTGGTGGGGGGGACACAAAGAGGTCAACCCAAAGCTGGGACCCCCAGAAGAAACCCCTCCCACCCCAACCCCTTTCCTGCAGCCTCAAGCCCTCCTTGAAGCAAGGCTCTGCTCCACCTCGGGGGTTTAACCCTGGAGATGATCGTGGAGATCCATCATCAGAAGGTTTGGAGCCGTGTAGAGGAAGACCCTACACCCACCTCAATGACTTTTGACCTCTTGTTCTGCAGAGAAAACCTCGGAGCTGGGCCTGGAGTTACACCAGAAGGGTTCGGGTCCATCTGGACTGAGACCCTGCTCCAACTCTGATGGTTTTTGACCCATCTCCACGCACAGAGGAGCTTGGAAAGGATTCTGAGGATCCACCAGAAGGTTGGATCACGTAGACCAAGAATCTGCTCCAGCCCTGATGATCCCCGATGCATTCCCATGCAGCAAACAGCCCGGAAATGACCATGGAGATCCACCAGAAGGGTTGGGTCAGGGTCCCATGTGGAGGAGGAGGAGGAGGAGGAGTTTCCTCCAGCCCTTACAAGCACTGAGGACCTCTGAGGGTGACGTGGCACATGCCGCGGTTGCAGTCGATGGTGCTGGTGGTGCCCGGCGTGCAGTTGGACATGCAGGACAAGCCAGAGCTCGTCAGGTTGGGGAAGAAGAATTCCCGGTAGCCCTCGGGCGCTTGGCTCCGGCAGTAGGCTGGAGATGGGGGGAGAGGTCAACCGGGAAGGGTCTGGAGACCCCAGACCCAGGTGGGTCCCCACCCGCTTCCATCCACTCACCATCTTCGTCGAACTCCAGCGGGGTGTTGGTGACCACCACCTCGGAGGGGTTGAAACACAGGTCACCTGTAAGAGAGGTCACACTGCGGGGGAACAGCCCCACAGCCCCTCCCGGGGGTGTCCGGGGTGGTTTGGGTGGTTGGGAAGGTGTCCCCCACCCCAAGGATGGCCCTGTTTGTCCCCACCCCCACGGTGGGAAGGTGACGAGGTACCGTTGGTGCAGTTGAATTGCGTGGCCGCCACCTCGATCTTCTCCTGCAGGTTGGACGTGATGTTCTGGAGCTTCTCCTGGCTCTGGGCTGTCACCAGCAGGGACACGATGACGATGTGATCCACCACCACGCTGCCAGGCCTGGACAGAGACGCCACCATCGCCATCCAAACGCCCTTTTCCCGTGGAATGACCCCAAAACCCCGGTCCCACCAATCCCGGCGCTCACCTGAGTCGCTGCACCTGGATGCCCTGGTACCCCTCGAGGTCAGCGTAGACCGCGTCCATCTGAAAGGGAAGATGTCTCCAGGTGGGATGGTCGGGTCTGTTCCCTTCTCATCCTCCAGGATCTCACTCATTTTGGATGTCCCCCTCCACCAAATCCACCCCGGTGGACTCGGAGAACACCACGTGAGAACCTGGAGAACTTGGAGGACTTGGGGAACTTGGAGGACAACATCCGGCAGCTCCACCAGGTAGATCCCGACCCCAGGTGAGGGTCTCGTGTCCCTTTACCTGCTTGGTGAAGTCCTGGACGAACTGAATGTAGGTGGGCGAGGTGGTGTCCTCAAGCTCCTCAGTGAAGTCCCGGTTGGTGACCCGCAGCTCCACCTGCACCGTCCTGTTGGTCTCTGGGAATGTCCAAAACCAGGCCATGAAGGAGGTGGGGCAGAAGGACCTTCCCGGGCAGCTGGGACCCATCAATCTCCCCCTAGACCCCGTGAACTGGGGGGGTGCCGTGAAGGAACCAGGAGGAA
This sequence comes from Cyanistes caeruleus, assembly GCF_971803275.1. Classification (NCBI taxonomy): domain Eukaryota; kingdom Metazoa; phylum Chordata; class Aves; order Passeriformes; family Paridae; genus Cyanistes; species Cyanistes caeruleus. The sequence goes on from NC_141738.1 coordinate 851,312, forward strand.
CATCCTCCACCCATCAGAAGAGACCACCAGTGGCCCCACAGCTCCACTTGGTGATCCCAGTAAGGACCGGGCCATCTCCCATCTCCTCAGTGTCCCACCTGGTCCTCCCAGGTGGATCCTGACCCTGCTGATGGTTTGGAGCTGAGTCATCCCCCATGTCCCAGAACTTCTCAGATGGGTCCTGCACCTGCCCCACCCTCAGTGGGCAGCACCTGGTGGAACCACCCCCTCTTCCCAGATCTTCAGGTCCTGAGAGACTCCGACACCCCTGCAGAGGAGGTTCTTTGGGATACGCTCACCCCCACCTGGAGAACATCTCCAGATGGTCCTCACCCAGTCAGATCTTATCCCAGCAAGGGATGCATCCCAGAAAAAGACGGAATTCCTACCAGCGTTGGTTTCGATGGTGTTGGTGACGTAGTCACACCTGTCCCCGGTGAAGGTGGGGGGACACTGGCAGTGGTCGTTGACCCAGGTGCCCCCGTTGTTGCAGATCCCTGGAAGGAGAGAGGATGGAAAAGGAACGGGAAGGGACAGGGAAATGGGCCAGGGAGGAAGAAGAGGTGGGACGTACCTGGAGTGGTGGTGGAGTGGGGAGTGGTGGTGGTGGTGGTTGTGGTGGTGGTGGTGGTTGTGGTGGTGGTTGTGGTGGTGGTCTTAGGGGTGGTGCTGGTGGTCCCAGGAGTGGTGCTGGTGGTTCTAGGGGGGGTGGTGGTGGTCCTAGGGGTGGTGGTGGTGGTCCCAGGGGTGATGGTGGTGGTCTTAGGTGTGGTGGTGGTCCCAGGGGTGGTGGTGGTAGTTCCAGGGGTGATGGTGGTGGTCTCAGGTGTGGTGGTCTCAGGGGTGATGGTGGTGGTCTCAGGTGTGGTGGTCCCAGGTGTGGTGGTTCCAGGTGTGATGGTGGTGGTTTCAGGTGTGGTGGTGGTCCCAGGGTTGGCAGTGATGGTCCCAGGTGTGGTGGTGGTCCCAGGTGTGGTGGTCCCAGGGGTGATGGTGGTGGTCTCAGGTGTTGTGGTGGTCCCAGGGTTGGCAGTGATGGTCCCAGGTGTGGTGGTGGTCCCAGGTGTGGTGGTCCCAGGGGTGATGGTGGTGGTCCCAGGTGTGGTGGTAGCTGTTCCAGGACCAGTTGCGGTGGTCCCAGGGGCAGCGGTGGTCTCAGGACTGCTGGTTGTCCCACCGGCCGTGGTTCCAGGTGTCGTGGTTTGTCCAGGGGTGGTGGTGGTGCCAGGGCTGGCCATGGTGGTCTCAGGGACAGTGGTGGCAGTCCCAGGTGTGGTGAGAAAGGTCTCAGGGGTGGTGATGGTGGTCCCAGGAGTGGTGGTGGTCCCAGGGGTCATGGTGGTCCCAGGGGTCATGGTGGTGGTCCCAGGGGCCGTGGTGGTCCATGGGTTTGGGGTGGTCCATGGGTTTGTGGTGGTCCCAGGGGTCATGGTGGTCCATGGGTTTGTGGTGGTCCATGGGATTGTGGTGGTCTCAGGAGTGGGTGTGGTCCAAAGTGAGGTAGAGGTGGCCCAAGGACCAGTCATAGTTCCAGGATTGCTGGTGGTCTCGGGGTGGGTGGTGATGCCAGGGGTGGATGTGGTGGTCCACGGAGAGGTTGTGGTGGTGCCAGGATTCGTGGTTGTCCCTGGGCCAGGGGTGGTCCAAGGCATGGTGGTGATGGTTTCAGGGGGGGTGATGGTCTCAGGGGTGATAGTGGTCTCTAGAATGGTGGTGGTCTCAGGACTGGTGATGGTCTCAGGAGTGGTGATGGTCTCAGGGGTGGTGATGGTCTCAGGACTGGTGATGGTGTCCAGAATGGTGGTGGTCTCAGGGGTGGTGGTGGTCTCAGGGTTGATGGTGGTCTCAGGACTGGTGATGGTCTCAAGAATGGTGGTGGTCTCAGAGCTGATGATGGTTCCAGGTACCATGGTTGTCCCAGAGGTTGTGGTGGTCCCAGGGTTGCTGCTGGTCTCAGGGATGGTGATGGTTCCAGGTGTCATGGTTGTTTCAGGAGTTGGGGTGGTCTCAAAGCCTGTGGTGGCCTCAGGGGTTTCAGTGGACCAAGATGAGGTAGGAGCGGTCCCAGGACCTGTGGTGGTCCCAGGGATTGTGGTGGTGGTGGACTCAGGATTGGTGGTCTCAGGTGTTGTGGCCCCAGGGGCTGAGGTGGTCAAGGCATTGCTGGTGGTCCCAGGACTGGTGTGGGTGGTCTCAGGGTTTGCAGTTGTCTCAGGGGTGGTGATGGTCTCAGGGGTGGTGATGGTCTCCAGAATGGTGGTGGTCTCAGGACTGGTGATGGTCTCAGGGGTGGTGATGGTCTCAGGGGTTGTGGTGGTCTCAGGGGTGGTGATGGTCTCAGGAGTGATGGTGGTCTCAGGGGTGGTGATGGTCTCAGGAGTGATGGTGGTCTCAAGAGTGATGGTGGTCTCAGGACCGGTGATGGTCTCAGGGGTGGTGATGGTCTCAGGGGTTGTGGTGGTCTCAGGGGTTGTGGTGGTCTCAGGGGTGATGGTGGTCTCAGGACCGGTGATGGTCTCAGGGGTGGTGATGGTCTCAGGAGTGATGGTGGTCTCAGGGGTGGTGGTGGTCTCAGGACCGGTGATGGTCTCAGGGGTGGTGATGGTCTCAGGAGTGATGGTGGTCTCAGGAGTGATGGTGGTCTCAGCAGTGATGGTGGTCTCAGGACCGGTGATGATCTCAGGGGTGGTGATGGTCTCAGGTGTCATGGTTGTTTCAGGGGTTGTGGTGGTCTCAGGGGTGATGGTGGTCTCAGGGTTGCTGCTGGTCTCAGGGGTTGTGATGGCCTCAGGAATGATGGTGGTCTCAGGTGTGGTGCTCATTCCAGAGGTGGGGTTGGTGGTCTCAGGGGTGATGGTCTCAGGGATGGTCATGGTGGTGCCCGGGTCCCTAGAGGTGGTCCCAGGGCTGGTGGGGCTGGTCCCTGGGATGGTGCTGCTCTCAGGGGTCATGGTGCTGCCAGGGTTTGTGATGGTTGTCTCAGGACTGGGGGTGGTCTCCAGGAAGGAGGTGGTTTCAGGTGTCATGGATGTTCCTGAGGTTGTGATGGTCCCAGGGATGCTGCTGGTTTCAAAGTTGTGGGTGGTCTCCAGGAAGGAGGTGATTTCAGATGTCATGGATGTTCCTGAGGTTGTGATGGTCCCATGGATGCTGCTGGTCTCAAAGTTGTGGGTGGTCTCCATGATGGAGGTGGTTTCAGGTGTCATTGATGTTCCTGAGGTTGTGATGGTCCCAGGGGTGCTGCTGGTCTCAGCGCTGGTGGTGGAGTCAGGTGTCACGGCTGTTTCAGGGGTTGGGTTGGTCGCAAGGGTTGTGGTGATCTCAGGGGTTGTGGTGGACCAAGGTGAGGTTGGGGTGAGGTCAGGACCTGTGGTGGTCTCAGTAATGGTTGTGGTGGTCCCAGGGATTGTGGGTGTCTCAGGGGTGGTGATGATGGTCTCAGGGGTGGTGGTGATGGTCTCAGGGGTGGTGGTGGAGTCAGGTGTCACGGCTGTTTCAGCGATTGGGGTAGTGCCGAGGATTGTGGTGATCTCAGGGGTTGTGGTGGACCAAGGTGAGGTTGGGGTGCTCCCAGGACCTGTGGTGGTCTCAGTAATGATTGTGGTGGTCCCAGGGATTGTGGCTGTCTCAGGATTGGTGGTGATGATGGTCTCCACACTGGTGGTTGTCTCCAGGATGGAGGTGGTTTCAGGTGTCATGGATGCCCCCGAGGTTGTGATGGTCCCAGGGGTGCTGCTGGTCTCAAGCATGGTGGTGGTTCCAGGTGTCATGGTTGTTTCAGGGGCTGGTGTGGTCCTAAGGATTGGGGTGATCTCAGGGATTGTGGTGATGGTCTCAGAACTGGTGGTGATGATGGTCTCAGTGGTGGTGATGATGGTCTCAGGGGTGGTGATGATGGTCTCAGGGGTTGTGGTGATGATGGTCTCAGGAGTGGTGGTGATGATGGTCTCAGGGCTGGTGGTGGTTCCAGGTGTCATGGTTGATTCAGGGATTGGGGTGGTGCCGAGGATTGTGGTGATCTCATGGGTTGTGGTGGACCAAGGTGAGGTTGGGGTGATCCCAGGACCTGTGGTGGTCCCAGGGATTGTGGAGGTGGACCCAGGACTGATTTGGGTGGTCTCAGGGTTTGAGGCTGTCTCAGAGGTGGAGGTGGTGACCTCTGGGGCTGTGGTGGTTTCAGGGATGGAGGTGGCCCCAGATGTGGTGGTTAAAACACCGCTGGTGGTCTCAGGGCTGGTGGGAGAGCTCCAAGGATTGCTGGTGATCTCAAGGATTGTGGTGGTGGTCTCGGGGGTGGTGGTGATGATGGTCTCAGTACTGGTGGTGATGATGGTCTCAGGGCTGATGGTGATGATGGTCTCAGGGCTGGTGGTGGAGTCAGGTGCCACGGCTGTTTCAGGGGTTTGGGTGGTCCCGAGGGCTGTGGTGATCTCAGGGGTTGTGGTGATGGTCTCAGGGGTGGTGATAATCATCTCAGGACTGGTGGTGATGATGGTCTCAGGAGTGGTGGTGGAGTCAGGTGTCATGGTTGATTCAGGGCTTTGGGTGGTCCCGAGCATTGTGGTGATCTCAGGGGTTGTGGTAGACCACGGATAGGTTGGGGTGGTCTCAGGACCGGTGGTGATGATGGTCTCAGGACTGGTGGTGACGATGGTCTCAGGGCTGGTGGTGGTTCCAGGTGTCATGGCTGTTTCAGGGGTTGAGGTAGTCCTAAGGATTGTGGTGATCTCATGGGTTGTGGTGGACCAAGGTGAGGTTGGTGTGATCCCAGGACCTGAGGTGGTCCCAGGGATTGTGGAGGTGGACCCAGGACTGATTTGGGTGGTCCCAGGATTCGAGGCTGTCTCAGAGGTGGAGGCGGTGACCTCTGGGGCTGTGGTGGTTTCAGGGTTGGTGGTGGCCCCAGATGTGGTGGTTAAAACACCGCTGGTGGTCTCAGGGCTGGTGGGAGAGCTCCAAGGACTGCTGGTGATCTCAAGGATTGTGGTGGTGGTCTCGGGGGTGGTGATGATGGTCTCCGCACTGGTGGTGGTCTCCAGGAAGGAGGTGGTTTCAGGTGTCATGGATGTTCCTGAGGTTGTGATGGTCCCAGGGGTGCTGCTGGTCTCAGGACTGGTGGTGGAGTCAGGTGTCACGGCTGTTTCAGGGGTTGGGTTGGTCCCAAGGGCTGTGGTGATCTCAGGGATGGTCGTGATGGTGCCAGTGTTCATGGTGGTCCCAGGGGATGTGGTGGTCTCAGGTGTGAAGCTCGTTGCAGGGGTGGGGGTGGTGGTCTCAGGGGGGATGGTTTCAGGGATGGTCATGGTGCTGCCAGGGTTCATAGAGGTGGCCTCAAGACTGGCAGGAGTGGTCTCAGGACTGGTGATGGTCTCCAGGATGGAGGTGGTTTCAGGTGTCATGGATGTTCCTGAGGTTCTGATGGTCCCATGGGTGCTGCTGGTCTCAGGGCTGGTGTTGGAGTCAGGTGTTACGGTTCTTTCAGGGGTTGGGTTGGTCCCAAGGGTTGTGGTGGTTCCAGGGATTGTGGCTGTCTCAGGGGTGGTGATGATGGTCTCAGGGGTGGTGGTGGAGTCAGGTGTCATGGTTGATTCAGGGGTTTGGGTGATCCCAAGGATTGTGGTGATCTCATGGGTTGTGGTGGACCAAGGTGAAGTTGGGGTGATCCCAGGACCTGTGGTCGTCTCAGTAATGATTATGGTGGTCCCAGGGATTGTGGGTGTCTCAGGGGTGGTGATGATGGTCTCAGGGGTGGTGGTGATGATGGTCTCAGGACTGGCTGTGATGATGTTCTCAGGAGTGGTGGTGGAGGCAGATGTCATGGTTGATTCAGAGGTTGGGGTGGTCCCAAGGATTGTGGTGACCTCAGGGGTTGTGGTGGACCAAGGTGAGGTTGGGGTGATCCCAGGACCTGTGGTGGTCTCAGTAGTGATTGTGGTGGTCCCGGGGATTGTGGGTGTCTCAGGGGTGGTGATGATGGTCTCAGGGGGGGTGATGATGGTCTCAGGAGTGGTGGTGATGATGGTCTCAGGGGTGGTGGTGGAGTCAGGTGTCATGGCTGTTTCAGGGATTGGGGTGATCCCAAGGATTGTGGTGATCTCATGGGTTGTGGTGGACCAAGGTGAGGTTGGTGTGATCCCAGGACCTGAGATGGTCCCAGGGATTGTGGAGGTGGACCCAGGACTGATTTGGGTGGTCTCAGAGTTTGAGGCTGTCTCAGAGGTGGAGGTGGTGACCTCTGGGGCTGTGATGGTTTCAGGGATGGAGGTGGCCCCAGATGTGGTGGTTAAAACAGCGCTGGTGGTCTCAGGGCTGGTGGGAGAGCTCCAAGGACTGCTGGTGATCTCAAGGATTGTGGTGGTGGTCTCAGGGGTGGTGATGATGGTCTCATCACTGGTGGTGGTCTCCAGGAAGGAGGTGGTTTCAGGTATCATGGATGTTCCTGAGGTTGTGATGGTCCCATGGGTGCTGCTGGTCTCAGGACTGGTGGTGGAGTCAGGTGTCACGGCTGTTTCAGGGGTTGGGTTGGTCCCAAGGGCTGTGGTGGTCTCAGGGATGGTCGTGATGGTGCCAGTGTTCATGGTGGTCCCAGGGGATGTGGTGGTCTCAGGTGTGAAGCTCGTTGCAGGGGTGGGGGTGGTGGTCTCAGGGGGGATGGTTTCAGGGATGGTCATGGTGCTGCCAGGGTTCATAGAGGTGGCCTCAAGACTGGCAGGAGTGGTCTCAGGACTGGTGATGGTCTCCAGGATGGAGGTGGTTTCAGGTGTCATGGATGTTCCTGAGGTTCTGATGGTCCCATGGGTGCTGCTGGTCTCAGGGCTGGTGTTGGAGTCAGGTGTTACGGTTCTTTCAGGGGTTGGGTTGGTCCCAAGGGTTGTGGTGGTTCCAGGGATTGTGGCTGTCTCAGGGGTGGTGATGATGGTCTCAGGGGTGGTGGTGGAGTCAGGTGTCATGGTTGATTCAGGGGTTTGGGTGATCCCAAGGATTGTGGTGATCTCATGGGTTGTGGTGGACCAAGGTGAAGTTGGGGTGATCCCAGGACCTGTGGTCGTCTCAGTAATGATTATGGTGGTCCCAGGGATTGTGGGTGTCTCAGGGGTGGTGATGATGGTCTCAGGGGTGGTGGTGATGATGGTCTCAGGACTGGTGGTAGAGTCAGGTGTCATGGTTGATTCAGGGGTTTGGGTGGTCCCAAGGATTGTGGTGATCTCAGGGGTTGTGGTGGACCAAGGTGAGGTTGGGGTGCTCCCAGGACCTGTGGTGGTCTCAGTAATGATTGTGGTGGTCCCAGGGATTGTGGCTGTCTCAGGATTGGTGGTGATGATGGTCTCCACACTGGTGGTTGTCTCCAGGATGGAGGTGGTTTCAGGTGTCATGGATGCCCCCGAGGTTGTGATGGTCCCAGGGGTGCTGTTGGTCTCAAGCATGGTGGTGGTTCCAGGTGTCATGGTTGTTTCAGGGGCTGGTGTGGTCCTAAGGATTGGGGTGATCTCAGGGATTGTGGTGATGGTCTCAGGACTGGTGGTGCTTCCAGGTGTCATGGTTGATTCAGGGGCTGTGGCGGTCCCAAGGGCTGTGGTGATCTCAGGGATTGTGGTGATGGTCTCAGGAGTAGTGGTGATGATGGTCTCAGGGGTGGTGATGATGATGGTCTCAGGGGTGGTGGTAGAGTCAGGTGTCATGGTTGATTCATGGGCTAGGGTGGTTCCAAGGACTGTGGTGGTTCCAGGTATTGTGGTGATGGTCTCAGAGGTGGTGATGATGGTCCCAAGGACTGTGGTGGTGATGGTCTCAGGACTGGTGGTGATGGTCTCAGGGGTGGTGATGATGGTCTCAGGGGTGTTGGTGTAGTCAGTTGTCATGGCTGTTTCAGGGGCTGGGGTGGTCCCGAGGATTGTGGTGATCTCAGGGGTTGTGGTGGACCAAGGTGAGGTTGGGGTGATCCCAGGACCTGAGATGGTCCCAGGGATTGTGGAGGTGGACCCAGGACTGATTTGGGTGGTCTCAGAGTTTGAGGCTGTCTCAGATGTGGTGGTGGTGACCTCTGGGGCTGTGATGGTTTCAGGGATGGAGGTGGCCCCAGATGTGGTGGTTAAAACACCGCTGGTGGTCTCAGGGCTGGTGGGAGAGCTCCAAGGACTGCTGGTGATCTCAAGGATTGTGGTGGTGGTCTCGGGGGTGGTGATGATGGTCTCCGCACTGGTGGTGGTCTCCAGGAAGGAGGTGGTTTCAGGTGTCATGGATGTTCCTGAGGTTGTGATGGTCCCATGGGTGCTGCTGGTCTCAGGGCTGGTGTTGGCGTCAGGTGTTACGGTTGATTCAGGGGTTGGGTTGGTCCCAAGGGTTGTGGTGGTTCCAGGGATTGTGGCTGTCTCAGGGGTGGTGATGATGGTCTCAGAACTGGCAGTGATGATGGTCTCAGGGCTGTTGTTGGAGTCAGGTGTCATGGTTGATTCAGGGGTTTGGGTGATCCCAAGGATTGTGGTGACCTCAGGGGTTGTGGTGGACCAAGGTGAAGTTGGGGTGATCCCAGGACCTGTGGTGGTCTCAGTAGTGATTGTGGTGGTCCCAGGGATTGTGAGTGTCTCAGGGGTGGAGATGATGGTCTCAGGACTGGTGGTGATGGTCTCAGGGGTGATGGTGATGATGGTCTCAGGGGTGGTGGTGATGATGGTCTCAGGGCTGGTGGTGGTTCCAGGTGTCATGGTTGATTCAGGGATTGGGGTGGTGCCGAGGATTGTGGTGATCTCAGGGGTTGTGGTGGACCAAGGTGAGGTTGGGGTGATCCCAGGACCTGAGGTGGTCCCAGGGATTGTGGAGGTGGACCCAGGACTGATCTGGGTGGTCCCAGGATTCAAGGCTGTCTCAGAGGTGGAGGCGGTGACCTCTGGGGCTGTGGTGGTTTCAGGGTTGGTGGTGGCCCCAGATGTGGTGGTTAAAACACCGCTGGTGGTCTCAGGGCTGGTGGGAGGGCTCCAAGGACTGCTGGTGATCTCAAGGATTGTGGTGGTGGTCTCAGGGGTGGTGATGATGGTCTCAGCACTGGTGGTGGTCTCCAGGAAGGAGGTGGTTTCAGGTATCATGGATGTTCCTGAGGTTGTGATGGTCCCAGGGATGCTGCTGGTCTCAAAGTTGTGGGTGGTCTCCACGATGGAGGTGGTTTCAGGTGTCATTGATGTTCCTGAGGTTGTGATTGTCCCAGGGGTGCTGCTGGTCTCAGGGCTGGTGGTGGAGTCAGGTGTCACGGCTGTTTCAGGGGTTGGGTTGGTCCCAAGGGCTGTGGTGGTCTCAGGGATTGTGGCTGTCTCACGGGTGGTGATGATGGTCTCAGGAGTGGTGGTGATGATGGTCTCAGGGGTGGTGGTGATGGTCTCAGTGGTGGTGATGATGGTCTCAGGGGTGGTGACGATGGTCTCAGTACTGATGGTGATGATGGTCTCAGCGCTGTTGTTGGAGTCAGGTGTCATGGTTGATTCAGGGGTTTGGGTGGTCCCGAGGATTGTGGTGACCTCAGGGGTTGTGGTGGACCAAGGTGAGGTTGGGGTGATTTCATGACCAGTGGTGGTCTCAGTAATGGTTGTGGTGGTCCCAGGGATTGTGGGTGTCTCAGGGGTGGTGATGATGGTGTCAGGGCTGGTGGTGATGGTCTCAGGACCGGTGGTGGAGTCAGGTGTCATGGGTGTTTCAGGGTCTGTGGTGGTCCCAACGGCTGTGGTGATCTCAGTGGTTGTGGTGATGGTCTCATGGGTGGTGAAGATGGTTTGAGGACTGGTGGTGATGATGGTCTCAGCACTGGTGATGAAGTCAGGTGTCATGGTTGATTCAGCGGCTGGGGTCGTCCTGAGGATTGTGGTGATCTCAGGGGCAGTGGTGGTCCCAAGGATTGTGGTGGTGGTCCCAGGGGTGGTTTTGATGATCGCAGCACTGGTGGTTGTCTCAAGCATGGTGATGGAGTCAGGTGTCATGGCTGTTTCAGGGGTTTGGGTGGTGCTGAGGATTGTGGTGATCTCATGGGTGGTGATGATGGTGTCAGGACTGGTGGTGATGATGATCTCAGGACCTGTGGTGGAGTCAGGTGTCATGGCTGTTTCAGGGGCTGGGGTGGTCCCGAAGGCTGTGGTGATCTCAGGGGTTGTGGTGGTCTCAGGATGGGTGGTGTCAGGCATGGTCGTGGTGGTCACAGGGTTCATAGAGGTGGTCCCAATACTGGTGGGGTTTGTCGCAGCACTGGTGGGGTTTGTCTCCAGACTGGTGGGATTTGTCTCCAGACTGGTGGGATTTGTCCCCAGACTGGTGGGATTTGTCCCCAGAGTGGTGGGATTTGTCTCAGCACTGGTGGGGTTTGTGTCATCACTGGGGGTGGTCTCCAGACTGGTGGGGTTTGTCCCCAGACTGGTGGGATTTGTCCCCAGACGGGTGGGGTTTGTCTCAGCACTGGTGGGATTTGTCTCCAGACTGGTGGGATTTGTCCCCAGACTGGTGGGGTTTGTCTCAGCACTGGTGGGATTTGTCTCCAGACTGGTGGGATTTGTCTCCAGACTGGGGGTGGTCCCCAGACTGGTGGGGTTTGTCTCCAGACTGGGGGTGGTCCCCAGACTGGTGGGGTTTGTCCCCAGACTGGTGGGATTTGTCCCCAGACGGGTGGGGTTTGTCTCCAGACTGGTGGGATTTGTCTCCAGACTGGGGGTGGTCCCCAGACTGGTGGGGTTTGTCTCCAGACTGGTGGGGTTTGTCCCCAGACTGGTGGGATTTGTCTCAGCACTGGTGGGGTTTGTCTCAGCACTGGTGGGGTTTGTCCCCAGACTGGTGGGGTTTGTCCCCAGACTGGTGGGATTTGTCTCCAGACTGGTGGGATTTGTCTCCAGACTGGTGGGGTTTGTCCCCAGACTGGTGGGATTTGTCTCAGCACTGGTGGGGTTTGTCTCAGCACTGGTGGGGTTTGTCCCCAGACTGGTGGGGTTTGTCCCCAGACTGGTGGGGTTTGTCTCAGCACTGGTGGGGTTTGTCTCAGCACTGGTGGGATTTGTCCCCAGACTGGTGGGGTTTGCCTCCAGACTGGTGGGATTTGTCTCCAGACTGGTGGGATTTGTCTCCAGACTGGTTGGGTTTGTCCCCAGACTGGTGAGGTTTGTCTCCAGACTGGTGGGATTTGTCTCCAGACTGGTGGGGTTTGTCTCCAGACTGGTGGGATTTGTCTCCAGACTGGGGGTGGTCTCCAGACTGGTGGGATTTGTCTCCAGACTGGTGGGATTTGTCCCCAGACTGGTGGGATTTGTCTCCAGACGGGTGGGGTTTGTCTCCAGATGGGTGGGGTTTGTCTCAGCACTGGTGGGGTTTGTCTCAGCACTGGTGGGATTTGTCCCCAGACTGGTGGGGTTTGTCCCCAGACTGGTGAGGTTTGCCTCCAGACTGGTGGGATTTGTCTCCAGACTGGTGGGGTTTGTCTCAGCACTGGTGGGATTTGTCTCCAGACTGGTGGGATTTGTCCCCAGACTGGTGGGGTTTGTCTCAGCACTGGTGGGATTTGTCTCCAGACTGGTGGGATTTGTCCCCAGACTGGTGGGGTTTGTCTCAGCACTGGTGGGATTTGTCTCCAGACTGGTTGGGTTTGTCCCCAGACTGGTGAGGTTTGTCTCCAGACTGGTGGGATTTGTCTCCAGACTGGTGGGGTTTGTCTCTGGACTGGTGGGATTTGTCTCCAGACTGGTGGGGTTTGTCTCTGGACTGGTGGGATTTGTCCCCAGACTGGTGGGGTTTGTCTCAGCACTGGGGGTGGTCTCCACGACGGAGGTGTTTCCAGGTGTCATGGATGCCTCCGAGGTTGCGATGGTCTCAGGGTTCTCGGTGGACTCAAGATGGGTGGTCACAGAGATGCCCATGCTGGTGTCAGCTGTCGTGGTTGCCTCACGGGACGTGCTGGTGGCCCCAGATGTTGTTCTGGCCCCAGGGGTTGTGGTGGCCAAAGCACTGCCGGTTGTGCCAGGATCAGCCGTGTCTGTCCCAGGGTCACCGCCGCTTCCAAGGTCACCTTCGGCCTCAGGGACGATGGTGGTCTGAGGTTGGGTTCTCCTTCCGGGGCTGGTGGTGGTCTCAGGGGTGGTGGCAGGGATGGTCATGGTGGTGACAGGGTTCATGGAGGTGGTCCCAGGGCTGGTGTGGGTGGTCCCTGGGCTTGTGGTGGCTTCAGGTGTTGCGATTGTCCCAGAGATCATGGTGGTTTCAAGGTCAATGGTGGCCACAGGGACAGTGGTGGTCCCAAGTGTCATGGTTGTTCCAGGTGATGGGGTCATCTCAGGGGTTGTGGTGGCCCGAGGTGGGGTCGGGGTGGTCCCATCACTGGTGGTGGTCTCAGGGGTTGTGGTGGTCCGAGGTGGGGTTGGGGTGGTCCCATCACTGGTGGTGGTCTCAGGGGTTGTGGTGGTCCGAGGTGGGGTTGGGGTGGTCCCATCACTGGTGGTGGTCCCAGGAATGCTCGTGGTGTCCCCAGGAGCTGTATTTGGTGGTCCCACCAACTGTGACAATGTCCACCCCAAATATGGAGGTGGCACCACCTCCGTGGTCACTGGGGGTCCCGCGGGGGGTGTTGTTGGTGCTCCTGGTGGTGCCGCTTGTTTTTTGGGTGTTCCAGGTGTGGTTCTGTGTCCAGGTGTTGTCCCCACTCCTGCACCTGTTGCTGAGCTCGTCACGTTCTCCAGGTGGAGCTCCGGGGTCTCCGTGCCTGGGGGTCCCTGGGGGTCCCCGGCTGCTGCAGAGACAGTCGGAGGTCCCGGTCCAGGGTGGGCTCGGGGTGTCCCGAACTCGCTGTTCCCGTTGTCCGCCTGTTCTTTCGGAGGCCCCTGGATACCTGTTGGAAGGGTCTGGATCCAGCCGAGCCCACCTGGAGCAGGTGGAACCTTCTGGAATGTTCCCCTCCGAGCCACAGCTCCTCCATTCTGGGGACACCCATCACCTCCCCCCCTCCCCAGGGGTGACAAGACCCCCCCCGTTGTCCCCCTCTGTCACTCCCACCCCCGGGACCACCCCCAGCCCTTCCCCAGGTGTGCCCTAATCGATCCCAGGTGTGCCGTTATCGATCCCAGGTGTGCCCTAATCGATCCAGGTGTGCCCTTATCGATCACAGGTGTGCCCTTATCGATCCCAGGTGTGCCCTTATCGATCCCAGGTGTGCCCTAATCAATTCCAGGTGTGCCCTTATCGATCCCAGCTGTGCCCTAATCAATTCCAGGTGTGCCCTAATCGATTCCAGGTGTGCCCTAATCGATCCCAGGTGTGCCCTAATTGATTCCAGGTGTGCCCTAATCGATCCCAGGTGTGCCTTTATCGATCCCAGGTGTGCCCTAATCGATTCCAGGTGTGCCTGTATCGATCCCAGGTGTGCCCTTATCTATTCCAGGTGTGTCCTTATCGATCCCAGGTGTGCCCTAATCGATCCCAGCTGTGCCCTAATCAATTCCAGGTGTGCCTTTATCGATCCCAGCTGTGCCCTTATCGATCCCAGGTGTGCCCTTATCGATGCCAGGTGTGCCCTTATCGATCACAGGTGTGCCCTAATCAATCCCAGGTGTGCCCTAATCGATCCCAGGTGTGCCCTAATCGATCCCAGGTGTGCCCTTATCGATGCCAGGTGTGCCCTTATCGATCACAGGTGTGCCCTAATCAATTCCAGGTGTGCCCTAATCGATCTCAGCTGTGCCCTTATCGATCCCAGGTGTGCCCTAATCAATTCCAGGTGTGCCCTAATCGATCCCAGGTGTGCCCTTCTCGATCCCAGGTGTGCCCTAATCAATTCCAGGTGTGCCCTTATCGATCACAGGTGTGCCCTAATCGATCCCAGCTGTGCCCTAATCGATTCCAGGTGTGCCCTAATCGATCACAGGTGTGCCGTTATCGATTCCAGGTGTGCCCTAATCAATCCCAGGTGTGCCCGTATCGATCCCAGGTGTGCCGTTATCGATCCCAGGTGTGCCGTTATCGATCCCAGCTGTGCCCGTATCGATCACAGGTGTGCCGTTATCAATCCCAGCTGTGCCCTAATCAATTCCAGGTGTGCCCTAATCGATTCCAGGTGTGCCCTAATCGATCCCAGGTGTGCCTTTATCGATCCCAGGTGTGCCCTAATCGATTCCAGGTGTGCCCTAATCGATTCCAGGTGTGCCCTAATCGATCCCAGGTGTGCCTTTATCGATCCCAGGTGTGCCCTAATCGATTCCAGGTGTGCCTGTATCGATCCCAGGTGTGCCCTTATCTATTCCAGGTGTGTCCTTATCGATCACAGGTGTGCCCTAATCGATCCCAGCTGTGCCCTAATCGATTCCAGGTGTGCCCTAATCGATCACAGGTGTGCCGTTATCGATTCCAGGTGTGCCCTAATCAATCCCAGGTGTGCCCGTATCGATCCCAGGTGTGCCGTTATCGATCCCAGGTGTGCCGTTATCGATCCCAGCTGTGCCCGTATCGATCACAGGTGTGCCGTTATCAATCCCAGGTGTGCCCTAATCGATCCCAGCTGTGCCCTTATCGATCCCAGGTGTGCCCTAATCGATCCCAGGTGTGCCTTTATCGATCCCAGGTGTGCCCTTATCGATGCCAGGTGTGCCCTTATCGATGCCAGGTGTGCCCTTATCGATCACAGGTGTGCCCTAATCAATCCCAGGTGTGCCCGTATCGATCCCAGGTGTGCCGTTATCGATCCCAGGTGTGCCGTTATCGATCCCAGCTGTGCCCTTATCGATCCCAGGTGTGCCCTTATCAGCTCCAGGCACCTGTTATCAGCCCCAGGTGATCTCTTATCTCTCCCGTTAACAGCTTTGCTTTCGTTTCTCCTTTCTCCTTTTTCGTTTCTTTTCTCCTTTTTCGTTTCTCGCTTCTCCTTCCCCCCCGGGCCGGACCTTGGACCTCCCTCACCTTTACACCTTCCCCTCCCACCCTTCCCGGTTCCGTTTCCTTCAGGGAACTGGGGACACCCCCGCGTCCCCCACACGGGCTGGGGCTCGTGCCCAGGTGAGCGCCCAGGTGAGCGCCCAGGTGAGCGCTCAGGTGAGCGCCCAGGTGAGCGCCCAGGTGAGCGCCCAGGTGAGCGCCCAGGTGAGCGCTCAGGTGAGCTCCCGGGACTGTCACACCTTTGAGCCGGCCCTGCTCAGCTCCCGGGCCACTGTGGGGGCACTTTCCCCTCTCTCAGGGGTCTCCGGGATCCACCTTTTCCCTCATAAAACAAATTTTCCTTCTGGAAAATTTCCGGCTTTGGAAAGAAACCCCGAATTAAAGAAAATAACTCCCAAAAAAAACCCCCAAAACCGCTTGAAACGCCCCGAAAAAAGCACCCCGCTGCCTCCGGAACCTGCGTTTCCCCATCCCGCCGCCTCTTCCCCGCGGCTCTCCAGCTGCGGCCGCGCTAATGAGCCGCTCTGCTGTAATTAGCGCGGCCTCTTAATGAGGTTTCCCAGCATCAGCGCTCCCCAACCGCTGGGGTCGGCGGGGGGGGAGGAGGAGGAGGAGGAGGGGGAGGAAGGGGGGGGGAGGAGGAACCGGGAAGAGCCGGGTGGAATGGGGGGAGGGGGCTCTGATAGGGATCTTCAGGAATGTTCCAGCAGATAAGGGTGGGGGTGGGGGGAGCGGCAGCTGGCCCAGCCCTGTGGACCCTGATCCATCCCCAGGGACCCCCGACCCATCCCCAGGGACCCCCGACCCATCCCTGTGGGGTCTGATCCATCCCCAGGGACCCCCGACCCATCCCCAGGGACCCCCGACCCATCCCTGTGGGGTCTGATCCATCCTCAGGGACCCCTGACCCATCCCTGTGGGTCCTGATCCTTCCCCAAAGACCCCTGACCCATCCCTGTGGGGTCTGATCCATCCCCAGGGACCCCCGACCCATTCCCAGGGACCCCCGACCCATCCCTGTGGGGTCTGATCCATCTCCATGGAGCCCCAGTGTATTCCTGGAGACCCCCGACCCATCCTCAAGGACCCCTGACCCATCCCTGTGGGTCCTGATCCATCCCCAGGGACCCCCGACCCATCCCTGTGGGGTCTGATCCATCTTCATGGAACCCCAGTGCATTCCTGGAGACCCCCAACCCATCCCCAGGGACCCCTGACCCATTTCCTATGGACCCCTGACCCATTCCCTGACTCATTCCCTGGGGATCCCTGACCCATTCCCGGGGACCCCTGACCCATTTCTGGGACCCCTGACCCATTCCATGACCCATTCCCAGAGATCCCTGACCCATTTCCATCAACCCCTGACCCATTCCCTGACCCATTCCTGTGAACCCCTGACCCATTCCCGTGGACCCCTGACCCATTCCCTGACCCATTTCCATGGACCCCTGACCCATTCCCTGACCCATTTCCATGGACCCCTGCCCCATTTCCATGGACCCCTGACCCATTCCCTGACCCATTCCCGGGGACCCCTGACCCATTCCCTGCCCCATTTCCAGGGACCCCTGACCCGTTCCCATGGTCCCCTGACCCATTCCTGTGGTCCCCTGACCCATTCCCTGCCCCATTTCCATGGACCCCTGACCCATTCCCGTGGTCCCCTGACCCATTCCCTGACCCATTTCTGGGACCCCTGCCCCATTTCCATGGACCCCACAATGGGACGGGGCCCCGGAGAGGGAGATGTTCTGCAGGGAATGGAGATGAGGGGGGTGAAGCCGCCCTTCCACCGAGGATTCCCACAGAAAATCCCGAGGGGAGACGACATCGCCTCCCATCCCACCCGGAATTCCCCCTCCCCAAAAAAATAAAAACCTCCAAGGAAAATCCCTTTCCCGGCCCTACTCACTCGTCCTTCCTCCGGGGAGGAAGAGGAGGAGGAAGAAGTGGAGGTGGAAGATGGAAACTTTCATTTTCCCCACGGAGGCTCCTCCAGCGGCACCGTGCCAGAGCCAGGACGCGCTCGGAGCCGGCGGAGCCGTGGGAAGAAGCGGCAGGAGAGGAACCTTGGACTCCGGGGGTGGGAAAGGGAATGAACCTCCCACCCCCTCCGGTGACGCAGCCGTGGGGTGGCCAAGGATCCTCCAGGACCACTCCTGGACATCAGGGGAACCCCCTGGGGACCCCCTGGATCATCGCTGGGTCACGGTTGGGTCACCATTGGTCACCATTGGTCACCATTGGCCACCATTGGTCACCACAGGGTGCCAGTGGCCAAACCCCATCCTAAGAGAAGACGCAGGTGGGCCAAAACCATCACCCCAACCCTTCCAAAATCCCCGTGAGGGAAATCGAGGACCCCCTGGAGACCCCCCCCACACCCCCTCAGGACCAACCCCAAAACTTTGGCCGCCCTTTTCCCGCTTTTCCGGCCGCTCCCGCACACCTGGCGGGTGGGGACGGCCCTTTTTCCACCCAGAAAACAAACACCGCTCTCTCCAGAGCGCCGGGAGGGCTGGGAAGGGCGGGAATCGGACTTTTGGGCCAGCGGGAGGTCAGATTTTATTGGGTCAGGGGATCCGCCCCGCCCGTGTTTGGCCAAGGGGCGTTTGTGTGGGGTTTCTTCGCTCTCCCGCGGCGGTCGGGTCGTTGCGGGTGGGTTTCGGTCCTGGTTGGTTGTGTTGGGGTTGGGAATTCCCTCCAAGCCATCCCTCGACCCTCAAATCCCACCCACGATTCACAAAATCCCGACTGGGACCCCCCCAAACCTCAAATCTCAACCCCCAAAATTCCCACCTTGATGTTCAAAACCCCGAATCGGTGCCCCAAACCCCAGTAGTGACCCCAAAACACAAACCCGGCTTCCAAAAGTCAACTTCGGATTTTGAAGACCCAACCGTGTCCTCCCAACCCCCAAACCCGATCCCAAAACGCCAATTGTGACCCCAAAACCTTGACCTCAACCCTAAAACTCCCAGTCTGGAACCCAGAACCCCCAAACCTCCAATCTCAGCTTTCAAAACCCCGATCTCAACATCCAAAATTCCTTGTTTAACCCCAAACCTCAGCCATGATACCAAATCCCCAACCTTCTCCCCCAAAACCCCAACTTTGACCCCCAAAACCCCAATCTTGACCTCCAAACCCCCAGTTTTTCCCCCAAAACCCCAACCCTGACCCCAAACTCCCAATCTCAACCTCCAGAACCTCAACCGTGAACTCAAACCCCCGACCTCGACCCCCAAACCCCAAACCGTGACCCCCAAGACCCCCACCGGTGACCCCCAGCCCCAAATCCTGACCCCCGAAGGGGTCATCACCGCTTTCCTTTGGGGTTCCCCCCACTCCATTCCCCCCCTTTTCCCGGAGATTTCTCAGGAGACGAAATAAATACATTAATAAATATAATTTCTGCGGAGATCAGGATTTTCCAGCTCCGGCGACGCTCCCGGAGACGGATCCAACCCCGACCCCCACCACGGGATGTCCTCTCCAAGGAGAAACCCCCCCCCAAAAAAAGGACCGTGGGAGGACCTCTCCTCTCTCACAGAGGATCCCGATCCCGCCTTTTTTCCCCCCAAAAATGAGGGTTCCGAGGGCTTCGGTCGCTGCCCGATGCTGCCGGGGGTCCGGGGGGGCACCTTGGTCACCCCCGGGGGTCCGGGGGGGCACCTTGGTCACCCCCTCCCAGCCGTGGGGGGGTCACAGGGCTGCTGCACCTTCTGCCAGCACCTGAAAAATGGGGAGGGGGCTGAGGGTTAAGGTTTGGGGTCAAAAACGGGGGTTTTGGGGGTTAATGTTGGGGATGCGAGGTCAAGGCTGGGAGTCTGGCTGTGGAGGTTGGGGGTTTGAAGGTCAAAATTTGGGGTTTTGAAGGTCAAAATTTGGGGTTTTGAAGGTCAAAATTTGGGGTTTGAAGGTCAAAATTTGGGGTTTTGAAGGTCAAAATTTGGGGTTTGAAGGTCAAAATTTGGGATTTTGAAGGGCAAAATTTGGGATTTTGAAGGTCAAAATTTGGGATTTTGAAGGTCAAAATTTGGGGTTTGAAGGTCAAAATTTGGGGTTTTGAAGATCAAAATTTGGGATTTTGAAGGACAAAATTTGGGGTTTTGAAGGGCAAAATTTGGGGTTTTGAAGGGCAAAATTTGGGGTTTTGAAGATCAAAATTCGGGGTTTGGGCTGGAGTTCGGGGTTTGGGGTTGAAAATTGGGAACTTGGGGTGGAGGTTGGAGGTTTTGGGGTGACAGTTTTGGTTTTGGGGGTCGAGGTAAGGAGGTTTGGGGTCGGGTTTAGGGTTTTGAGGTCACAGTTTGAGTTCTGGAGATCGAAATTGGGGTTTTGAGGTCACAGTTTGAGTTCTGGAGATCGAAATTGGGGGTTTGAGGTCACAGTTTGAGTTCTGGAGATCAAAATTGGGGTTTTGAGGTCACAATTCGAGTTCTGGAGATCGAGATTGGGGCTGTGAGGTCACAGCTGGGGGCTTGGGCATTTTGAGGTCACCGGTCGTGGCTTTGGGACTCCCGGTTTGGGTTTTGGGATCAAAATTGGGGTTCCAGGTCAATCTTGGGCTGAGGAACCCCCCAAACGACGTCACCCACCGATGCCGGCGGTTCCGCCACCTCCGAGCTGGGCTTGTAGGTGTTGTAGGGACCTGGTGGGAGGAAGAGGAGGAGGAGGAGGACGATGAGCCTGTGAGGATTTGGGAGGATTTTCCCTCTCCAGGGATGGTTTCACCCCCCATTTCGGGTCCCACCTTTCCCGGCAGCGCCGCCTCCGCCGTTGACGTGGTAGATCCCGGTGATGCGGCTGCCGCGGGCCCCGTCCGGCCACGCGTCCTCGGCGGCCTCGCTGTGGAGCCGGGCAAGTTTCAGGGGTCTGGGGAGGGGTGGGGGGTGATGCTGGAGGTGGGGGGGTCTCAACTCTCCCACCCCTCCCATGGGGCAGAGCTGCTGAACCCCAGATTTTGGGGTCCAACCCAAACCCCCTCCCCGTGACCCCACGGGGAACCGCCCCCCAGCGCTTTCACCTGGCTCCAGGTGATTTCTTCCGCCCTCGGGCCAGGCGGACGCTGAGGACGATGCAGAGGATGAGGAGGATGAGGATGGTGAGGCCCAGCCCCAGCCCCACGCCCAGGCCCAGCCCCAGTTGGCTGATGTGGGTCTGGCAGCGGTCACCGGCCGAGAGGAACCGGGGCAGGTCCGGGCAGCTGTGGGGGGAGGTGAGAGGTCACGGGAAGGGTCCTCACCCCCTCCCAGGGTGGGGGCCGGGGGGTGGGATCCTTCAAGGAACCTTCTGGAATCACAGGAGCCCCCCCCGGAGATCCATCACCGTGACCCCGGGCTGGGGTCGAGTTCTGAGGGGGGCGGTCAAGGGGTTTGGGGGGTCAAGGGTTGAGTTTGAGGGTCAAGGGTTGGGTGTGGGGGTCAAGGGTTGGGTGTGGGGGTTGAGGGTTGGGTGTGGGGGTCAAGGGTTGGGTGTGGGGGTCAAGGTTGGGTGTTGGGGGTCAAGAGTTGGGGCTCAAGGGTTGAGTTTGGGGGTCAAAGTTGGATTTGGGGGAGAGCGGTTGGAGTTGAGGGTCAAGGGTTGGGTTTGAAGACCAAGAGTTGGGTTTGGTGGTCAAGATTTGGGTGTTGGTGGTCACAGGCCGGGTGTTGGGGGTCAAAGGTTGGGTTTGAAGACCAAGAGTTGGGTTTGGTGGTCACGGGCCGGGTATTGGGGGTCAAAGGTTGGGTTTGAAGACCAAGAGTTGGGTTTGGTGGTCACGGGCCGGGTGTTGGTGGTCAAGATTTGGGTGTTGGGGCCAAGGTTGGGTGTTGGGGGACAAGGGTTGGGTTTGGTGGTCACGGGCCGGGTGTTGGTGGTCACAGGCCGGGTGTTGGGGGTCAAAGGTTGGGTTTGAAGACCAAGAGTTGGGTTTGGTGGTCACAGGCCGGGTGTTGGTGTTCAAGGGTTGGGTGTTGGGGCCAAGGTTGGGTGTTGGGGGCCAAGGTTGGGGGTCAAGGGTTGAATTTGGGGGTCCAGGGTTGGGTTTGAAGGGCAGGAGCTGACGGGAGTCAAGAGTTGGACCATTGGGGTGAAGGTTTTGGGGTGAAGGTTTTGGGGTGAAGGTTTTGGGGACAAGGTTTTGGGGTGAAGGTTTTGGGGACAAGGTTTTGGGATGAAGGTTTTGGGGTGAAGGTTTTGAGGTCAAGGTTTTGGGGTCAAGGTTTTGGGGTCAAGGTTTTGGGGTCAAGGTTTTGGGTGGTGGTGGGACCTTGGCCATCAAACATCGGGGCGTTGAGGTCAAGAGCCCAATTTTGGGGTCAAACATCGCATTTCAACTTCTTCAACCTTGGGGAGACCTTTGACCACGGGTTCAAGGCCCGCCTTAAGGTGGGACCGGTGGGTGTGGCCGAGGTGGGGCGTGGCCGAGGTGGGGCGTGGCCAACTCACAAGCACTGGGGTCCCTCCAGGGTGAGCCGGCAGAGCCCGCGGTGGCAGTCGAAGGAGCCGGGGATGTTGAGGGTGCAGTTGGTGACGCAGAGGAGCCCGTCGGCCGTGCGGTACGGGAAGTAGAACCGGCTGAAGCTGGCCGGCGCGTGCTTCCGGCAAAGCTCTGCGGAGGCCAAACCCTGGTCAAGAGTCCCCTGTCCCCACCGCCCCTCCCCGCGGTGTCCCCAGGTGTCCCCAGGTGTCCCCACGGTGTCCCCAGGTGTCCCCGTGGTGTTCCTGTGGTGTCCCCAGGTGTCCTCGTGGTGTCCCTGTGGTGTCCCCAGGTGTCCCCGGGTGTCCCAGGTGTCCCCAGGTGTTCCCGTGGTGTCCCTGTGGTGTCCCCAGGTGTCCCTGTGGTGTCCCCGCGGTGTCCCCAGGTGTCCCTGTGGTGTCCCCAGGTGTCCC
Source organism: Cyanistes caeruleus (assembly GCF_971803275.1). NCBI lineage: Eukaryota > Metazoa > Chordata > Aves > Passeriformes > Paridae > Cyanistes > Cyanistes caeruleus. The sequence goes on from NC_141738.1 coordinate 873,071, forward strand.
CGTGGTGTCCCCAGGTGTCCCCAGGTGTCCCTGTGGTGTCCCCAGGTGTCCCCGTGGTGTCCCTGTGGTGTCCCCAGGTGTCCCTAGGTGTCCCCAGGTGTTCCCGTGGTGTTCCTGCGGTGTCCCCAGGTGTCCCTGTGGTGTCCCTGTGGTGTCCCCAGGTGTCCCCGGGTGTCCCAGGTGTCCTCAGGTGTCCCTGTGGTGTCCCCAGGTGTCCCACGGTGTCTCCAGGTGTCCCCGCGGTGTTCTGCAGTGTCCCTAGGTGTCCCCATGGTGTCCCCAGGTGCCCCCAGGTGTCCCCAGGTGTCCCCAGCCCGCACTCACCGGTGTCATTGAGAGCCAGCGTGGCGGTCCCGGTGGCCCTGGCGGAGGTGGCGGTGAGGCAGAGCCCATCTGGGAGAGGGGAGAGCACGGGGTGGTCACTGGGGGTGACCAGAGATGGGGACTGGGGTGGTCACTGGGGGTGACCAGAGGTGTTGGGGGCTGGGGTGGTCACTGGGGGTGACCAGAGGTGTTGGGGACCAGGGTGGTCACTGGGGGTGACCAGAGGTGTTGGGGGCTGGGGTGGTCACTGGGGGTGACCAGAGGTGTTGGGGGCTGGGGTGGTCACTGGGGGTGACCAGAGGTGTTGGGGGCTGGGGTGGTCACTGGGGGTGACCAGAGGTGTTGGGGACCGGCCCAGGGTGGGTGGGGGTCACCTACCGGCCGAGGGGCCGCAGTTGTGGGGCTGGGCTGCGGCGTTGGTCACGGCCAGCAGCTCCAGGGCTCGGCGCTCCAGGCTGGCGTTGCTGGGCAGGGGCCGCAGCTGGACACGGTAATTCACCACGACGCTGCCGCGGCTGCGGGGGACAGGCTCGGTTCTTGGGGGCTTGGGGCTGTCACATCCTGTCCCACCCCATTGATCTCACCCCACTGATCCCACCCCATGGATCCCATCCCATCCCACCCCACTGATCCCACCCCATGGATCCCACCCCATGGATCCCATCCCATCCCACCCCACTGATCCCACCCCATGGATCCCACCCCATGGATCCCATCCCATCCCACCCCACTGATCCCACCCCATGGATCCCATCCCACCCCACTGATCCCATCCCATCCCATCCCATCCCATCCCATCCCATGAATCCAACCCCATGGATCCCACCCCACCTCACCCTATGGACCCTATCACACCCCATGGATCCCATCTCACCCCATGGATCCCATCCCATGGATCCCATCCCATGGATCCCATCCCATGGATCCCACCCCTTGGATCCCACCCCATGGATCCCATCTCATCCCACCCCACGGATCCCATCCCACCCCAAGGATCCCACCCCACAGATCCCACTCCACAGATCCCACCCCATGGATCCCACTCCATGGATCCCACCCCATCCCACCCCATGGATCCCACCCCACAGATCCCACCCCACGGATCCCACCCCATTGATCTCATCCCACCCCATGGATCCCATCTCACCCCATGGATCCCACCTCACAAATCCCATCCCACCCCAAGGATCCCACCCCATGAATCTCATCCCATCCCACCCCATGGATCCCACTACCCCATGGATCCCACCCCACAGACCCCCTGGTCCCTCACCCACCTCAGGCTCAGGACGCTGATCCCGCGGTAGCCGGAGACGTTCCGGTAGATCCCGTCCATCTGGGGACAGACGGACACGGGTCAAACTGGGCCTGGGGATGGTCACTGGGAATGGTCCTTTGGGGTGTCCTTCGGGGGCTGCTTGGGGATGGTCAGGGGGTCCCTTGGGTGGTCCCCTGGGTTGTCCCTTAGGGTGGTCCTTAGGGTGGTCCTTAGGGTGGTCCTGGGGGTCCCTTGGGATGGTCCTTTGGGGTGATCCTGGGGGGTCTTTGGGTGAATCCTTTGGGGTGTCCCATTGGGATGGTCCTGGGGGGTCCTTTGGGATGGCCCTGGGATCTTTTGGGATGGTCCTGGGGATCCCTGAGGGTGCCTTGGGGTGTCCCCTTGGGATGGTCCTGGGGGTCCTCATGATGGAGCTTTGGGATGGTCCTGGGGGTCCCTCAGAGTGGTTCCTTTGGGGTGATCCTGGGGGTCTTTGGGTGAATCCTTTGGGGTGTCCCATTGGGATGGTCCTGGGGATCCCTGAGGGTGCCTTGGGGTGTCCCCTTGGGATGGTCCTGGGGGTCCTTTGGGATGGTCCTGGGATGGACCTTCTGGATGGTCCCTTGGGGTCCTTGGTGGATCCCTCAGGGTGGCCCCTTGGGATGGACCTTGGGGTGATCCTGGGGGTCCCTTGGGGGGTGTGTGTGTGTGTCCCCCCCCACCAGGAGGTCCCACCGATGGGGGTCTCACCGTCCGGCTGAACTCCTCGGCGAAGCGCCGGTGGCCGGGGGACGAGGTGTCCCCCAAGTCCTCCGAGAAGTCCCGGTTGGTGACGCGCGCCACCATGGTGACGGAGGGACCCAGCTCTGCGGGGACAGCGCGCATCCGTGACGCGGGGACACCTCGGAGGGGACACGGGGTGGGGTGGGACGGGGGGGGTCACAGGTGGGGGGTGCCCCACCCTTTACCTGCCGTCAGGTTGATGGTGGTGGCACCGAACTCACAGCGGGCGCCGTCCACGTTGGGGGGGCACAGACACGCCGTGCCCAGCCAGCGCCCCCCGTTCAGGCAGGGGTCTGTGGGGGGACACCAGGCCTTGGGGACCCCGACCGCGTCACCCCCCCCCCCCCATTGTCCCCCCACCCCGGTTGGCCCAAACCTCCGTTTTTTGGGCAAAACCAGGAAAAAACGATTTCTGTTTCCACCACCCCTCCCTGCCCCCCAACCCCACCTTGGGGTGCCCTCCTGGCTGGGGGGCAACACCCCCAAAACACCCGCGGAGTGGTGGGGGTGGTCCCACCCCAGGAGGAGCCACCACCCCCGTTCCCTCCAGCTGTCTCCACCATCACCACGGCTCTCAATTTTGGGGGGAAAACGGGAAAAAACCCCAATTCCTGTTAGGTCCTCCTGGGTGGGCGGGGGGGGCAGCACTGAGGGGCTGGGGGCTGAAAACTCCTTTGGGTGGGGGCGTCCCCCCTCCCCAAAACACCCGCGGAGTGTCAGGGGTGGTCCCACCCCAGGAGGAGCCACCCCCCCACCCCCGTTCCACCATCAGAACCACCCCCAGTTTTGGGGGTAAAACCAAAAAAAACCCCAATTCCTGTTCCCACCCCTCCCCCACCCTGCTGTGCCCCCCACTCAAAAACACCCAGGGATTTTGGGGGAGGGGGTCTCCCCACCCCAGGCAAAGCCACCGACCTCTGGTGGTGGGGACGGAGGTGGTCGTGGTTCTCCTGGTGCTCCTGGGGGTCGCTCTGCTCCGGGCTGGGGGCCTGGCCGGGGGGGCACTGGTGGGTCTGGGGTCTTCACAGCGGGGTCCGGAGAAGCCGGGGGGGCAGTAGCAGCGGGTGCCCACGGCGGTGCCACCGTGGCGACAGGCGGTGGCCGGCTCGGGGGTGGCACAGCGCGGTCCCGCCCGGCCCGGGGGGCAGACGCAGCGCTCGCCCACCGCGGTGCCGCCCCCGGCGCAGCGGTCGGAGGGGTCGGGGGTCGCGCAGGTGGGGCCGGTGTAGCCGGGGGGGCACAGGCAGCGGGTCCGGTTGGCCACGCCACCGTTGTGGCACACGACTGGAACGGGAGGGGGACAAAGGACGCGGTGAGGGGACACGGGAGAGGGATCCGTGTCCTTCCTTCGGCCTCCGGACGCATCGGAGGAGACCCCCGGGAGGAGACCCCAGCCCAGGACACCCCCAGGACACACCAGGATACCCCCAGAACACCCCCAGGAGACCCCAGGACACCCCCAGAACACCCCAGGACACCCCCAGGAGACCCCAGGAGACCCCAGGACACCCCAGAACCTTCATCCTCCTCTTCCTCCTCACCTCAGGAGACCCCCGGGAGGAGACCCCAGCCCAGGACACCCCCAGGACACACCAGAACACCCCAGGACACCCCCAGAACACCCCAGAACACCCCAGGACACCCCCAGGACACCCCAGGAGACCCCAGGACACCCCAGAACCTTCATCCTCCTCTTCCTCCTCACCTCAGAAGACCCCCGGGAGGAGACCCCACCCCAGGACAGCCCCAGAACACCCCCAGGAGACCCCAGGAGACCCCAGAACCTCCATCCTCCTCTTCATCCTCACCCCAGGAGACCCCCAAGAGGAGACCCCACCCCAGAAGATCCATGGGAAGGAGACCCCCACCCCAGGAGACCCCAGGACACCCCAGGACACCCCAGGAGACCCCAGAACCTCCATCCTCCTCTTCATCCTCACCCCAGGAGACCCCCAGAAGGAGACCCCCCCACCCCTGGAGACCCCACCCCAGGAGACCCCACCCCAGGAGACCCCCACCCCAGGAGACCCCCACCCCAGGAGACCCCCACCCCTGGAGACCCCACCCCGAACCCTGTGACCCCCCCAGGACACCCACTGGCCGGGGGGCTGGAGCCGTGTGGGAGGTAGAGGCAGATGGTGGCCACGGCGGTGACAGCGGAGGTGGCCGTGCTGCTCAAAACGTCCCCGGTGGTCCCGGCAGAGCCGTGGCCCAGCGCCCCGGTGGCTTCGGTGGCGTTGGGCAGGGCCTGGGGCGTCACCGCCGTGGTCTCGGTGACATCCAGGGTGGTGTTGGTGGCATTGGGCGGGGCTGGCGTTGAGGTGACATCAGCAGGGACGACGGGGAGGGTGGACAGGGTGTGGCTCTCCAGGGTGGTGGCCGTGGTGTCACTTTCCATGGTGGTGGCCCTGGTGTCACTTTCCAGGGTGGTGGCCCTGGTGGCATTCCCCATGGCCATGCTGTCCCTTGCCCTGGTGGTGGCCCTGCTGAGGCCTCCCAGGAGCTCTGGCAGCATCGTCGTGGTGTCACTTTCCACGGTGGTGGCCCTGGTGTTCCTCACCGTGGTGGCCACCGGTGTGGCCTCGGTGTCACCTTCCATGGGGGTGGCCTCGGTGTCACCTTCCATGGGGGTGGCCTCGGTGTCACCCTCTGTGTCCATGTTCTCACCCTCGGTGACCTCGTTCTCACCCTCCATGGCCGTGGTCTCTCCTTCCGCGAGGTCTGGCGGAGTGACCGCGGTGTCACCGTCCCCGGCTGCGGTCTCACCCTCCACGGTGGTGGCCCCCGTGTGGCTCCTCACGGACGAGCCCGTGACGTTTCTCACCCGCCGCTCTGGTGGCACCGTCGTGGTGTTGTCCCCGGTGGTGGTGGTGGCCATGGGGACGCTGCCCCTGACCCTGGTGGCCATCTCTGTGCTGGTGACCACGTCATGGTCTGAGCTGGTGACCACATCATGGTCCATGGTGGTGACCACGTCATGGTCTGTGTTGGCACTGACCATCATGCCCCTCTCCATGGTGGTGACCACATCATGGTCTGAGCTGGTGACCACATCATGGTCCGAGCTGGTGACCATCATGTCCCTCTCCATGGTGGTGACCACATCATGGTCCGTGTTGACGCTGACCACCGCGGTGACCGTGCTGTTCCTTCCCGTGACGCTGCCACTGGTGGTGGCCCTGGTGACACTGTCCACCATGGTGGCCCTGGTGACACTTCCCACAGCGGTGGCATTGTCCCCCTCAGCTCTGCCGGTGACATTCCTCTCCCGCCTCGCCGGTGGCGCGTCCGTGGCGCTCTCCTCGGTGCCACCACCCATCGCCGTCACCGTGTCGTTCGTCCCCACGGTGTCACCGACGTACAACACCTTCCCCACCGCCGTGCTCGGTCCCGTGCCACCGCACTCACACCGAGGTCCCCAAGCCGTGGGGGGACACCGGCACGTCCCCTTCTCCAAAGTGCCACCGTTGAGGCACCGTGCCACCTCCTCGGGGTGCTGGCAGGTGTCCCCGCGGAAGCCGGGCGGGCACACGCAGCGGGTCCCAAAGGCGCTGCCACCGTTGCGGCAGGCGCCGGCGGGGTCGGGGTGCTGGCACAGGGGTCCCCCAAATCCCGGGGGACAGAAGCAGGCGGTGCCCACGGCGGTGCCACCGTTCCGGCACGCGCCGGCGGGGTCGGGGGTCTCGCAGCGCCGGCCGGAGCGGCCGGGGGGACAAACGCAGCCGTCGGCCACCGCGGTGCCACCGCCGGAGCAGGGGGCTGAAAGGGACAGGAGGGTGTGGGGTGGGGATGGCTCAAATTGGGGAGGGGGCTGGGGGTGTCCCCAGACTGGGAAAGGGACAGCAGGGATTGTCCCCAAACTGGGAAAGGGACCTGGGGGTCTGTCCCCAAACTGGGGAGGGGGCTGGGGGTGTCCCCAAACTGGGGAAGGGACAGCAGGGACTGTCCCCAAACTGGGGAGGGGGCTGGGGGTGTCCCCAAACTGGGAAAGGGACACCAGGGACTGTCCCCAAACTGGGAAAGGGACACCAGGGATTGTCCCCAAACTGGGAAAGGGACCTGGGGGTCTGTCCCCAAACTGGGGAGGGGCTGGGGGTGTCCCCAAACTGGGAAGGGACACCAGGGACTGTCCCCAAACTGGGGAGGGGACAGCAGGGACTGTCCCCAAACTGGGGAAGGGGCTGGGGGTGTCCCCAGACTGGGAAAGGGACACCAGGGACTGTCCCCAAATTGGGGAGGGGGCTGGGGGTGTCCCCAAACTGGGGAAGGGACACCAGGGTCTGTCCCCAAACTGGGGAGGGGACAGCAGGGACTGTCCCCAAACTGGGGAGGGGGCTGGGGGTGTCCCCAAACTGGGAGCGACACCTGGGGGTCTGTCCCCAAACTGGGAAAGGGACACCAGGGACTGTCCCCAAACTGGGGAGGGGGCTGGGGGTGTCCCCAAACTGGGAAAGGGACACCAGGGACTGTCCCCAAACTGGGGAGGGGGCTGGGGGTCTGTCTCCAAACTGGGGAGGGGCTGGGGGTGTCCCCAAACTGGGAAGGGACACCAGGGACTGTCCCCAAACTGGGAAGGGACACCAGGGACTGTCCCCAAACTGGGGAGGGGGCTGGGGGTGTCCCCAGACTGGGAAAGGGACACCAGGGACTGTCCCCAAACTGGGAAAGGGACCTGGGGGTCTGTCCCCAAACTGGGGAGGGGCTGGGGGTGTCCCCAAACTGGGAAGGGACACCAGGGACTGTCCCCAAACTGGGGAGGGGACAGCAGGGACTGTCCCCAAACTGGGGAAGGGGCTGGGGGTGTCCCCAAACTGGGGAAGGGACACCAGGGACTGTCCCCAAACTGGGGAAGGGGCTGGGGGTGTCCCCAAACTGGGAAGGGACACCAGGGACTGTCCCCAAACTGGGGAAGGGGCTGGGGGTGTCCCCAAACTGGGAAGGGACACCAGGGACTGTCCCCAAACTGGGGAAGGGGCTGGGGGTGTCCCCAGACTGGGGAAGGGACACCAGGGATTGTCCCCAAACTGGGAAAGGGACAGCAGGGACTGTCCCCAGACTGGAGGAGGGGACTGGGGGTGTCCCCAAACTGGGAGTGACACCTGGGGGTCTGTCCCCAAACTGGGAGTGGCACCTGGGGGTCCATCCCCGCTCCTGCCCCCCCTCCCATGGATCGATGTCACCCAACGCCCCCGGGAGAGGCCCCCCAGGTCCGGGAGGGGACACTGGGGCGTGACCCCCCCCCCAAATCTGCTCCCTGAGGACCAGAACCCCCCACCCCCAGCTGGGAGGAGGGGAGGGGTCACCCCGGCACCCTCAGGAGCTCCCTCGAGGCTCCCCGGGCCCGGGGTGTCCCCAAGGTCACCGGGTGCTCCAAGATCATCGCCGGGAATCCCAAAAAGAGCTGAAACCACCCCAAAAAAACTCCCCAAGGAAGGGATTTTGGAGGTGGCAGGATGGAGACGTCTCCACCTCACCCCCATCTCACCTGCCAGAGCCTCCGCGGGGGTGAGGAGGAGGAGGAGGAGGATGAAGACTCTGCAGCCCAACTCCATCCTTGGCCGATCCTGGAGGAGCCGGCGCCACCGGGGCGACTGAGCCGGAGCCGGTGGCCACCGGGACTTTGTGTCCCGAATCCATGCCGGTCATCGACCGCAGGTAAATAATTCCCTGAGTCACGGAATTTTATCAAACCCCTGGAAGAGAATTTAATAAAGGAAAAAAAACAGCCGAGGAGGGCGTGAGAAGAGCCGGACATTCCCGAGGGAATTCCGGAACGTTCCGTGGCGGGCCCGGCCCGGCCCGGCCCGGCCCGGCTGCTGATAAGATACGGGGGGAGCCGGGGTGGGCGCCCCCCGGTGCGGCCCCACCTCGGGGCGGTGCCCCCGCCCCAAAAAGTGCCGGAGATGGAATTTGGGGACAGCTGAGTCACCCCGGGGTGACGGTGACACCCCAGCCGGGGTGCAGGGATTTGGGGAGGGGTCCCGGGGGGTTTGGGGACAGCTGAGTCACCCCGGGGTGACGGTGACACCCCAGCCGGGGTGCAGGGATTTGGGGAGGGGTCCCCGGGGGGTTTGGGGACAGCTGAGTCACCCCAGGGTGACGGTGACACCCCAGCCGGGCTGCAGGGATTTGGGGAGGGGTCCCCGGGGGGGTTTTGGGGGGTTTGGTGTCGTGTTTGGGGTTCTGCCGCCTTCCCAGTGTGTTCCAATAATCCCAGTTTGTCCCAGTGATCCCAGTTCATCCCAGTTTGTCCCAGTATGTCCCAGTATATCCCAGTTTGTTCTGGGTGTCACCTGCTCCTTGGGGTGTCCCAGTTCATCCCAGTGATCCCAGTAATCCCAGCATATCCCAGTTTGTTCTGGTACTTTGCTCCCAGTTCATCCCAGTCCATCCCAGTTCCTCCCAGTCCCCCCCAGTCCCATCCCAGTCCCTCCCAGTCCATCCCAGTCCCTCCCAATCCCATCCCAGTCCATCCCAGTCCCTCCCAGTTCATCCCAGTCCCTCCCAGTCCATCCCAGTCCCCCCCCAGTCCCTCCCAGTCCATCCCAGTCCCCCCCCCAGTCCCTCCCAGTTCATCCCAGTCCATCCCAGTCCATCCCAGTCCCCCCCAGTCCATCCCAGTCCATCCCAGTCCCCCCCAGTCCCTCCCAGTCCATCCCAGTCCATCCCAGTCCCTCCCAGTCCATCCCAGTCCATCCCAGTCCATCCCAGTCCATCCCAGTCCATCCCAGTCCCGTGACGCCCCCACCCCAAACCCGCGGCAATTCAGACAAACCAGAGCGAGAAATCGATGATTTATTACCAATAATTGATTAATGACAATAAATAACCGGGGGGGAGGGGCAGGAAAAGGGGGCGGGGCTCCGGCATTCCCTCCCCTCCCCCCCTCCAAAAAAGGGGTTTTTTGGGGGGGCTTCGACCCCCCCCCCGGGGACCCCCCGGGCTCTGCCCGCGGGGCTTTTGGGGCTTCGGCACCCCAAATAAATAAATATTGAGGGGTTCAACCCCCCAAATCCTGCAAAACTTCCCCCAAATTCCCCAAATCCCGCAAAAATCCCCCCAAAAATTCCTCCAAATCCTGCAAAAATCCCCCCAAAATTCTCCCAAATCCCGCAAAAATCCCCCCAAAATTCCCCAGCTCCTGCAAAAATCCCCCGAAATCGCCCAAAATCCCCCAAATTCTCCCAAATCCCGCATAAATTCCCCAAAAATTCCTCCAAATCCCGCAAAAATCCCCCCCCAAATCCCCCAAGTCCTGCAAAAATCCCCCCAAAAATTCCCCAAATCCCGCAAAAATCCCCCCAAAAATTCCTCCAAATCCTGAAAAAATCCCCCCAAAAAATCCTACAAATCCAGCAAAAATCCCCCCAAAATTCACCAAAATCCCCCCAAAATTCCCCAAATTCCTACAAAACCCCCAAAAATCCCCCAAAAATTCCCCAAATCCTGCAAAAATCCCCCCAAAATTCCCCAAATCCCGCAAAAATCCCCCAAAAATTCCTCCAAATCCCGCAAAAATCCCCCCAAAATTCCCCAAAATTCCCAAAATTCCTCCAAATCTTGCAAAAATCCCCCAAAATTCCCCCAAATTCCCTCAAATTCCTCCCCCAACCCCAGGGTCTCCCCCGGCTTCTGGCACGACCTGCGCGCCGCAGCAAACTGGGGGCTACTGGGGGCTACTGGGGGCTACTGGGGGCTACTGGGAGTTACTGGGGGCTACTGGGAGTTACTGGGAGTTACTGGGAGTTACTGGGGGCTACTGGGGGCTACTGGGAGTTACTGGGGGCTACTGGGAGTTACTGGGGGCTACTGGGAGTTACTGGGGGCTACTGGGGGCCACTGGGAGTTACTGGGAGCCAGTCCCGATTCTCCCGTGGGTTTCGGGGGGGGGTCTCTCTTGGAGTTTGGGGGTCTCCTGGTCCTGGTCGGGGTCTCCTGGTTGGGGTCAGGGTCCCCTCAGTTGGGTCGGGGTCTCCAGGTTGGGGTCTTCTGGTCCACGTTGGGGTCCCCTCATTTGGGTTGGGGTCTTCTGGTCCAGGTCAAGGTCTCCACATCTGGATTGGGGTCTCCTGGTCGGGGTCTCCTGGTTGAGGTCGAGGTCCCCTCACTTGGGTTGGGGTCTCGTGGTTGGGTTGGGGTCTCCTGGTCCAGGTCGAGGTCTCCTCATCTGGACTGGGGTCTCCTGGTCGGGGTCTCCTGGTCCTGGTCAAGGTCCCCTCATTTGGGGTGGGGTCCCCTCATCCAGGTCGGGGTCTCCTGGTCCAGGTCAGGATCTTCTGGTCTGGACCAAGGCCCCCTCATTTGGGTCAGGGTCTCCTGGTTGGGGTCGGGGTCTCCTGGTTGAGGTCTCCAGGTCCTGGTCGGGGTCTCCAGGTTGGGTTGGAGGTCTCCTGGTCCAGGTCGGGGTCTCCTGGTCCAGGTCGGGGTCTCCTGGTCCAGGTCAGGACCTTCTGGTCTGGATCAAGGCCCCCTCACTTGGGTCGGGGTCTCCTGGTCCAGGTCAAGGTCTCCTCATCTGGACTGGGGTCTCCTGGTTGGGGTCTCCTGGTCCAGGTCAAGGTCTCCTCATCTGGGTTGGGGTCTCCTGGTCGGGGTCTCCAGGTTGGGGTCGGGGTCTCCTGGTTGGGGTCAAGGTCCCCTCAGTTGGGTTGGGGTCTCCAGGTTGGGGTCGGGGTCTCCTGGCCGGGGTCGGGGTCTCCTGGCCGGGGTCGGGGTCTCCTGCTGGAGCTCCAGGAGGTCCCTCGGGGGGGTCACAGGTCAGGGGTGACCCTCGGTCTCGGGGTCCTCAGCTGGGGGAGGGGACAGTGTGAGAGAGGGGGGTCCTGGAAGGGGTTTGGGGTCATTTTAGGGTCCTGGAAGGAGGTTTGGGATGGGTTTAGGGTCCTGGGAGGGGTTTTGAGGACACCTCAGGGTCCTGGGAGGGGATTTGAGGTGTTTTTTAGGGTCCTGGAAGGGGATTTGAGGACACTTTAGGGTCCTGGAAGGAGGTTTGGGGTCCCTTCAGGGTCCTGGAAGGTGATTTGAGGTGGGTTTGGGGTCCTGGAAGGGGATTTGAGGACACTTTAGGGTCCTGGAAGGGGATTTGGGGTGGGTTTAGGCTCCTGGAAGGGGATTTGAGGACACCTCAGGGTCCTGGAAGGGGATTTGGGGTGGGTTTACAGTCCTGGGAGGGGATTTGGGGGCCCATTTTGGGTCCTGAAAGGGGATTTGAGGACACCTCATGGTCCTGGAAGGGGATTTGGGGTGGGTTTACGGTCCTGGGAGGGGATTTGGGGGCCCATTTTGGGTCCTGGAAGGGGATTTGGGGTGGGTTTACAGTCCTGGAAGGGGATTTGAGGACACTTCAGGGTCCTGGAAGGGGATTTGGGGTGGGTTTACAGTCCTGGAAGGGGATTTGAGGACACCTCAGGGTCCTGGAAGGGGATTTGGGGTGGGTTTAGGCTCCTGGAAGGGGATTTGAGGACACTTCAGGGTCCTGTAAGGGGATTTGGGGTGGGTTTACGGTCCTGGGAGGGGATTTGGGGGCCCATTTTGGGTCCTGGAAGGGAACTGCGTACCTGGACGAAGGGATCCACGTGCTCCAAGGACGGCCTGAAGGCGCGGGGACCCCCCAGATCCCCGGGGGGGGGTCGCAGGGGTCTCCTCCAGGTTTCGGTGTCGCTGAAATGGGGCTGGGGGTCGCGGTGGGGGGCGACCCCCGGGTTCCGGATCACGGCCCCCCGGGGGGGGCTCCAGGAGAAATCGTCCAGCTCGTACCAGGAACCCCCAAAATTATCGGGGGGGGCACTGGGGGGGAGGGGGGGAGAGGGGGGTGAGAACTGGGGGAGGGGTGGGAGACCCCAACCCAAACTGGGGTAACTGGAGTGGGAGACCCCAACCCAAACTGGGGTAACTGGAGTGGGAGACCCCACCCAAACTGGGAACCCAAATTGGGAGACCCCTCCCAAACTGGGAATCCGAACTGGGAGACCCCCACCCAAGGCAGAAGCCGAACTGGGAGACCCCCACCCAAAACTGGGAACCCAAACTGGGAGACCCCTCCCAAACTGGGAACCCAAACTGGGAGACCCCCCCCCCAAGGCAGAACCCAAACTGGGAGACCCCACCCAAACTGGGAACCCAAACTGGGAGACCCCACCCAAACTGGGAACCCAAATTGGGAGACCCCACCCAAAACTGGGAGACCCCTCCCCTCAAATGAAGACCCCAAACTGGGAGACCCCACCCAAATTGGGGAATCCAAATTGGGAGACCCCTCCCAAACTGGGAGACCCCTCCCAAACTGGGAATCCAAACTGGGAGACCCCCACCCAAAACTGGGAATCCGAACTGGGAGACCCCTCCCAAAACAGAGAACCCAAACTGGGAGACCCCTCCCAAACTGGGAGACCCCACCCAAACTGGGAGACCCCACCCAAACTGGGAGACCCCTCCCAAACTGGGAACCCAAACTGGGAGACCCCTCCCAAAACAGAGAACCCAAACTGGGAGACCCCACCCAAACTGGGAGACCCCTCCCAAACTGGGAATCCGAACTGGGAGACCCCACCCAAACTGGGAGACCCCTCCCAAACTGGGAATCCAAACTGGGAGACCCCACCCAAGGCAGAACACGAACTGGGAGACCCCCACCCAAAACTGGGAATCCGAACTGGGAGACCCCTCCCAAAACAGAGAACCCAAACTGAGAGACCCCTCCCAAACTGGGAACACAAACTGGGAGACCCCCACCCAAACTGGGAACCCAAACTGGGAGACCCCACCCAAACTGGGAACCCAAACTGGGAGACCCCTCCCAAACTGGGAGACCCCACCCAAACTGGGAGACCCCAACCAAACTGGGAGACCCCATCCAAACTGGGAGACCCCACCCAAACTGGGAGACCCCAACCAAACTGGGAGACCCCTCCCAAACTGGGAGACCCCACCCAAACTGGGAGACCCCCAGCTGGGCGCCCACCCCCGGGCCGGTACCTCCGGTGTCGCCGGCGCCGGCGGCAGAGCAGCAGCGCCGCGAGGATGACGCAGGTGAGGAAGAGGACGGTGGCCACCACGCCCAGCCCGGTGGCCACTTTGCTGACCCGGCCGGAGCACTGCGGGCCCGAGTACCAGAACAGGGCCTGGTCCGGGCAGCTGGGGAGGGGGCGAGGGTCAGAACCCCCCCAGGCACCCGCGGGACCACCGGGGACGGGCAGAGACCCCCCAGAGCCACCGGGGCACCCACGGGAGGTGTTGGGACCCCCCCAATTGGTGTTGGGACCCCACGATGGGTGTTGGGACCCCCAATGGGTGTTGGGAGCCCCCCAATGGGTGTTGGGACCCCCCAGGAGGCGTTGGGACCCCCCCAATGGGTGTTGGGACCCCCCCAATGGGTGTTGGGACCCCACGAGAGGTGTTGGGACCCCAAATGGGTGTTGGGACCCCCCCAATTGGTGTTGTGACCCCATGACAGGTGTTGTGACCCCACGATGGGTGTTGTGACCCCGTGCCGGGTGTTGTGACCCCTGATGTGTGTTGTGACCCCGTGCCAGGTGTTGTGACCCCGTGCCGGGTGTTGTGACCCCATGACAGGTGTTGTGACCCCGTGCCGGGTGTTGTGACCCCATGACAGGTGTTGTGACCCCGTGACAGGTGTTGTGACCCCATGACAGGTGTTGTGACCCCGTGCCGGGTGTTGTGACCCCGTGCCGGGTGTTGTGACCCCGTGCCGGGTGTTGTGACCCCGTGCCGGGTGTTGTGACCCCGTGACAGGTGTTGTGACCCTGTGACAGGTGTTGTGACCCCTGATGTGTGTTGTGACCCCATGACAGGTGTTGTGACCCCGTGCCGGGTGTTGTGACCCCGTGCCGGGTGTCGTGACCCCGTGCCGGGTGTTGTGACCCCATGACAGGTGTTGTGACCCCGTGCCGGGTGTTGTGACCCCATGACAGGTGTTGTGACCCCGTGCCGGGTGTTGTGACCCCCTGACGGGTGTTGTGACCCCATGACAGGTGTTGTGACCCCTGATGGGTGTTGTGACCCCGTGCCGGGTGTTGTGACCCCATGACAGGTGTTGTGACCCCATGCCGGGTGTTGTGACCCCCCGGTGACACTCACAAGCAGCGGGGTCCCCCGCGGGTGACGTGGCAGCGGCCGTGGTGGCACTGGAGGCTGCGGGGCAGGTTGGGGGTGCAGCGGGTGACGCAGAACAGGAGCCCCGAGGTCAGCAGCGCCGAGAAGGAGGCGCCGTAGCCGGGGGGCGCCCGCCGGTGGCACAGCTCTGGGGGGACACGGGGACACCGGGGTGGGCAGGAGTGGACACTGGGGTGGTCACTGGGGTGGACACTGGGGTGGACAGGGGTGGTGGCACAGCTCTGGGGGGACACGGGGACACCGGGGTGGGGGCACAGCTCTGGGGGGACACGGGGACACCGGGGTGGGCAGGAGTGGACACTGGGGTGGACACCGGGGTGGTGGCACAGCTCTGGGGGGACACGGGGACACCGGGGTGGGGGCACAGCTCTGGGGGGACATGGGGACACCGGGGTGGGCAGGAGTGGACACTGGGGTGGTCACTGGGGTGGACACTGGGGTGGTCAGGGGGTGGTGGCACAGCTCTGGGGGGACACGGGGACACCGGGGTGGGCAGGAGTGGACACTGGGGTGGTCACTGGGGTGGACACTGGGGTGGACAGGGGTGGTGGCACAGCTCTGGGGGGACACGGGGACACCGGGGTGGGGGCACAGCTCTGGGGGGACACAGGGACACCGGGGTGGGCAGGAGTGGACACTGGGGTGGACACCGGGGTGGTGGCACAGCTCTGGGGGGACACGGGGACACCGGGGTGGACACTGGAGTGGACACTGGGGTGGACACCGGGGTGGGGGCACAGCTCTGGGGGGGACACTGGGACACTGGAACCTCGGGTGGACATTGGGGTGGGCAGGAGGTGGACAATGGGGTGGTCACTGGGGTGGACACTGGGGTGGACAATGGGGTGGTGGCACAGCTCTGGGGGGACACGAGGACACCGGGGTGGGCAGGAGTGGACACTGAGGTGGGCAGGAGTGGACACTGGGGTGGTCAGGGGGTGGTGGCACAGCTCTGGGGGGACACTGGGGTGGACAATGGGGTGGTGGCACAGCTCTGGGGGGACACGGGGACACTGAGGTGAGCAGGAGTGGACACTGGGGTGGTCAGGGGTGGACACTGGAACCTCGGGTGGACACTGCGGTGGTCAGGGGTGGACACTGGGGTGGGCAAGGGTGGACACTGGAACCTCAGGTGGACACTAGGGTGGACACTGGAACCTCAGGTGGACACTGGGGTGGACACTGGGGTGGTCAGGAGTGGACACTGGGGTGGGCAGGAGTGGACACTGGGGTGGTGAAAGGGTGGTGGGGTGGTCAGAAGGTGATGGGGAGGTCACAGAGTGTCCATGGGGAGGTCACAGGGGGTCCATGGGGACATCACAGGGTGGTGGGGTGGTCGCAGGGGGTCCATGGGGAGGTCAGAAGGTGGTGGGGTGGTCAGAAGTGTCCATGGAGTGGTCACAGGGGGTCCATGGGGAGGTCACAGGGTGGTGGGGTGGTCAGAGGTGTCCATGGGGTGCTCAGAAGGTGGTGGGGAGGTCACAGAGTGTCCATGGGGAGGTCAGAGGTGTCCATGGGGTGGTCAGAGATGTCCATGGGGTGCTCAGAAGGTGGTGGGGGGGTCAGAAGGTGGTGGGGTGGTCACAAGGGGTCCATGGGGTGGTCACAGGGGGTCCATGGGGAGGTCACAGGGGGTCCATGGGGACATCACAGGGTGGTGGGGAGGTCACAGGGGGTCCATAGGGAGGTCACAGGGGGTCCATGGGGAGGTCACAGGGGGTCCATAGGGTCCATGGGGAGGTCACAGGGGGTCCATGGGGTGGTCACAGGGGGTCCATGGGGAGGTCACAGGGGGTCCATGGGGAGGTCACAGGGGGTCCATGGGGTGGTCACAGGGGGTCCATGGGGTGGTGGAGGTCTCCCCTCCGGTCTCACCATCCAGGTCCGACACCTTCTCCATGCCGCTGACCACGGGGTCGGGACTCAGCTTGAGGCACAGCACGGCTGGGGTGGGAGGAGGGGACATCAGGGACCACCCTTGGGTGCCCCAGAGGTCCAGGGGAGGGGCTCAAGGAGGATCTGGGGGGGCTTCAGGGTCACCCACAGGTGTCGTGCTGGCAGTCGCCCTGGCTCGCCTCCGTCTCCCGGAGCTTCTCCAACAACCCATCCGTGGTCTCCTGGAACTTCTCCGCGGTGTTGCCGCTCTCGGCCATGGTGAAGAACACGCGGTGTCCCACCACGATGCTGCCGGACCTTCGGGGAGGGGACACAGGGGGTCACGGGGGGGCCTGGGGACACCCCACCCCACCCCACCCCACCCCTGGGGGCCATCAGGGACCCCTTACCTGAGGCTGGTGATCTCCACACCCTCGTAGCCAGGGATGGTCCCATAGATCTTCTTGATCTGCAAGGGTCAGAGGTCACTGGGCCACCCCTCTGGGGACAGGGTGGTCACCCCTGAGGGGACACGGTGGCCGTGGGGGGGCTCCCCGTGTCCTCACCTCCTGCTGGAAATGGTTCTGGAAGGAGCGGAAGGTCTCGGAGTTGGGGTCCTGCAGGCCCGCGGAGTAGTTGAAGTTGGTGAGGGTCACCTCCATCTCCAGGGCGGCCACGATGGTCCCGGGGAACGCTGGAGGGGCAACGGGAAGAGGGGGTCAGTGGGGTGGGACAGGGTGGGTGAGGACCTCCAGGGTGTCCAGGAACCCCAAAGTGACCAGGACCTTTGGGATGGGCAGGAACCCCAAGAGACCAGGACCTCCAGGGTGTCCAGGACCCCCAAAGTGACCTGGACCTCCAGGGTGTCCATGAACTCCAAAGTGACCAGGACCTCCAGGGTGTCCAGGACCCCCAAAGTGACCAGGAGACCTCCAGGGTGTCCAGGACCACCAAAGTGACCAGGAGACCTCCAGGGTGTCCAGGACCACCAAAGTGACCAGGAGACCTCCAGGGTGTCCAGGAACCCCAAAGTGACCAGGAGACCTCCAGGGTGTCCAGGACCCCCAAAGTGACCAGGACCTCCAGGGTGTCCAGGATCCCCAAGAGATCAGGACCCCCAAAGTGTTGAGGGATCTCCAAGAAGACCAGGACCCCCAAGAAGACCAGGATCTCCAAGGTGCTGAGGACCCCCAAGAGGACCAGGACCCCCAAAGTGCTGAGGACCCTCAAGAGGACCAAGATCCCCAAGTTGTCCAAGACCCACAAAGACACCAGGACCCCCAAAGGTGCTGAGGACCCCCAAGAAGACCAGGATCTCCAAGGTGCTGAGGACCCCCAAGGTGCTGAGGACCCCCAAGAGGACCAAGACCCCCAAAGTGCTGAGGACCCTCAAGAGGACCAAGATCCCCAAGTTGTCCAGGACCCCCAAAGGCACTGAGGACCACCAAGAAGACCAGGATCTCCAAGAAGACCAGGACCCCCAAGGTGCTGAAGAACCCCCAAGTTGCTGAGGACCCCCAAGAAGACCAGGATCTCCAAGAAGACCAGGACCCTGGAGATGTCCCCCAGCTGTGGGGTGGCCGTGTCACTCACGCAGGTTGGTCTCGATGGTGTCGGTGGAGAACTCGCAGCGGGGACCGGCGTAGGACGGGGTGCAGAGACAGCCGGTGCCACCGGGGGTCCCCCCGTTCTCACACAGCCCTGGGGGGGACACGGGGACATCAGGGGAGGAGCCTGGGGACACCCGGCTCAGGGGGACAGCCCAGCTGAGGGGGTGGCACGAGGACAGTGAAGGTCATCTGTGGTCACTCACCTGGAGGAGGACCCGTGGTGGTCACCTTGGTGGTGGTGGGCGCCGTGGGGGTCACTCGAGTGGTCGTGGTGGTCCCTTGAGCGGTGGATGTTGTTGTGGAGGTCCTCAGGGTGGTCGTGGAGGTCCTCGAGGTGGTTGTGGGGGTCCCTTGGGTGATGGTGGATGCCGTGAGGGTCCCCAGGGTGGTCACGGATGTCGTAGGGGTCACCCGGCTGCTTGTAGAGGTCTCCACAGTGATGGTGGGCGTTGCCGTGGTGGTCACCAGGGTGGAGGTGGAGGTCTCCGGGGTGCTGGAGGTTTCCGTGGTGGGCTCCAGAGTGGTGGTGGGTGACGGTGGGGTGACCTGGGTGACCGTGGTGGGCTCCAGGGTGGTGGTGGGTGACGTGGGGGTTTCTTGGGTGTCCATGGTGGTCCCATCAGGTGTTGTGGTGGTCACTGGGGTGGCCACGGTGGTCTCTTGGGTATCCATGGTGGTCTCTTGGGTATCCACAGTGGTCTCTTGGGTATCCACAGTGGTCTCTTGGGTGTCCACGGTGGTCTCTTGGGTATCCATGGTGGTCTCTTGGGTATCCACAGTGGTCTCTTGGGTGTCCACAGTGGTCTCTTGGGTGTCCACAGTGGTCTCTTGGGTGTCCACGGTGGTCTCATCAGGTATTGTGGTGGTCACTGGGGTGGCCACAGTGGTCTCTTGGATGGCCACAGTGGTCTCTTGGGTGGCCATGGTGGTCCCGTCAGGTGTCACGGGGGTCTCTTGGGTGTCCACGGTGGTCCCCGGGGTGATCGGGGGGGTCTCCTTGGTGCCCGTGGGGGTCCCTGGGCTGGTTGTCCCCACGATGGCGGCTGCAGGGGAGGGTCTGGGATGAGCAGAGACCCCCAAGGCCCCAAGGGAGGAGACCCTGACCTTCACCCTCCTCCTCCTCCTCCTCCTCCTCCTCCTCCTCCTCCTCCTCCTCCTCCCAGACCCTCATCCCAGCCCTGGCACTGACCAATCCAACCTCTCCCCACCGTCTCCATCTTCATCCTCCTCTTCATCCTCCTCTTCATCCCCCTCCAGCCTCTCCCCATCGTCTCCACCTTCCACCTCTTCCTCTTCCTCCTCACTGTCCTCTTCCTCCTCACTGTCCTCCTCTTCCTCCAAGCCCTTCAGACCTTGGACTTCTCCAACCCCAATGCAAATTCCCCCTGCTCTTCATCCTCCTCCTCCTCTTCTTCCTCTTCATCGTCCTCCAACACCTTCAGACCCCTCCAACATCTCCCACCCCAATTCTTCCTCCTCATCTTCATCATCTTCATCCTCCTCCTTCAGTACCTTCAGACCATGGACCCCTCCAACATCTCCCACCCCAATTCCTCCTCCTCCTCCTCATCTTCATCTTCATCCTCCTCCTCCAGCACCTTCAGACCACGGACCCCTCCAACCCTGACTCCTCCTCTTCCTCCTCTTCATCATCTTCATCATCTTCATCCTCCTCCTCCTCCATCTTCAGACCATGGACCCCTCAAACACCTCCCACCCCAATTCCTCATCCTCATCTTCATCATCTTCATCCTCCTCCTCCTCCTCCTCCAGCACCTTCAGACCATGGACCCCTCCAACCCTGACTCTTCCTCTTCCTCTTCATCCTCTTCACCCTCTTCCTCCTCCTCCATCTTCAAACCACGGGCCCCTCCAACCCCAACTCCTCCTCTTCCTCCTCTTCATCATCTTCATCCTCCTCCATCTTCAGACCACGGACCCCTCCAACATCTCCCACCCCAATTCCTCCTCCTCATCTTCATCATCTTCATCCTCCTCTTCCAACACCTTCAGACCATGGACCCCTCCAACCCTGACTCCTCCTCTTCCTCCTCTTCATCATCTTCATCATCTTCATCCTCCTCCTCTTCTTCCTCTTCATCGTCCTCCAACACCTTCAGACCCCTCCAACATCTCCCACCCCAATTCCTCCTCCTCATCTTCATCCTCTTCATCCTCTTCCTCCAACCTCTCCCCACCCTCCTCCTCCTCCTCCTCCATCTTCAGACCATGGACCCCTCCAACATCTCCCACCCCAATTCCTCCTCCTCATCTTCATCATCTTCATCCTCCTCTTCCAACACCTTCAGACCATGGACCCCTCCAACCCTGACTCCTCCTCTTCCTCCTCTTCATCATCTTCATCCTCCTCCTCTTCTTCCTCTTCATCGTCCTCCAACACCTTCAGACCACTCCAACATCTCCCACCCCAATTCCTCCTCCTCATCTTCATCCTCTTCATCCTCTTCCTCCAACCTCTCCCCACCCTCCTCCTCCTCCTCCTCCATCTTCAGACCACGGACCCCTCCAACACCTCCCACCCCAATTCCTCCTCCTCATCTTCATCATCTTCATCCTCCTCCTCCTCCTCCTCCATCTTCAGACCATGGACCCCTCCAACATCTCCCACCCCAATTCTTCCTCCTCATCTTCATCATCTTCATCCTCCTCCTCCTCCTCCATCTTCAGACCACAGACCCCTCAAACATCTCCCACCCCAATTCTTCCTCCTCCTCCTCTTCATCCTCTTCATCCTCTTCCTCCATCTTCAGACCATGGACCCCTCCAACATCTCCCACCCCAATTCCTCCTCCTCATCTTCATCTTCCTCCTCCTCCAGCCTCTCCCCACCCTCCTCCTCCTCCTCCTGGATGTCCCCGCTGTCCCCAGCCCCACCTGTGACGGCGCAGGTGAGGATGAGGAGGGTCTGGCGCGTGCCCCCCGCCATGGCCGCGTGCCGCCGGTGTCTGGGCGCGAGCCAGCGGTGCCGGGGCCATTTCAGGGGGTGGCACCGGACCTTTGTCCCCAGGGCTGGCGCGGGAGGGAGGGGGGGACAGGCGGTGACACCCCAGGGTGACACAGACGCCGGAGAATGCGGTGGCCGCGCCCCGGGCTTGGAGCTTCCTTCATCCAACGCTGTCACCTGAGGGGTGGCACGGGGGGGACAGCGGGGGACACTGGGGACACTGGGGGACACTGGGGGGACACCGGGGGGATATTGGGGGGACATTGGGGGGACACTGGGGGACACTGGGGGACACTGGGGGGACATTGGGGGACACTGGGGGGGACACTGGGGGGGACATGGGGGGACATGAGGGGGACATGAGGGGACATTGGGGGGACATTTGGGACACTGGGGGACACTGGGGAGACACCGGGGGGATATTGGGGGGCTCATGGGGGGGACATTGGGGCGACACTGGGGGGACATTTGGGGGACATTGGGGGGACATTTGGGACACTGGGGACACTGGGAGACACTGGGGGGGACATTGGGGGACATTGGGGGACATTGGGGGACATTGGGGGCTCATGGGGGGGACATTGGGGGCTCATGGGGGGGACATTGGGGGACATTGGGGGCTCATGGGGGGGACATTGGGGGGACACTGGGGATACATGGGGGGACATGGGGGGACACTGGAGGGACATTTGGGGGACATTTGGGACACTGGGGGACATTGGGGACACTGGGGGACACGGGGGGGGACATTGGGGGGACACTGGAGGGACATTTGGGGGACATTGGGGGGACATTGGGGGCACATTGGGGGGACACTGGGGGGGACATGGGGGGACATTGGGGGACATTGGGGGCTCATGGGGGGGACATTGGGGGGACATTTGGGACACTGGGGGACACTGGGGGGGACATTGGGGGACATTGGGGGACATTGGGGGCTCATGGGGGGGACATTGGGGTGACACTGGGGGGACATGGGGGACATTGTGGGGAGACTGGAGGGACATTTGGGGGACATTGGGGGGACATTGGGGGACATTGGGGGGACATTGGGGGCTCATGGGGGGGACATTGGGGGGACACTGGGGGGACATGGAGGGGACACCAGGGGGACACTGGGGGGACACTGGGGGACACTGGGGGAACACTGGGGGGACAGCAGGGGGAACATGGGGGGACATGGGGGGGACATGGAGGGGACAGCAGGGGGAACATGGGGGGACATGGGGGGGACATGGAGGGGACAGCAGGGGGACACTGGGGGACATTTGGGGGACATTGGGGGGACACTGGGGGGACATGGAGGGGACATGGGGGGACACAGAGGGGTCCTGGTGGCCACCAGGGACCTGGGGATGGTGACATGGAGGTGTCACAGGGTCAGGGAGGTGTCACAGGGTCAGGGAGGTGTCACAGGGGTCAGGGAGGTGTCACAGGGGTCAGGGGGACATGGGGGTGTCACAGGGGTGGGGACACGGGGGGGACGGAGGGCTCGGTGCCACCTCACCAGTTCACTGAGGAGCCAAACTGGGAGGACTGGGAGCTGCTGGGACCTCACCTGGGGAGGGGTCCCGGGCCTGGGGTCCCTCTGGGCTGTCCCAGGTGTGTCCCAGTTCATCCCAGTTCATCCCAGTCCATCCCAGTTCATCCCAGTGACCTCCCAGTGACCTCCCAGTGACCTCCCAGTTCATTCCAGTTCATCCCAGTCCATCCCAGTTCATCCCAGTGACCTCCCAGTGACCTCGCAGTGACCTCCCAGTTCATCCCAGTTCATCCCAGTTCATCCCAGTGACCTCCCAGTGACCTCCCAGTTCATCCCAGTTCATCCCAGTTCCTCCCAGTGTCTCCCCGGGGGTTTCCCCGTGACGTCACCGCGGGCCCCACCTGCGACAGCCGATGGGGGGAGGGGCGGGTGACCCTTGGCCGGCGGCCACGGAGGGGGAGGGGACACCTGAGGACACACCTGGGGACACACCTGGGACACGTCAGTGGCGGGAACCGCGACACCAGAGTGACACGGCGGGGTGACACACCTGGGGGGGACAGGGACACACCTGGGGGGACAGGTGTGAGTGTGACACACCTGGGGGGGGACAGGTGTGAGTGTGACACACCTGGGGGAGGTGGGGACACACCTGGGGGGGACAGGGACACACCTGGGGGGGACAGGTGTGAGTGTGACACACCTGTGGGGGGACAGGTGTGAGTGTGACACACCTGGGGGAGGTGGGGACACACCTGGGGGGGACAGGGACACACCTGGGGGGGACAGGTGTGAGTGTGACACACCTGGGGGAGGTGGGGACACACCTGGGGGGGACAGGGACACACCTGGGGGGGACAGGTGTGAGTGTGACACACCTGGGGGAGGTGGGGACACACCTGGGGGGGGGACAGGGACACACCTGGGGGGGACGACAGGTGTGAGTGTGACAGACCTGGGGGGGACAGGGACACACCTGGAAGGGGACAGGTGTGAGTGTGACACACCTGGGGGAGGTGGGGACACACCTGTGGGGGGACAGGGACACACCTGGGGGGGCGGACAGGTGTGAGTGTGACACACCTGGGGGGGGACAGGGACACACCTGGGGGGGACAGGTGTGACACACCTGGGGGGGGTGGGGACACACCTGGGGGGGACAGGTGTGAGTGTGACACACCTGGGGGAGGTGGGGACACACCTGGGGGGGGGACAGGGACACACCTGGGGGGGACAGGGACACACCTGGGGGGGACAGGTGTGAGTGTGACACACCTGGGGGGGACAGGGACACACCTGGAAGGGGACAGGTGTGAGTGTGACACACCTGGGGGAGGTGGGGACACACCTGGGGGGGACAGGGACACACCTGGGGGCGGCGGACAGGTGTGAGTGTGTCACACCTGGGGGGGGGTCCCTGTCACACCTGAGAGCGCCACGCCCGTCACGTGACTCACCCGCGCCCTTTCCCACACCTGGCCCGCCCCTCCCCCTCCCCCATCCCGGTTATTTTTAGCCCTCGCGGGGGGGGGGGGGAGGGGCAGCACCCCCCCCCTTAATTTGGGTCTGGGGGAGATCCCCGCGCGCCCCCTGCTGTGGGGGGGGGGAGGGGAAAGCAGCGCTGGGGGACCCCCGGAACCTCCCACAAATTCCCCAAAATTCCCCAAAATTCCCCCAAATTCCCCACATTTCCCCCAAATTCCTCAAAATTTTCCCCAAATTCCCCCAAAATTCCCCCCGGGGGGGGGAGGGGGGAGGGGAGGGTTTGGACAGCGCATCCTCCCCCCCCCTCCCCCCCCTCCATCCCGGCGCGGGGGGAGGGGCAGCGCTGCCGCAGGGGGGAGGGGCGGCTCCTTTGGCCCCTCCCCCTCCCTCCCCCCCCCCCCAATTTAACCCTCCCCCTCCCCCCCCCCGGTATTTTCCAGACGCCGGAGCCGAAGCGAGGCCGGAGCAGCGGCGCGAGAGGGGTCGGTGCCGCCCCTCCCCCACCCCGACACCCCCTCCCCCCACCCCCCCACCCCCGGGACCCCTCCCCATCCTCCCCTCCCCCACCCGTGACCTCCATCCGTCCGGCCCTGCGGACACGGCCCCATCCCCGCCCCTCCCCCACCCTCCGGGACCCCCCCCCTCCCCCACCCTCCGGGACCCCCCCCCTCCCCCACCCTCTGGGACCCCCCCCTCCCCATCGCCCCTCCCCCACCCTCCGGGACCCCCCCCCCTCCCCCCCCGGGTACCACTTTGGGGCGGGGCTGGGGGGGTCCCAATGGATCTATAGGGGATGGGGGGAGGGGCCCTGTGGGGGTCCCTATGGATCTATAGGGGATGGGGGGAGGGGCCCTGTGGGGGTCCCTATGGTTCTATAGGGGCTGGGGGGTCTCTATAGGGCGGGGGGTCCCTATGGATCCATAGGGGGTCTCTATAGGGCGGGGGGTCCCTATGGATCCATAGGGGGTCTCTATAGGGCGGGGGGTCCCTATGGATCCATAGGGGGTCTCTATAGGGTCGGGGGTCCCTATGGATCCATAGGGGGTCTCTATAGGGTCGGGGGTCCCTATGGATCCATAGGGGGTCTCTATAGGGCGGGGGTCCCTATGGATCCATAGGGGGTCTCTATAGGGCCGGGGGTCCCTATGGATCCATAGGGGGTCTCTATAGGCCCGGGGGTCCCCACAGGGCCCGGTTCCCCCCCCCCCAGCTCCGGCTGCTTCCGGCCGGGAATTTTTGGGTTTATTTTGGGAGCCGCCACCTGCCCCAGGGGGGGGGGAGGGGAGGGGGGGGGGCTGTGGGGGGGGTGGGCACTGGGACAAACTGGGGGGGGAGGGGTCCCACATCCCCAGGGGGGCCCTAAAAATTGGATTTGAGGGGGGGGTCCCATCAAATGGGGTCCCCCATCATCAGAGACTCCCCCCCAATCCTACGGGTCCCCCGAAAATCCCCCCCCCTAAATGGGGACCCCCCCCAAATTCCAGTCCCTCCCCATCAAAGGGGATCCCCAAAACCCCCCCGTGACCCCCCCAAATCCCCCCCAAGTGGGGACCCCATCCCCAAATCCCCATCCCCAAATCCCCCTCCCCACCAAGGGGGATCCCCCAAAACCCCCCCATGAACCCCTCAAACCCCCCCCAATTGCGACCCCCACCCCAAACAGAGTCCCCGCCCCAAATCCCCCTCCCCACCAAGGGGGACCCCCAAACCCCCCCGTGACCCCCCCAAATTCTCTCTCTCTCTCTCTCTCTCCACAGCCTCCGC
Source organism: Cyanistes caeruleus (assembly GCF_971803275.1). NCBI lineage: Eukaryota > Metazoa > Chordata > Aves > Passeriformes > Paridae > Cyanistes > Cyanistes caeruleus. The sequence continues at coordinate 898,750 of NC_141738.1, forward strand.
CGCCATGGGGGGTCACCCGTCCCCGCCGCCCCCCGCCCCATTCCAGCCCTGCGGGCCCCCCCAGCTCTTCCTCCTCCTCCTCCTCCTCGCCCCCTCCCCCGTGGCCACCGAGGACCTGCTGGTGGCCACCTCGGCCGGCGCCGTCCGCGGCTTCCACGTGCCCGCCGGCCCCTCCTCGCGCGTGGCCGCCTTTTTGGGGATCCCCTACGCCGAGCCCCCCCTGGGACCCCTGCGCTTCGCCCCCCCCCGCCCCGCCCGGCCCTGGGGAGGGGTCCTGGAGGCCGTAGCCCACCCCCACGCCTGCTTCCAGCCGGTCGACACCATGTTCCCGGGCTTCGGCGGCTCCGAGATGTGGAACCCCAACCGGGAGATGAGCGAGGATTGTTTGTACCTCAACATTTGGGTGCCGGCCCCGCGCCCCAAGGCGCCGGCGCCGGTGCTGGTCTGGATTTACGGGGGGGGCTTCTACAGCGGCGCCGCCTCGCTGGACGTCTACGACGGGCGGTTCCTGGCGGCGGCCGAGGAGGTCTTGGTGGTCTCCATGAACTACAGGGTGGGCGCCTTGGGCTTCCTGGCCTTGCCGGGTCACCCCGAAGCCCCCGGCAACGTGGGGCTGCTGGACCAGCGGCTGGCGCTGCGCTGGGTCCAGGCCAACATCGCGGCCTTCGGCGGCGACCCCGGCGCGGTGACGCTCTTCGGGGAGAGCGCGGGCGCGGCCTCGGTGGGGCTGCACCTGCTGTCGGGGGGCAGCCGCGCCCTGTTCCGCCGCGCCGTGCTGCAGAGCGGCTCGCCCAACGGGCCCTGGGCCACCGTGGGGGCGGCCGAGGGCCGGCGGCGAGCGGCGCGGCTGGGCCGCTTGGTGGGCTGCGGCGGCGTGGGCGCCGGCGGCGCGGTGACCAACGAGACGGAGCTGTTGGGTTGCCTGCGCGCCGCGGCGCCGCCGCAGCTGGTGGAGCACGAGGCGGCCGTGCTGCCCCAGCAGGGCGTGTTCCGCTTCGCCTTCGTGCCCGTGGTGGACGGGGAGTTCCTGGCCGACACCCCCGAGGCGCTGCTGGGCGGCCCCGGCCGCGCCGAGGCCGAGGTGCTGCTGGGCGCCGTGCAGGACGAGGGCACCTATTTCTTGGTGTACGGCGTGCCGGGATTCGGCAAGGACAACGAGAGCCTGATCAGCCGCGAGGAGTTCCTGGGCGGGGTGAGGCTGGGGGTGCCGCAGGCCAACGAGCTGGCGGCCGAGGCCGTGGTGCTGCAGTACACGGATTGGCTGGACCAGGACAACCCGGTGAAGAACCGCGAGGCGCTGGACGACATCGTGGGCGACCACAACGTGGTGTGCCCGCTGATGCACTTCGCCCAGCGCTGGGCCGAGCGCGGCGGCACCGTCTTTGCTTACCTGTTCGACCACCGAGCCTCCAACCTGCTGTGGCCGCCATGGATGGGCGTCCCCCACGGATATGAGATCGAGTTCGTGTTCGGGCAGCCCCTGAACCCCGGCCTCAACTACACGGCCGAGGAGGAGGCGCTGAGCCGGCGCATCATGAGATACTGGGGCAACTTCGCCCGCACCGGGTACGGGCAATGGGGAGGGACAGTGGGGACCAGGATGGATGGATGGATGGATGATGGATGATGGATGGATGATGGATGGATGGATGGATGGATGGATGATGGATGGATGGATGGATGATGGATGGATGATGGATGGATGATGGATGGATGATGGATGATGGATGGATGATGGATGGATGATGGATGATGGATGGATGATGGATGATGGATGGATGGATGATGGATGGATGATGGATGGATGGATGGATGGATGATGGATGGATGATGGATAGATGGATGGATGGATGATGGATGGATGGATGATGGATGGATGATGGATGGATGATGGATGATGGATGGATGATGGATGGATGGATGATGGATGGATGGATGATGGATGGATGGATGATGGATGGATGATGGATGGATGATAGATGGATGGATGATGGATGGATGATGGATGGATGGATGATGGATGATGGATGGATGGATGGATGATGGATGGATGATGGATGATGGATGGATGGATGATGGATGGATGATGGATGGATGGATGATGGATGGATGGATGATGGATGGATGGATGATGGATGGATGATGGATGGATGATAGATGGATGGATGATGGATGGATGATGGATGGATGGATGATGGATGATGGATGGATGGATGGATGATGGATGGATGATGGATGATGGATGGATGATGGATGGATGGATGATGGATGGATGATGGATGATGGATGGATGATGGATGGATGATGGATGGATGATGGATGGATGATGGATGATGGATGGATGGATGGATGGATGATGGATGGATGACGGATGGATGATGGATGATGGATGGATGATGGATGGATGATGGATGGATGATGGATGGATGGATGGATGATGGATGGATGATGGATGGATGGATGATGGATGGATGATGGATGATGGATGGATGGATGATGGATGGATGATGGATGGATGATGGATGGATGATGGATGGATGATGGATGATGGATGGATGGATGATGGATGGATGATGGATGGATGATGGATGGATGGATGGATGGATGATGGATGGATGGATGATGGATGGATGATGGATGGATGGATGGAAGTGATGGATGATGGATGGATGGATGGATGGATGGATGGATAGATGGATGGATGGAAGTGATGGATGATGGATGTGGTGTGAAGAGCAGGATGGGGTGAGATGGATAGGTTGGCATGAATTACATTGGGATGGACGAGTTGTGTTGGATGGCTTAGATTGAGTTGGGATGTGATGGATTGGGTTGGGATGTGCTGGGTTGGATGAGTTGGAATGAGTTCGGTCAGATTGGGATGGTTTGGGCTGAGTTCAGTTGGTTTGGATGAGTTGGGTTGAGTTGGAATGAGTTTGGTCAGATTGGGATGGTTTGGGCTGAGTTTGGTTGGGTTGGATGAGTTGAGTTGGCTTTGAGTTGGGTTGGGATGAGTTTGGTTGGATGAGCTGGGTTGGGATGAGTTGTGTTGGATGAGTTTGGTTGAGTTGGGATGAGTTGGGATAGAGTGGTGTTGGTTTGGATGTGTTGGAATGGATCGGATGGGTTGGGTTGGGATGAGTTGGACTGGGATGAGTTGGGTTGGGATGAGTTGTGTTGGATGAGTTTGGTTGAGCTGGGATGAGTTGGGATCGAGTGGTGTTGGTTTGGATGTATTGGAATGGATCGGATGGGTTGGGTTGGGATGAGTTGGGTTGGATGAGTTGGGTTGGGCTGGTTTGGGATGAGGTGGGTTGAGTTGGGTTGGGATGAATTGAGTTGGCTTTAGATGACCTCAGTTGGGTTGGATGAGTTGGGTTGGGATGGGATGGGTTGGGTTGGGATGGGTTGGGTTGGGATGGGTTGGGTTGGGATGAGTTGGACTGGGATGAGTTGGGATGAGATGAGTTGGGTTGGATGAGTTGGACTGGGATGAGTTGGGTTGGGATGGGTTGGGATAGTTTGAGTTGAGTTGGAATGAGCTGGGTTGGGTTGGGATGACTTGTGTTGGGTTGAGTTGGGTTGGATTACCTTGGTTGAGTTGGGATGAGTTGGGTTGGATGACCTCGGTTGGGTTGGATGACCTCGGTTGGGTTGGATGATCTTGGTTGGGTTGGATGACCTCAGTTGAGTTGGATTGAGTTGGGTTGGATGATCTCAGTTGGGTTGGGTCAGGTTGGATGACCTCGGTTGGGTTGGATGATCTCAGTTGGGTTGGGTTGGGTTGGATGACCTCGGATGGGTTGGGTTGGATGACCTCAGATGGGTTGGATGACCTTGGTTGGGTTGGGATGAGTTGGGTGATCTCGGGTTGGATGATCTCAGTTGGGTCGGGTTGGATGACCTCGGTTGGCTTGGATGATCTCGGTTGGGTTGGATGACCTTGGTCAGGTTGGGATGATTTGGGTGATCACAGGTTGGATGATCTCGGTTGGGTTGGGATGATCTCAGTTGGGTTGGGTTGGATGACCTCAGATGGGTTGGATTGGGTTGGATGATCTCAGTTGGGTCGGGTTGAGTTGGATAATCTCGGTCAGGTTGGGATGAGTTGGGTGATCTCGGGTTGGATGATCTTGGTTGGGTTGGGATGATCTCAGTTGGGTCGGGTTGGGTTGGATGACCTCAGTTGAGTTGGATTGAGTTGGGTTGGATGATCTCAGTTGGGTTGGGTCAGGTTGGATGACCTCGGTTGGGTTGGATTGAATTGGGTTGGATGATCTCAGTTGGGTTGGGTTGGGTTGGATGACCTCGGTCGGGTTTGATGACCTCGGTCGGGTTGGATTGGGTTGGGTTGGATGACCTTGGTTGGGTTGGGTTGGATGACCTCAGTCGGGTTGAGTTGGGTTGGGTTGGATGATCTCAGTTGAGTCGGGTTGGATGACCTCGGTTGGGTTGGATTGGGTTGGGTCGGGTTGGATGACCTTGGTTGGGTTGGGTTGGATGACCTCAGTTGGGTTGGGTTGGATGACCTCGGTCGGGTTTGATGACCTCAGTCGGGTTGAGTTGGGTTGGATCATCTCAGTTGGGTTGGGTTGGATGACCTCGGTTGGGTTGGATTGGGTTGGGTTGGGTTGGATGACCTCGGTCGGGTTTGATGACCTCAGTCGGGTTGGATTGGGTCGGGTTGGGTTGGATGACCTTGGTTGGGTTGGATTGGGTCGGGTTGGGTTGGATGACCTCGGTCGGGTTTGATGACCTCAGTTGGGTTGGATTGGGTTGGGTTGGATGACCTCAGTTGGGTTGGATTGGGTTGGGTTGGATGACCTTGGTTGGGTTGGATTGGGTCGGGTTGGATGACCTCGGTTAGGTTGGATTGAATTGGGTTGGATGACCTCAGTTGGGTTGGATTGGGTTGGATGATCTTGGTTGGGTTGGGTTGGATGACCTCAGTTGGGTTGGGTTGGATGACCTCGGTCGGGTTTGATGACCTCGGTCGGGTTGGATTGGGTCGGGTTGGGTTGGATGACCTTGGTTGGGTTGGATTGGGTTGGGTTGGATGACCTCGGTCAGGTTGAGTTGGGTTGGGTTGGATCATCTCAGTTGGGTCGGGTTGGATGACCTCAGTTGGGTTGAGTTGGGTTGGGTTGGATGATCTCAGTTGGGTCGGGTTGGAGGACCCCGGTTGGGTTGGATGACCTCGGTCAGGTTGAGTTGGATGATCTCGGTCGGGTTGGACAACCACGGCCGCGCCGAGCCGTGACTGACGGTGCCGTGCCGCTGGCGCCGCGCAGGGACCCGAACGAGCCGTCGGAGCGGGAGCGGCGCTGGCCGTCGTACACGGCGGCGGGACAGAGCTACGCCCGGCTGAACGCGCGGCCGCTCGCCGTCGCCCAGGGCCTGCGCGCACAGGCCTGCGCCTTCTGGACCCGCTTCCTGCCCAAGCTGCTCAACGTCACTGGTGAGGGGACATGGGGACACCGGGGACACCAGGGACACTGGGGATGTGGGGACACCGGGACATTGGGGGTACTGGGGACATGGGGGACACTGGGGATGTGGGGACACTGGGGGTACTGGGGACATGGGGGACACTGGGGACATTGGGGATGTGGGGACACTGGGGACACTGGGAATGTGGGGACACCGGGGATACTGGGGGGACAATGGAGATGTGGGGACATCGAGGATACTGGGGACATTGGGGACATTGGGGACCCCATGACACTGGGACACTGGGAATGTGGGGACACCAGGGACACGGGGGACACCAGGAACACCAGGGATACTGGGGACACTGGGGACCCCATGACACTGGGACACTGGGAATGTGGGGACACCAGGGACACGGGGGACACCAGGAACACCAGGGATACTGGGGACACTGGGGACCCCATGACACTGGGACACTGGGAATGTGGGGACACCGGGGATACTGGGGGGACAATGGAGATGTGGGGACATCGAGGATACTGGGGACATTGGGGACATTGGGGACCCCATGACACTGGGGACACTGGGAATGTGGGGACACCGGGGATACTGGGGGGACAATGGAGATGTGGGGACATCGAGGATACTGGGGACATTGGGGACATTGGGGACCCCATGACACTGGGACACTGGGAATGTGGGGACACCAGGGACACGGGGGACACCAGGAACACCAGGGATACTGGGGACACTGGGGACCCCATGACACTGGGACACTGGGAATGTGGGGACACCAGGGACACGGGGGACACCAGGAACACCAGGGATACTGGGGACACTGGGGACCCCATGACACTGGGACACTGGGAATGTGGGGACACCGGGGATACTGGGGGGACAATGGAGATGTGGGGACATCGAGGATACTGGGGACATTGGGGACATTGGGGACCCCATGACACTGGGGACACTGGGAATGTGGGGACACCGGGGATACTGGGGGGACAATGGAGATGTGGGGACATCGAGGATACTGGGGACATTGGGGACACTGGGGACCCCATGACACTGGGACACTGGGAATGTGGGGACACCAGGGACACCGGGGATACTGAGGACACTGGGGGTACATTGGGGATGTGGGGACATTGGGGACACTGGGGACACTGGGGACACTGGGGATGTGGGGACACCGCGACACCACGACACTGGGACACCAGGACACGGGGGATACTGAGGACACTGGGGGTACATGGGGGATGTGGGGACACTGGGGACACCGGGGACACTGGGGACATGGGGGACACTGGGGACACTGGGGATGTGGGGACACCGGGGATACTGGGGGGACAATGGAGATGTGGGGACATCGAGGATACTGGGGACATTGGGGACCCCATGACACTGGGACACTGGGAACGTGGGGACACCAGGGACATGGGGGACACCGGGGATACTGGGGACACTGGGGGTACATTGGGGATGTGGGGACATCGGGGACACTGGGGACACTGGGGATGTGGGGACACCACGACACCACGACACTGGGACACCAGGACACGGGGGATACTGGGGACATTGGGGTCATGGGGGACATGGGGGACACTGGGACACCGGGGAATGTGGGGGTCACAGGGACACTGGGGACACTGGGGCCAGGGGGGATGTGGGGGTCATGGGGGACACTGGGGGCACTGGGGACACCGGAGAACTGGAGATGGGGGGACACTGGGGACATTGGGGAGGGACATTGGGGTCGTGGGGAGCTGTGGGAAAGTGGCACCATGGAGGTGGGACATGGACATGGGGACATTGGGGACATTGGGGACATTGGGGACATTGGGGGACACAGGGAGGTGGCACCATGGAGGTGGGACATGGACATGGGGACATTGGGGACATTGGGGGACACAGGGAGGTGGCACCGTGGAGGTGGGACATGGAGGACACTGAGGACATCGGGGTGGATCTGGGGGACTTTGGGGCACTTCTGGGGGGTCTCAGGACGGTTCTGGGGGTTTTTGGGGTCCCCGGTTCCACTTTTGGGGTCCCCAGAGCCGATTTTTGGGTTCCTGCTGTGATTTGGGGTTCGGGGGGGGATTCCCAGAGCCAAGGGAGGAGGTGGAGCAGCAAAAGCACCTGGAATTTTGGGTGGATTTGGTGGGTTCAGGGGGATTTTGGGGTGTTTTTAGGGGCTTTCTGGGGGTTTTTGGGGTCCCCGGTTCAGATTTTGGGGTCCCCGGGCTGATTTGGGGTTCCCAGGGCCGACGGAGGGGGTGGAGCACCAGCAGCACCTGGAATTCTGGGTGGATTTGAGCCATTTCTGGGAGGGTTTTGGATGGATTTAGGGATTTGGGGGCAGTTCAGGGGTTTTTGGGGTGGTTTTTGGGGGTTTTGGGGGTCCCCGGTTGGGATTTCGGGGTCCCCGCGCTGATTTGGGGTTCTCCAGGGCCGATGGAGGAGGCGGAGCGCCAGTGGCGCCTGGAATTCCACCGCTGGAGCTCGTACATGATGCGCTGGAAGAGCCAATTCGAGCTCTACAGCCGCCAGGAGCGCTGCCAGCCCCTGTAGAACCCCCCAAAACCCACCCGGGGACCCCAAAATCCACCCAGGACACCCCAAAACCCACCCGGGGACCCCAAAACCTCACCCGGGGACCCCAAAACCCACCCGGGGACCCCAAAAACCCACCCGGGGACCCCAAAACCTCACCTGGGACACCCCAAAACCCACCCGGGGACCCCATAATCTATCCGGGGACCCCAAAATCCACCCAGGACACCCCAAAACCCACCCGGGGACCCCAAAATCCACCCAGGGCACCCCAAAACCCACCCGGGGACCCCAAAATCCACCCAGGACACCTCAAAACCCACCCGGGGACCCCAAAATCCACCCAGGACACCTCAAAACCTCACCCGGGGACCCCAAAATCCACCCGGGGACCCCAAAATCTACCCGGGGCACCCCAAAACCTACCCAGGGCACCCCAAAATCCACCCGGGGCACCCCAAAACCCACCCTGGGAACCCCAAAATCCACCCGGGGCACCCCAAAACCGACCCAGAGCACCCCAAAATCCACACAGACCCCCTCTGGCACCCCAAAATCCACCGCAGCACCCCAAAATCCCGGGATTTTCCCCCAAAGCTCTGACGTCACCAGGAGCGGGGTCACCCCCTCCAGGGACACCCCAAAAAATCCCTCCCAGACCCCCCCGAAATTTCCCTCTGGCACCCCAAAATCCACTCCAGACACCCCAAAATTCCCCTCAAAGCCCAAACCGCTCCCGGACACCCCAAAACAGCCCCGGACACCCCAAAATCGACCCCAAACACCCCAAAATTCCCCCCCCAAACCCTCCAGGACCCCAAAATTTGGGGCCCCCCCTCTTCAGCGTGACCCCAATAAAGGCTCAAACCCAAACCTGACTCGTGGGGGGGACCCCAAAAACCGGGGGGGGGACCCCAAATCTCTGGGGGAAACCGACGGGGAACCCCCAAATTTTAGGGAAGGGGGATCCCAAAATTGGGGGGGGCAAAAACACAACACAGAGACAAAGGGGGGACACCCCAAAATTTTAATGGGGGTGACAAAGAGGGGCCCCTCCCCCCACTGCAGGGGGTGGGGGGACCCCAAAAATTGAGGAGGGGGGGTCCCAAAATTTGGGGAAGATTTGGGGACCCCCCCCAGGTTTGGGGGGTTTGGAGGGGGGTCCAAGGGATTTTGGGGACTCCCCCGGAGAAATTTTGGGGGGTCCGGGGGGGGCTCTGGCTTCAAGCTGCTGGAAAAAGGGGGAGGGGTGAGGGAAACGGGGGGGGTCCCAGGGCCCCCCCAAATCCAGGGGGAACCCCCCCAAAATTTTTTGGGGGGTTTTTTGGGGGATCCCCCCCCTCTCCCGCCGTACCCTGGTCGAAGTTCAGCTTCTTGGGGGGGGGGTCCCCAAATCCTTCGACGTCCACGAGGTCCCCGGGGGGGTCGGAGTCGCTCGCGGGGGGCTCTGGGGGGACCCCAAAATTAACGGGGGGGGGGGGGAAACACCAGAAAAATCCCAAAATTAAGTGGGGGAGGGGGGGGAGGAGAAGGGAACCCCAAAATTGGAGAGGAAGAAAAAACCCCAAAATTAAATGGGGGGGGGGGGCAAAGAGACCCCAAAATTAAAGAGGGGGGCAAAGAGAACCCCAAAATTAAAGGGGAGGGATCGGAGAAATCCCAAAATTCAATGGGGGGATCCCCAAAATTAAAGGGGGGGGGATTCAAGGGCACCCCAAAATTAACAAGGGGGGGTCACCGGGGTGAAAAATTAAGGACACCCATCCCCCCCAAAAACCCCAAAAATTTGGTTACCTGCAACCTTCAGCTTCTTCCCGGGGGGGTCGTGGGGGGCCCCCCCAGATCCGGGGGGGTTTTTCCGGGGTCCCTTTTTGGGGGAGTCGGCGGCGGGGGGGGGCAGGGGGACCCCGCTGTCCTCGTAGGCTTTGCGTTTGGCCGCCGCCTTCAGCTGCGCCCTGGGGGGGTTCGGGGTTTTTGGGGGGGGTTTGGGGTTTTTGGGGGGGGTTTGGAGAGGGGGGGGGGGACACCCCAAAATTCCCCCCCCCCAGGACCCCCCCTTACACCGTGCGGTCCTTGATGAGGGCGCTGAGGCGGTTCAGGTCCTCCCCAAATCGCGACACGGCCCCGCGGAGCAGCGCCAGCTCCGGCTCCGTCCAGCGGGACCTGGGGGGGTTTTGGGGGGGACCCCGGGAGTTTTGGGGGGCTCAGGGAGTTTTGGGGGTCCTGGAGGAGGTTTGGAGGGGATTTGAGGGGGTTTTGGGTGGATTGGAGGGGGTTTTGGGGGGTTCAGGTCCTCCCCAAATCGCGACACGGCCCCGCGGAGCAGCGCCAGCTCCGGCTCCGTCCAGCGGGACCTGGGGGGGTTTTGGGGGGGACCCCGGGAGTTTTGGGGGGCTCAGGGAGTTTTGGGGGTCCTGGAGGAGGTTTGGAGGGGATTTGAGGGGGTTTTGGGGGGATTGGAGGGGGTTTTGGGGGGTTCAGGTCCTCCCCAAATCGCGACACGGCCCCGCGGAGCAGCGCCAGCTCCGGCTCCGTCCAGCGGGACCTGGGGGGGTTTTGGGGGGGACCCCGGGAGTTTTGGGGGGGTTCAGGGAGTTTTGGGGGTCCTGGAGGAGGTTTGGAGGGGATTTGAGGGGGTTTTGGGGGGATTGGAGGGGGTTTTGGGGGGTTCAGGTCCTCCCCAAATCGCGACACGGCCCCGCGGAGCAGCGCCAGCTCCGGCTCCGTCCAGCGGGACCTGGGGGGGTTTTGGGGGGGACCCCGGGAGTTTTGGGGGGTTCAGGGAGTTTTGGGGGTCCTGAAGGGATTTTAGAGGAATTCTGGAGGGATTTGAGGGGGTTTTGGGGGGATTGGAGGGAGTTTTGGGGGGTTCAGGTCCTCCCCAAATCGCGACACGGCCCCGCGGAGCAGCGCCAGCTCCGGCTCCGTCCAGCGGGACCTGGGGGGGTTTTGGGGGGGACCCCGCGAGTTTTGGGGGGTTCAGGGAATTTTGGGGGTCCTGGAGGGGTTTTGGGGGTTCAAAGTCTCCCCCACGGGCCCCCCAGACCCCCTCACCCCGAGGGGGAGGTGCCAGTTCCCAGGTGCAGCCCCCGTGGGGACCCCAAAACCTCCTGAATTTACCCCAAACCCCCCCAGGGGCCCCCAAAGCCCCTCAAATCTCCCATGGGGACCCCAAAACTCCCCAAGACCCCCCCAAATCCCCTCAGGATCCCCCAAATCCCTTCAGGATCCCCCAAATCCCCTCAGGACCCCCCAAATCCCCTCAGGACCCCCCAAATCCTCCAAATTCCCCTCAAACCTTCCCCAAATCTTTCCAAATTTCCCCCAAATCTCACCTAAATCTTCAGGAATTCCTCCCAAAATCCTCCCCAGTATGCCCCAAAGCCCCCCAGGACTCCTCAAATCCCTTCAGGACCCCCCAAATCCTCCAAATTCCCCCCAAACCCCCCCCAGGACCCCCCAAACCCTCCCAGGACCCCCCAAATCTCCCCTTAAGGACTCCGAGTCCCCTTCAAACCCTCCCCAAATCTGCCCGAATTTCTCCCAAATCTCCCCCAAATCTCCCGGGATTTCTCCCAGATTTCCCCCCAAACCCCCCCAGGACCCCCCAGACCCCCCCAGGACCTCCCAGACCCCCCCAGGACCCCCCAGACCCCCCCAGGACCCCCAGACCCCCTCACCCCGCGGGGGAGGTGTCGGTTCCGGGGTGCAGCTGCATCGTCAGCTCCCCCAGGCGCGTGAAGGCGGCGCCGGCGGCCGAGAAGATCTCCCCGACCTGGAATGGGCAAACTGGGAGCACTGGGAGGGACTGGGGGGGACTGGGATGGACTGGGGGGGCACTGGGAGGGACTGGGGGGGCACTGGGAGGGACTGGGGGGGACTGGGATGGACTGGGGGGCAGTGGGAGGGACTGGGGGGGACTGGGAGGCACTGGGGGGGCACTGGGAGGGACTGGGGGGGCACTGGGGGGGCACTGGGAGGGACTGGGATGGACTGGGAGGGCACTGGGAGCCCAAACTGGGGCCCAGATCTGAACTGGGAGCTGGACTGGGACCAGTAAAACCCCACTGGGACCCAAACTGGGACCAGGACCAGGACCAAAACCTGAACTGGGACCAGTAACCTTTCACTGAACCCCAAACTGGGACCAGTAACCTTTCACTGGGACCCAAACTGGGACCAGGACTGGAACCAGTACCAGGACCAAAGCCAGAACTGGGACCAGTAACAACTGAGACCAAACTGGGACCAGTAACTCCCCATTGAACCCCAAACTGGGACCAGTAACCTCTCAATGAGACCCAAACTGGGACCAGTAACTCCCCATTGAACCCCAAACTGGGACCAGTAACCTCTCAATGAGACCCAAACTGGGACCAGTCACCCCCGAACTGGTCGCGGACCCCCCAAGCCCCCCGGAACCCTCCACGGGGGCCACGCCCACCCCGACCCCTGCCCGGGACGGACCGACCCCCGCCCGGACCGGAAGTGGCACCGAACCGGAAGTAGCTCCCACCCGCTACAACCCCCCCACCCCACATTCCCCCCCCCAACAATTCCCAAATCCCCCCAAAATTCCCTAAAATCCCTCACTTTAGTGGATGCTGACGTCATGGCCGCCCTCCCCGGCCCCTCCGGCCGCCGCCGCCGCCGCTCCGGCTCCTCGATGGTGGCGGCGGGGGAGGGGGACGCTCTGCCCCGCGCGTCTCGCTGGTACCACCGCCCTCACGAGGCCCCGCCCTTCGCCCCGCCCATTGGTTCACTCCGCCCAAGCCCCGCCCCTCGCTCACTCCCATTGGCTCTCCGCCCAAGCCCCGCCCACTTCGGCCGCTCCGCGCCGCCGTCTCGTTGCTCCTCAACCTCCAGCACCCCCAAAATCCCCATTTTTCACCCCAAAAAAACCCCAATTTATCCAAAAACCACCCTCGCCGCGAGTATCCAACAACTCTCTTTATTCTTTCAACCCCTCCAAACTTCTCTGCGTCGCTCCGGGCGGGAGAAAATTGGTCCTCCGAGAGAGGGGCGGAGTATTGGGAAACGAGGAAAAAAAAGGGAATTTTGGGGTTTTTTTTTTGGGGTGAAAAAGGGGAGTTTTGGGGTGTCAGCGCACCATGTACTCCTTGCGCTTGTTGAGGCGGGTCTGGCAGAGGGAGAAGCCGCCCAGCAGCGCGTAGAGCCCCGCGGCGATGAAGCAGTTGTAGCTGACCTGCTCGTACAGGCCGTAAATGCGCTCGGGGCCGCTGAGGGAGGCAAAAAATGGGATTTTTGGGGGGGATTTTGGGGAGATTTTGGGGTTTTTGGGGGGGAATTGGGGGTGTTTGGTGGGGTTGAAGGAGTTTTGGGGTGGTTAAAGGGGGTTTGGGAGGGTTTGGAGCCAAAATTTCCCTCAAATCTTCCCCAAATTCCCCCAGGATTACCTGGAGTCGCTCGAATCTCTCTCAGGGACCCCAAAATTCCTCAAATTCCCCCCAAAATCCCCTCAGAACCTTCCCAGGGACCCCCAAACCCCCCCAAAATTTCCCTCAAGGATGCCCAGGACCCCCAAATCCATTTGAGGGACCCCTAAGACCCCCAAAATCCCCCTCAGGTACCCCCAAAGTCCCCCCAGATCCCCCCAGGACCCCCAAATCCCCCCAGGATCCTCAAACTCCCCCCAAATCCCCCTCAGGGACCCCAAAATTCCCCCCGAATCCCCCTCAGGACCCCCAAATCCCCCCAGGATCGTCAAACTTCCCCCAAATCCCCCCCAAATCCCCCCAGGACCCCCAAACCCCTTTGGGGAACCCCCAGGATCCCCAAACTCCCCTCAGGGACCCCCCAGCTCCCCCCAAATCCCCCCCAGGACCCCCAAACTCCCCCCAAATCCCCCTCAGGGCCCCCAAATCCCCCCCAGCTCCCCCCAAATCCCCCCCCCAGGACCCCCAAACTCCCCCCAAATCCCCCTCAGGACCCCCCAAATCCCCCCCAGGACCCCCAAACTCCCCCCAGATGCCCCTCAGGACCCCCCAAATCCCCCTCAGGACCCCCCAAATCCCCCCCAGGACCCCCAAACTCCCCCCAGATGCCCCTCAGGACCCCCCAAATCCCCCCCAGCTCCCCCCAGATCCCCCCCAGGACCCCCAAACTCCCCCCAAATCCCCCTCAGGGCCCCCCAAATCCCCCCCAGGACCCCCAAATCCCCCCCAGATCCCCCCCAGCCTCACTCCTTGAAGTCCTCCTCAGTGAAGGGCACGTCCTCGATCAGCACGGCCGAGTGGACGTTGAAAAAGATGCCCAGGAGCACCTGGGGGGGGGTCCCGGGGGGGTTTTTGGGGGGTCCCGAGGGGATTTGGGGTGCAGTGACCCCTCCCCCCGAGCTGCCCCATCCCCCCCCGGTGTGGTTTTTGGGGGTGGGGGAGGGGTTTGGGGTGACTCAGGGGCAGCTGAGGGGAAGTTGGGGGGTGGGGGAGGGGTTGGGGGGTGGGGGAGGGGTTGGGGGGGGTGGATTTTTGGGGTGGGGGTTGGGTCTCCCCAACATTTGCTGAGGGTTTGAAGCCCCTTCAGCCCCCCAAAAACACCCCAGCCCCTTCTGGTGGTCCACTCCAGCCCCCCCAAAACCTCTCAGGGACCCCCCCAGACCCTAAAACCCCCCCAGTTCCCCCCCCAATATTTCCCAGCCCCCACCCAAGCCCACAGAGAGACCCCCAGGACACCCCCAACCCCACAGGGACCCCCCAAAAGCTCTCCAAGACCCCCCACAACCCCTCTGAACCCTCTGCCAACCACACAGGGACCCCCCAAAACCCCTCCAAGACCCCCCAAAACCCCTCTGAACCCTCTGCCAACCACACAGGACCCCCCAAAACCCCTCCAAGACCCCCCAAAACCCCTCTGAACCCTCTGCCAACCACACAGGACCCCCCAAAACCCCTCCAAGACCCCCCAAAACCCCTCTGAACCCTCTGCCAACCACACAGGACCCCCCAAAACCTTTTCCAGCCTCCCCAGGACCCCTCCAAAACCCCCAAAATTCCTTCTCAGGCCCATAAGGGACCCCCCCAGGACCCCCAAATTCCACCCACATCCCTTCGAGACACCCTCAGGACCCCCAAATCCCTTTGAGGGACCCCCAAATCTTTCCAGGACCTTTCCCATCCCACTCCATGTCCCTCAGGACCCCCCCAAACCCCATCAGCGCCACAGAGACCCCCCCAAAACCCCTCCAAGCCCCCCCAAAACCCCTCCAAGCCCCCCCAAAACCCCTCTGAACCCTCTGCCAACCACCTTGGACTTCCCAAAACCTCTCCAAGCCCCCCCAAAACCCCTCCAAGCCCCCCCAAAACCCCTCTGAACCCTCTGCCAACCACCTTGGACTTCCCAAAACCTCTCCAAGGCCCCCCAAAACCCTCTGCAAAGCCCCCACGACCCCTCAGCCCTTCACAACCCCCTCGGCCCCTCACGACACCCCCGGCCCCTCACAGCTCCCCCCAGGATCCCTCACAGCCTCCCCAGGACCCCTCACAGCTCCCCCCAGGACCCCTCACGGCCCCCCAGGACCCCTCACGACCCCCCTGGCTCCCTCACGGCCCCCTCAGAACCCCTCACGACCCCCTCAGGACCCCTCACGACCCCTCAGCCCCTCACGGCCCCTCAGAACCCCTCAGGACACCTCAGCCCCTCACGGCCCCTCAGCCCCTCACCAGCATCACGACGCCCCAGGCGCTGAGGACGAGCCCGCAGGCCGCCATCTTGGGCCCGCAGCAGAGCAGCGACACCATGGCGGGCTCGGGGGGGTTCCCGGGAAGGTTTTCTGGGGCAGTTTTGAGGGGTTTTTTGGCGTTTTTCGGCGCTTTCGGAGCGCGCGGAGCTCCCGGAGCCGCTGCTGCGGGGCCGGGCCGGCGCAGCAGGCTGAAGCCACGCCCCCTTACGTGGCCACGCCTGCTCGCCGTGCGTAACCACGCCCTTCCTCGTAGCCACGCCCACTCCGTCGCTCCCCCGCGCGCGGGGCGGGGTGAGGCGCTGATTGGCTGAGGGGCTGTTTGGGGGGCGTGGCCTCTGTTTTGGTCACGCCCACCCGTCCCACGCGTGTCCCCGGTGTCCCCTGGGTGTCCCCTGGGTGTCCCCCCAACTGTGACGTCACGGGGCGACGTCACCGAGTCACCCCGGGGTGTCCCCAACGTGTTCCCTCCCCCCCAAGGGTTCGGATTCCCAAATTGGGGCTCTGGCCCTTTAAAAGCCCCTCCCCCACCCCCTCCCCAGGGTCACATTGAGGTGACATTTCGGGGGGGACGCTAAAAATAGCCCCGGCACGCGCCCGCCCCTCCCCCACCCCCCCCCGGGGACAGGCCGGGATCCCCTCCCTCGAGCCGTGGGGGAGGGGAGGGGCGGTGACGTCACCATTTCTATTTTAGGGCAAAACCGGCTGAATTCGGGTGGGGGAGGGGCGCGGGGTCAACCCGGGCCGCGCGGGGGGTGGGGGAGGGGCTCCCCCCCTCCTCAAACCCGGCCGGGAAGGGAGGGGGCGTGGCTACGGCCAGGGGGTGTGGTCGGGGCGGGGTGGGTGTGGTCGGGGAAGGGGGTGTGGCCTGCGTTGGCCCCGCCCCCCGCGCCCCCCGGAGCTCCGCAGACCCCCGGGACCCCCCGGAGCCGCCGCCGCCTCCGGAGCCGCCTCCGCCCGGCCGCGGGGGGGCGCCCTTCAACCGCCCCTCCCCCCCCTCCCCGCCGACCCCTCCCCCTCCCCATCCCCCCCTCCCCCACCGCGAGACCCCCCCCTTAATAACTGACCCCCAACTGACCCCTAATTAGTCCTTAATTAACCTCCCGATCCTGCCCGGGGACCTGCCGACCCCTCATTAACCCCTAATTAACCGCTAATTAATTCTTAATTAACTCCCCGAGCCTCTCCCGGGACCCGCCGACCTCTAATTAACTTTTGGTTAATCCTTAATTAACCTCCCGAGACCCTCCGACTCCTAATTAGTCCTTAATTAACCCCCCGATACTGCCTCGGTATCCCCCGACCACTAATTAACCTCTGATTAAATCTTAATTAACCTCCCGATCCCCCCCTGGACCCTCCGACCCCTAATTAACCCCTAATCAATCCTTAATTAACCTCCCGATCCTCCCCCAGGACCCTCCGACCCCTCATTAACCCCCAATTAACCCCCCGACCCTTAATTGACCCCCCGCATTAATTCCCCCACCTGCCCCTTTAACCTCCCCGACCCCTAATTAACCTCTAATTAACCCCTAATTAACCCCCCCAGCCCCATTCCAACCCCTCCCCCCCCACCGGGGGGGCCCCCACCATCAATTCCCCCCCACTAATTAACTAATTAGCCGATTCATTAATTACCGCCCCCATGCCCAGGGGGTTCCAGCAGATCCAGGAGGAGGAGGAGGTACCGGGGGGTGGGGGAGGGGCGATTTTTGGGGAGGGGGGTCCTGAGTGGGGGAGGGGGGAATTTGGGGGTTGGGGGGTGGGGGGAGGGGCGGGGAGCCCCAAATTCCCTCCGGGAATTCCCGGCCCCTCCCCCCACCCCCCACCCCCCCCGCGGTTTTTTCCAGGACTTTCCCAAATAAGGGGAATTTTCTCCCAAGTCGCGACAGGAGGGTGGGGGAGGGGTTTATGTCGCGATAGAGCCGCCCCTCCCCCTCCCCCAGCAGGGATTTCCCTCCCTCCCCTCCCCCACCCCGGGGGTCTCCAGGGTCTGGGGTGGGGGGAGGGGCGGTCCGAGCCCCTCTTGGGGGCGGGGCGGGGGTGTGAGGGGGGTGGGGGAGGGGTGGAGCCCTGGCCACGCCCCCGCCCAGCCCACCCTGCCCCTCCCCCACTCCAGAATTCCCCCCCCAAAGGGGTTCGGGGGGGGGGTCCCCCAAACTCTGACCCCCCCCGGGAGGATCAGGGGGGTCCCCAAACCCCCCCAACCCCCCCCAGGAGGACGAGACCCCTCCCCCATTCCCCCTCCCCCCCAACCCCGGGATTTAAGGGGGGGGGTTCCCCCCTTTTTTCCCCTTCCCAGGAATTTTGGGGTGTCCCCCCCACCCTGACCCCTCCCAGGAAGATCGGGGGGTCCCCCCAACCCCCCAAACCCCTCCAAACCCCCCCAGAGCCCCCCAAACCCCCCCAAGGAGGACAAAACCCCTCCCCCCGTTCTCCCCCATTGCCGCTATTTGAGGAGGGGGAGGGGATTTAGGGGGGGTTCCCCCCATTTTTTTCCCCTTCCCAGGAATTTTGGGGGGTCCCCCCCACCCTGACCCCTCCCAGGAAGATCGGGGGGGTCCCCAAACCCCCCCAAACCCCCCCAAGAGGACGAGACCCCTCCCCCATTCCCCCTCCCCCCCAACCCCGGGATTTAAGGGGGGGGGGGTTCCCCCCTTTTTTCCCCTTCCCAGGAATTTTGGGGTGTCCCCCCCACCCTGACCCCTCCCAGGAAGATCGGGGGGTCCCCCCAACCCCCCAAACTCCTCCAAACCCCCCCAGTGCCCCCCAAACCCCCCCAAGGAGGACAAAACCCCTCCCCCCGTTCTCCCCCATTGCCGCTATTTGAGGAGGGGGAGGGGATTTAGGGGGGGTTCCCCCCATTTTTTTCCCCTTCCCAGGAATTTTGGGGGGTCCCCCCCACCCTGACCCCTCCCAGGAAGATCGGGGGGGTCCCCAAACCCCCCCAAACCCCCCCAAGAGGACGAGACCCCTCCCCCATTCCCCCTCCCCCCCAACCCCGGGATTTAAGGGGGGGGGGGTTCCCCCCTTTTTTCCCCTTCCCAGGAATTTTGGGGTGTCCCCCCCACCCTGACCCCTCCCAGGAAGATCGGGGGGTCCCCCCAACCCCCCAAACTCCTCCAAACCCCCCCAGTGCCCCCCAAACCCCCCCAAGGAGGACAAAACCCCTCCCCCCGTTCTCCCCCATTGCCGCTATTTGAGGAGGGGGAGGGAATTTAGGGGGGGTTCCCCCCATTTTTTTCCCCTTCCCAGGAATTTTGGGGGGTCCCCCCCACCCTGACCCCTCCCAGGAAGATCAGGGGGGGTCCCCAAACCCCCCCAAACCCCCCCCAGGATGACGAGACCCCTCCCCCATTCCCCCTCCCCCCCAACCCCGGGATTTAAGGGGGGGGGTTCCCCCCATTTTTTTCCCCTTCCCAGGAATTTTGGGGGGTCCCCCCCGCCCTGACCCCCCCCGTGCCCCCCCAGGAGGATGAGGGGGGTCTCCCCTCGGGCCCGGGGGGGTCCCCGCCGCCCCCCGCGCTGACCCCCGCCCTGGCCCTGACCGTGTTCGCGGCCTCGCTCAGCTCGCTCAGCTTCGGCTTCCACATCGGGGTCATCAACGCGCCCCAAAAGGTACCGGGGGACCCCAAAAACCCCGGGGGGGACCCCAAAACCTCGGGGGGACCCCTCGGGTCACGAGGGAACCCCCCAGACCCCGAGGGAATCCCCCCAAAATGAGGGGGAAGCCCCCAAACCGCTGCGGGATCCCAAATGTCGGGAGGGGTCCCAAAACCTCCCGGGGGACCCCAAAACCTCCCGGGGGACCCCAAAAACCCCGGGGGGGACCCCAAAACCTCGGGGGGACCCCTCGGGTCACGAGGGAACCCCCCAGACCCCGAGGGAATCCCCCCAAAATGAGGGGGAAGCCCCCAAACCGCTGCGGGATCCCAAATGTCGGGAGGGGTCCCAAAACCTCCCGGGGGACCCCAAAACCTCCCGGGGGACCCCAAAAACCCCGGGGGGGACCCCAAAACCTCGGGGGGACCCCTCGCGTCACAAGAGAAGCCCCCAGACCCCGAGGGAATCCCCCCCAAATGAGGGAGAAGCCCCCAGACCACTGCGGGATCCCAAATGTCGGGAGGGGTCCCAAAACCTCCCGGGGGACCCCAAAACCTCCCGGGGGACCCCAAAAACTTCGGGGGGACCCCCAAAATCTCGGGGGGACCCCCCGGATTACGAGGGAACCCCCCAGACCCCGAGGGAATCCCCCCAAAATGAGGGAGAAGCCCCCAGACCGCTGCGGGATCCCAAATGTCGGGAGGGGTCCCAAATGTCGGGAGGGACCCCAAAATCCCTTGGGGGACCCCAAAACCTCAGAAGGGACCCCAAAAACCTCGTGGGGGACCCCAAAATCTCGGGGAGACCCCTCGGGTCACGAGGGAACCCCCCAGACCCCGAGGGAATCCCCCCAAAATGAGGGGGACGCCCCCAAACCGCTGCGGGATCCCAAATGTCGGGAGGGACCCCAAAATCCCTTGGGGGACCCCAAAACCTCAGGGGGAACCCCAAAAACCCCGGGGGGGACCCCAAAAATCTCGGGGGGACCCCCCGGGTCACGAGGGAACCCCCAAGACCCCGAGGGAATCCCCCCAAAAGCCCCCAGACCCCCCCGTGGGGTTCCCAAACCTCTGCGGGATCCCAAATTTCGGGAGGGTCCCAAAATTCCCTGGAATGACCCCAAAAAACCCCGGGGGTCCCTGGGTGGGCGCCCCCTCCCCAAATTCGGGTGCCCCCCACCCACGGGCGCCCCCTCCCCAAATTCGGGTGCCTCAGTGGGCACAAATCGGTCCCTGGGGGGGGTCCCTGAGTGGACGCCCCCTCCCCAAATTCGGGCGCAAACTGGTCCGGGGGGGGGGGTCCGTGCCTGGACGCCCCCTCCCCAAATTCCAGCGCCCCCTCCCCAAATTCCAGCGCCCCCTCCCCAAATTCGGGTGCAAACCGGTCCGGGGGGGGTTCCCAGTCTGGGCGCCCCCTCCCCAAATTCAGGTGCTCCATTGAGTTCAAACCAGTCCCTGGGGGAGTCCTTGTCTGGACGCCCCCTCCCCAAATTCGGGCTCCTCATTAGGGGGGTCCCTCCTCCACAAACCGGTCCCTGGGGGGGTCCTTGTGTGGGAGCCCCCTCCCCAAATTCGGGTGAAAACTGGTCCGGGGGGGGGGGTCCGTTCCTGGACGCCCCCTCCCCAAATTCGGGCTCCTCATTGGACACAAACCAGTCCCGGGGGGGGGTCCATGATTGGGAGCCCCCTCCCCAAATTCCGGCCCCCCATTAGGGGGGGTCTCTCCTCCACAAACCGGTCCTGGGTGGGGTCCCAGTCTGGACGCCCCCTCCCCAAATTCGGGCTCCTCATTAGGGGGGTCCCTCCTCCACAAACCGGTCCCTGGGTGGGAGCCCCCTCCCCAAATTCGGGCGCAAACCGGTCCGGGGTGGTTCCCTGCCTGGACGCCCCCTCCCCAAATTCGGGTGCCCCATTGGACACAAACCAGTCCCTTGGGGGGGTTCCCTGAGTGGACGCCCCCTCCCCAAATTCGGACACAAACCGCTCCTGGGTGGGGTCCCTGTCTGAACGCCCCCTCCCCAAATTCGTTCTCCTCATTGGACACAAACCAGTCCCTGGGGGGGGTCCCTGATTGGGACCCCCCTCCCCAAATTCGTTCTCCTCATTGGACACAAACCAGTCCCTGGGGGGGGTCCCTGATTGGGAGCCCCCTCCCCAAATTCAGGCTCCTCATTGGACACAAACCGGTCCCTGGGGGGGGGGGGGTCCCCTGAGTGAACGCCCCCTCCCCAAATTCGTTCTCCTCATTGGACACAAACCGGTTCCTGGGTGGGGGTCCCAGTCCGGCCGCCCCCTCCCCAGCCTGTGTCCCCCCCGCCCCGCAGGTCCTGGAAGGGGAGTACAACGCGACGTGGGCGCGGCGCTGGGGGTCCCCCCCGCCCCCCCAGACCATCTCCCTGCTCTGGGCGCTGTCGGTCGCCATCTTCTCGGTGGGGGGGATGGGCACGGCCCTGGCGGGCGGGGCCATGGCCGAGAGGCTGGGCAGGTAAAGGGGGCGGGGCTTAGTGGGGGCGGGGCTTTTCTGGGAGGGGCGGGGCTTAGCAGGGAGGGGCTGTGGGCGAGGCTTGATTGGGTGTGGATTAAAGACTTGGGGAAGTGGGTGGGGCATAATGGGGTGTGGTCAAGTGGGTGGAGCCTAAAGGGGCGTGGTGTGTCTTAAAGGGGCGGGCCCATGGGAATAGTAATGATCAGGGTGTGGATTAATGGGGAATTGGGGTGGGGCCTAAAGGGTTGGTGCTTAAAGGGGTGTGGCCTCACAGACCAGACCACAGCATACCAGGGTGGGTGTGGTCACGTGGCCACGCCCCTTTCCCTCCCCCTCTCGCAGGAAAGGCGCCCTATTGGCCACCAATGGCCTGGCTGTGGTGGGCGGGGCCCTGATGGGCGGGGCCAAACTGGGCCCCACCTACACCCTCATCATCCTCGGCCGCTTCGTCGTGGGCGCCTACTCAGGTACTGCCCTCAGCTGGGGGCGTGGCTTGGCTATGGAGGCGTGGCTTGGCTATGGGGCATGGCCTGTCTGTGTGGGGTGTGGCCTGCATTTATGGGGCGTGGCCTGTCACTGTGGTGGGTGTGGCCTGTTTGTGTGGGGCATGGTCTGCATTTATGGGGCGTGGCCTCACTCTGTGAGGGGCGTGGCCTGTCTATTTGGGGGCGTGGTCTGGGTTTATGGGGCGTGCCCTGTATGTGGGCGTGGCCTTTCCCAGTGTGGGGGCGTGTCCCGGTCTGACCCCGCCCCTCAGGGCTGGTGTCGGTGCTGGTGCCGCTCTACGTGGGCGAGGTGGCGCCGCTGCGGCTCCGGGGGGCTCTGGGGACCCTGCACCAGCTCGGGATCGTCCTCGGCATCCTGGCGGCGCAGGTGGGCGGGGCCTGGCGGGTGGGCGGGGCTTCAGGGGGCGGGGCTCGGTTGGGGGCGTTGGGGAGCAGTGGGGGATCGTTCTGAGGGGGTGGGTGGGCGGGGCTTGAGGGTGGGTGTGGCTGGAGAGGGCGGGGCTTGATTGGGAGGGGTCGGTGGGGCGGGGACTGAGGGAGGGGGGTCCCAGGTGGGGACATTTCGATGTCATTGGGGACCCGGTGGGCGGAGCCTCGGGGGATG
The DNA here is from genome assembly GCF_971803275.1 of Cyanistes caeruleus. Classification (NCBI taxonomy): domain Eukaryota; kingdom Metazoa; phylum Chordata; class Aves; order Passeriformes; family Paridae; genus Cyanistes; species Cyanistes caeruleus. The sequence goes on from NC_141738.1 coordinate 921,629, forward strand.
GGCGGGGCTTGAATGGGCGGGGCCACTGGGGAACCACGTGGTTTCATCCCGGGGTGGGCGTGGCCTAATGACTGGGTGTGGCTTAACGAGGTCGGGGTCGGTGGGGGCGGGGCTTAAGAGGGCGGGGCCTTTGGGGGTCTTGGGGACCCTTTGGTGTCTTGGGGGTGCGGGTGGGTGGAGGCAGAAGGTGGGCGTGGCCTTAGCGGGCGTGGTTTACCTGGGAGGGGCCTGGTGGGCGGGGCCTAAGGGGGAGGGGCGGGAACTCGGAGGAGACTTGAGGGTCTTGAGGGGTCCTGGGAGGATTTGGGCTCAGGGCTGGGGGGTCCTGAGGGGATTTTGGGGATCCCCGGGAGGCGACACATCGCGACACGGCCCTTCCCGCCACGATAGAGCGCAAGCTCCGGGGCTCTATCGCGACATAGCGCTGTTTGCGGCGGCGTATCGCCCCTTTCTGGGGGCCGATCGCGGGATATCGCGCGATATCGCGGGATATCGCGGGATATCGCGCCTCCCCCGCAGGTGCTGGGGCTGCGGGCGCTGCTGGGGACGCCGGCGGCGTGGCCGGCGCTGTTCGGGGCGGGGCTGCTGCCGGCGGCGCTGCAGCTGCTGCTGCTGCCGCTGTGTCCCGAGAGCCCCCGGTTCCTGCTGGCCCGGGGCCAGCGCGGCCGCGCTCGCCGCGGTGAGTGCGGAGCCTTCGGCCTCGCGGGGCCGCTCCCCCGCCCTGCCCCGGCCCCTCCCGCCCCGCCTTCCTCCGTCCCCGCCGCCCTCCTCTTCCTCTCTCCCGGGTTTTCCTCTTCCTCCGTGCCTGCTCTTCCTCCCGGCCTTCCTCTTCCTCTTCCTCCATCCCGGTTCTTCCTCCTGAGCTTCATCCTCATCCTCCTCCTCCTCCTCCTCCCCTTAATCTTCCTCGTGATTCCTCCTTGTCCTCCTCCCCTTCATCCTCTTCCTCCCCATCTTCATCTTCCTCCTTGATCCCCCTTGTCCTTCTTTTCCTCCATCCCAATTCTTCCTCCTCCTCCTCCTCCTCACCTTCATCCTCCTCCTCAATTTCCTCTCCTTCCTCCATCCCATCCTCCTCTTCCTCACCCTCACTGATCCTTCCTCTTCCTCTTCCCCTTCCCCTTCCCCTTCCCCTTCCTCTTCCTCTTCCTCCTCCTCCCCTCCCCCCCATTCTACCGCCCCTATCACGACAAGCCCCTCCCCTTTCCCCCAGGCCTGTCGCGATTGGCCGGGCCGGCGGCGGAGGCGGGGCTGGCAGCGCTGGAGGCGGAGCTTGGCCGAGGCCCCGCCCCCAGGGTGGGGCTGCTGGAGCTGCTGCGGAGCCGCCGGTACCGGCAGCCGCTGATCGTCACCCTGGGGCTGCAGCTGGCGCAGCAGCTCTCGGGGATAAACGCGGTAAAAACGGGAAAAACAACTCCAAAAATGGGAAAACGGGCGGGGTTTGTGGGGAAATGGGCGTGGTTTCACAGAAAAGGGGCGTGGCCATGAGCGTCACCCTGGGGCTGCAGCTGGCGCAGCAGCTCTCGGGGATAAACGCGGTAAAAATGGGAAAAACAACTCCAAACATGGGAAAATGGGCGGAGTTTGTGGGGAAATGGGCGTGGTTTCACAGGAAAGGGGCGTGGCCATGAGCGTCACCCTGGGGCTGCAGCTGGCGCAGCAGCTCTCGGGGATAAACGCGGTAAAAACGGGAAAAACAACTCCAAAAATGGGAAAACGGGCGGGGTTTGTGGGGAAATGGGCGTGGTTTCACAGGAAAGGGGCGTGGCCATGAGCGTCACCCTGGGGCTGCAGCTGGCGCAGCAGCTCTCGGGGATAAACGCGGTAAAAACGGGAAAAACAACTCCAAAAATGGGAAAATGGGCGGGGTTTATGGGAAAAGGGGTGTGGTCTGTGGAAAAATGGGAGTGGCTTATGAGAAAAGACAAAATGCAGATCTCAATGATCACTGATTGGGCGGAGCTTAACAGGGCCCAAAGAGGCGGGGTCACAGGCAGAATGAGGGGGTGGAGCTTAAAAAGGGGGCGGGGCTTAATGGGATGGAGCCGTTAGGGGCATGGTCAAAGGGGAAGGGCCTAAAGGGGAGGAGTCTCATGGGCGTGGTTCGTTTGGGACAGGGCGTGGCCATGAGGGTGTGGCCCAATGGGATTAGGGAGGTTTGGGGTGTGGCCATGGGGGCGTGGCTTGAAGAGGCGTGTCCTTCTGCTGACCACGCCCCTCTCCCTCCCCAGATCTTTTACTACTCGACATCCATCTTTGAGGGGGCGGGGCTACAGGACCCGGCCGTCGGCACCATCGGCACGGGCGTGGTCAACGTGGCCGCCACCGCCCTGTCGGTGAGCCACGCCCACGGCCACGCCCACAGAGCACCTGGGGATGGGGGGTGGGGTAACCCGGGCTGGGCGTGGTCCTGATGGGGTGGAGACTTCTGGGTGGGTGTGGTCACAGAGGGAGGGGTCTCATTGTGGGCGTGGTCTCTTGGGTGTGGCCCTGAGGGGGAATGGTCTCATTTTAGGGTGGGTGGAGTCCCATGGTGGGTGGGGTCTCATGGTGGGCGTGGTCCTCAGGGGGTAGGATGACCCCGGGGTGCGTTCCTGGGGAGGAGGGGTTTGGTGATGGGGTGGGGTCTCCTCGGTGGGCGTGGCCCGGTGTGGGCGTGGCCTCGTCTGAAGCCCCGCCCCTTCAGGTGGTGCTGGTGGAGCGGGCGGGGCGCCGGCTGCTGCAGCTCGTGGGGCTCCTGGGAATGATGGCGTGCGCCGCCACCCTGGGCGTGGCCCTCAAGGTGAGCTGGGGGGGGTGGGGGACCCTAAAATCCACCTGGACCCCGCCCCCAAATCCCAAACTCCACCCTGAGCCCCCCAAACTCCACCTGAACCCCCCCCAAATCCAGCCCTGAACCCCCAAATTCACCCCAATATTCCCCATTTCTCCCCCCATCCCACCCACGATTTTCGGGGTCCCCCCTCACCCTCGTTTTTGGGGTCTCCCCTTTCCCACCTGCACAGTTCCTTTCTGGGTGGGGTCCTCAACACCCCCAGTCCCCCAAACCCCTCCTCCTCATCCCCAAATTTCCCCCATTTCCCCCCAAAAACCCCCAAATCCTCAATTTTCCTTTCTCTCTTTCCCCTCTCCTTGTGATTTTCGGGGTCCCCCCTCCCTCTGACTTTTGGGGTTCCCCTTTCCCAGCTCAGGGTTCCCTTTCTGGGGGAGTTCCAAAACACCCTCTGCCCCTCAGAATCCCCCTCCCCATCCCCAAATTTCCCCCATTTCTACCCAAAACTCCCCAAAATCCCCAATTTTCCTCTCCATTTCCCCTCTCCCCTCGATTTTTGGGGTCCCTCCTCCCTCTGACTTTCGGGGTCCCCCTTTCCCAGCTCGGGGTTCCCTTCTTGGCGGAATCCCCAACATCTCCAGCTCCCCAAAATCGCCCTCTGCATCCCCAAATTTCCCCCATTTCTACCCAAAACTCCCCAAAATCCCCAAATTTTCCTCTCCATTTCCCCTCTCCACGTGATTTTCGGGGTCCCTCCTCCCTCTGACTTTCGGGGTCCCAATTTCCCAGCTTGGGTTTCCCTTCCTGACGGAGTTCCAGAACACCCCCAGCCCCTCAAAATCCCCCTCCCCATTCCCAAATTTCCCCCATTTCTACCCAAAACTCCCCAAAATCCCCAATTTTCCTCTCCATTTTCCCTCTCCCCTCGATTTTCGGGGTCCCCCCTCCCTCTGACTTTCGGGGTCCCCCTTTCCCAGCTCGGGGGTCCGGTTTGGGGCGCTCTGGCTCTGGGGGCCGCCCTGGCCTTTGTGGGGTTTTTCGCGGTGGGTCCGGGACCCCTCCCCTGGTTCGTGGGGGCCGAACTCTTCCCCCCGGGGCCCCGCGGGGCCGCGCTGGCCCTGGCCGGACTCGTCAACTGGGCCAGCAACACGGCCGTGGCCATGGCCTTCCCTGCCCTGCAGGTACCCGGGGAGGGGGTCTGGGGGGATTTTGGGGGGTTTTGGGGGGTCACCAGGGGGTTTTGGGGTGTTTTGGGCCCCCAGGTGCCCGTGGGAGGGGGTTGTGGGGGGCAGGTTTTGGGATTTAAGGGGGATTTTGGGATTGGTTTGGGTGTGGCCATGGCCTTCCCCTCCCTGCAGGTACCCGGGGAGGGGGTCTGGGGGGGTTTTGGGGGGTCTCCAGGGGGTTTTGGGGAGTTTTGGGTTCCCAGGTGCCCATGGGCGTGGGATTTGGGGGGGTTCTGGGGGCAGATTTGGGGTTTTAAGGGATAGTTTGGGTGTGGCCATGGCCTTCCCTGCCCTGCAGGTACCCGGGGAGGGGATTTGTGGGGATTTTGGGGGGTTTTGGGGGGTCTCCAGGGGGTTTTGGGGTGTTTTGGGATCCCAAGTGCCCGTGGGAGGGAGTTTGGAGGGAAATTTTCAGGATTTAAGGGGGATTTTGGGGTGTTTAGGGTGTGGCCATGGCCTCCCCCTCCCTTCAGGTACCCGAGGAGGGGATTTGGGGGGATTTTTTTTGGATTTTGGGGGGTCTCCACGGGGTTTTGGGTCCCCAGGTACCTGGGGAAGGGATTTGGGGGGATTTGGGGGAATTTTGGGGGGATTTGGGGGGATTTTGGGTCCCCAGGTACCTGGGGAAGGGATTTGGGGGTGGTTTGAGGAATTTTGGGGGATTTGGGGGGATTTTGGGGGGTTTTGGGGGGTTTTGGCTACCCAGCTGCCCATGGGAGGGAGTTTGGGAGGGCAGTTCTTGGGATTTAAGGGGGATTTTGGGGTGTTTTGGGGGATTTTGGGGTGTTTTGGGTGTGGCCATGGCCTCCCCCTCCCTTCAGGTACCCGAGGAGGGGAAATTTTCAACAGAATTTGTGAGATTTTTGGGGAATTTTGGGGGTTTCTATTTTCCCACGTGCTCACTCACAAAACCCCCAAAATCCTCATTTTTTCCCCCCTTATTTTCCCCTCCCAGGATGCCCTCGGCCCCTTCGTCTTCCTCCTTTTCGGGGGGCTCCTGGGGGGCTTCGCCCTCTTCACCTTCCTGCTGCTCCCCGAAACCCGCGGCCGCCCCTTCCCCGGCTCGGGGGACCCCCAAAATCCGCCCCCCGCCGCCCTGCTGGGCCCCCCCGAGAAGGACACGGAGCTGCAGTGCTTGGCCAGCCAAGAGGAGCCCTGAGGGGCCCCCCAAAATTTTTTGGGGGTTTTTTTTTGGGGGGGGGCGCTTTAGGGACGATTTTTTTGGGGTTTTTTTGGGGTTTTTTTTTCGCGGTTCAGGGGTGGGATTTTGGGAGGATTTTGGGATTTTTGGGGGATTTTTTGGGGTTTCCCCCCCGTCCCGGTTGTAAATAAAAGGTGAGGGCACGTCAGGCGTTGGTTGGTCCCCAAAATTTGGGGGGGGACTCCCCAAAATTTGGGGGAGAGGGCGGGGTCAGAGCCCAAAATTGGGGGGTGGGGGAGGGGATTTGGGGTCGTGCCGAGGTGTGGGGGAGGGGGATTCACCCCTCCCCCAATCGGGGCCCGATTTTGGGGGAGGGAGCCCCAAATTTTGGCTGCTGGCCCCGCCCCTTTAACCGCAGGCCCCGCCCCTCCGGGCAGGCCACGCCCCCTGACACCCCATTGGTGGATCCGCCCCAGAGCCGCCTCTGATTGGTCGAGAGCCTCGTGGCGCACACGCGGGCGGGGAGGGGGCGTCACGTGAGCACCGGCGGGCGGCGCATGCGCAGTGAGGAAACCTCCTCGCGGTGCGCTCCAATAAATTTACATATATTTACATAAAATTACATAGATAGCAGCCACTAGGAATGAGGCGATCAGCGTCATTAAGCTCATTTGCATAATGAGCGGTGCCGGCGGCGTTGCCGTGGCAACAAAACTCCCCCTAGAGGGGCTTGAGGTGAGGGTGGGCCTGTCCCGCCTCGCTCCCCGCGTGCTCCAAATCTCGCGAGAGCTCGCTGGAGGCGCAGCGCAGCTCAGCGAGCTCTCGCGAGAGGACCGAGCCACGTTAAGCCTGAACGCCCCAACTCTCGCGCTATCCCTCCGGCCGCGCCGCGCTGCTCCGCTCCTCAAATCTCGCGAGAACTCGCGGGCGAGGCGGTGTCGCCAAGCCTTAACTCCACCCCCGCCGGGGTGGAGGGGGCGCCGCGCGCATGCGCAGACCCCGCCGCGCTCCACCCCTCCTCACTCTGCGCATGCGCACCTCTCTCCGCGGACCAGCCCCGCCCTCTCCCCCGCGCTGTGCGCACGCGCACTCCCCTCGGCCTCCCCCGCCCCCCCCTCCCCGCGCATGCTCAGTGCGGCTCCCCCCGCCCGGGGCGGGCGCGCAGGCGCGGTGGGCCCGGGGCTTGCAGCAGCTCCAGCGCGGCGGCGGTTCGGGCTTCGGGGCTCGCGGGCGCGGGGGTGAGTCCGGGGCCTTCCCCGGGGGTTCCGAGGGGCGGCCGCGCCTTTGGGGACGGGGGGAAGAAGCTGCGGGATGGAGCCCGGTGCCTTCCCGCTGCCGCTTTCCCCTCAGGCCCGGCCTAGGCCGCGCCCGCGCGCTGCGCTCCCCCCCCTCCCCCCCCCCGGCCCGGCCCGGCGGGGCCCGCGTGGCGGCGGCGAGCGCGAGACCCCCCCGGACCGGGAACGGGGAACCCCGAAACTCCCGGGAGGGGGGAACTGGGGACCCCCGAAACTCCCGAGAGGGGAATTGGGGACCCCCGAAACTCCATGGATGGAATTTGGGGACCCCCGAAACTCCATATAAGGAAATTGGGGACTCCCGAAACTCCGGAGGGGGGAATTTGGGGACCCCCGAAACTCCGGAGATGGAATTTGGGGACCCCCAAAACTCCCGAGCGAGGAATTGGGGAACCCGAAAACTCTGCAGAGGGGAATTTGGGGACCCCCGAAACTCCGGAGAGGGGAATTAGGGACCCCCAGAACTCCATAAAAGAGAATTTGGGGACCCCCGAAACTCCGGAGGGGGGAATTGGGGACCCCTAAAACTCTGCAGAGGGGAATTTGGGGACCCCCGAAACTCCGGAGAGGGGAATTAGGGACCCCCAGAACTCCATAAAAGAGAATTTGGGGACCCCCGAAACTCCGGAGGGGGGAATTGGGGACCCCGAAAACTCTGCAGAGGGGAATTTGGGGACCCCCAAAACTTCGGAAAGGGGAACTGGGGACCCCCAAAACTCCGGAGATAGAAATTGGGGACCCCTAAAACTCCATTAAAGGGAATTTGGGGACCCCCGAAACCTCATAGAAGGGAACTGGGGAAGCCCCCAACTCCATATAAGGAAATTGGGGACCCCCAATTCCATATTTGGCCCTGGGGGGGCCGGGTAAGGACGGGATTCCCCTCCCCCCTCATTAAATGCGTGGGGACCCCCCCAAAAAACCCCAAATTTCCCTGCCTGGAATTTCCTCGAATTCTCCCCAAAACCCCCCTGGACTCTCCCCAAACTCCCCGGGACCCCCCTAAACCACCCTGAGCCCCCAAAACCCCCCCCGGACCCCCCCAAACCACACCAGAACCCCCTCAAAACCCCCCTGGACCCCCCCAAAATTCCCCCCCTCGACCTCCCCGCCCCTTCCCCCCCCCAAGGGGTGGATTTTTGGGGGGGTTCTGAGTGGGGGAGGCTCCTGGGGACCCCCCCAAAATTTGAGGGTGGAGTTTTGGGGGGACCCTCCCCTGTCCCGGGGGGTGGGGGAGCACCCAAAAAAGGGTGGGGGAGGGGTCAAACCGAGTCCCCACGTGTGTCACCTTCCCCTCCCCCCACGTGTGTCACCTCCCCTCCCCCTCCCGGATTTGGGGTCCCCCTGTGACCCCCCGCATCCCATTTTTGGGGTCCCCAACCACTTTGTAGCCCCTCTTTAACCCCCCCCCATCCCTCCCCCTCCTTTTTGGGGTCCTACCCCAATTTTTTGGGGGTTTCCCCCCCCCTTTTGGGGTTCCCACCCCCTCATCCCCCATTTTTTGGGGTTCCCTGATCCTTTTGGGGGTGTCCCAAATACCCACAGGTGCTCCCAACCCCAATTTTGGGGTCCCCAGCCCCAATTTTGGGTCCTGATCCTCCTTTTTTTGACTTCCCCTGACCCTTTTTGGGGCTCCCCATTTTTGGGTTTCCCATTTTGGGACCCCCTTAATCTCCATTTTTGGGGGGTCCCCAACCCCTTTTTGGGCTTCCCCATCTCTCCCTAACTCCAAATTTTTGGGATCTCTGCCAGATTTTTGGGGTTCTCACCCCCTGACCCCCATTTTTGGGGTCTTCACCCCCTTTTTGGGGTCCCCACCACCTTCAAGTGCCTTTTTTGGGGAGCCCCCAACTCCTTTTTGAGCTTCCCCTTCTCTTCTTGCCCCAAATTTTTGGGGTCCTCACGTCCTCCTTGACCCCCAGATTTTTTGGGATGTCCCCTTACTCCCCAAAATTTGAGTTCTCCACTCTCTGACCCCCCAAATTTTGGGATTCTCCACCCCCTGACCCCCCTTTTTGGGGTCTCCACCCCCTTCCAGTTCCCCTTTCTGATGCCCCCAACCCCTTTTTCCCCTTCCCTTCCACTTCACCCCAAATTTTGGGCTCCCCCGACCTCCCCTGACCCCCAAAATTCAGGAGCTTCTCCCTGACTCCCCAAATTTTGGCTTCTCCCCTCTCTGACCCCCCGAATTTTGGGGTTCTCCACTTCCTGACCCCCATTTTTGGGGTCTCCACCCCTTTTTTAGCTCTCGCCGCTGTCCCCAGCCCCTTTTTGAGCTTCCCCACCCCCCAAACCTCCCCTCTTTGGGGTCCCCCGACCCCCAAAATTTTTTGGCTTCTCCCTGACCACCAAAATTTTGGGGTTCTCCATCCCCTGACCCCTATTTTTGGGGTCTTTACCCCCTTTTTGGGGTCTCCACCACCTTCAAGTGCCTTTTTTGGGGAGTCCCCAACTCCTTTTTGCCCTTCCCTTCCACTTCACCCCCAATTTTTGGGCTCCCCCGACCTCCCCTGACCCCCAGATTTTTTGGGATGTCCCCTGACCTCCCCAAAATTTGAGTTTCCCACTTTCTGACCCCCATTTTTGGGGTCTCCACCCCCTTTTTAGGGTCTCTACCCCCTTCCAGTTCCCCTTTCTGATGTCCCCAACCCCTTTTTGCCCTTCCCTTCCACTTCACCCCAAATTTTGGGCTCCCCCGACCTCCCTTGACCCCCAAAATTCGAGAGCTTCTCCCTGACTCCCCAAATTTTGGCTTCTCCACCCCCTGCCCCCCATTTTTGGGGTCTCCACCCCCTTTTTTGGGGTCTCCACCCCCTTCCAGTTTCCCTTTCTGATGCCCCCAACCCCTTTTTCCCCTTCCCTTTCCCACTTCACCCCCAATTTTTGGCCTCCCCCAACCTCCCCTGAACCCCGAATTTTGGGATTTTCTCCCTGACCTCTCAAATTTGGAATTCCCCGCCCTCAATCCCGGTTTTTTTTTTTGGGAATTCCCCTCTCAGAGAGGCGATGGCCGACGACCTGGACTTCGAGACGGGGGACGCGGGGGCCTCGGCCACGTTCCCCATGCAGTGCTCGGCCCTGCGCAAGAACGGCTTCGTGGTGCTCAAGGGCCGCCCCTGCAAGATCGTGGAGATGAGCACCTCCAAAACCGGCAAACACGGCCACGCCAAGGTAGCCAAAATCCCGGGAGAATTCCCAAAATCCCGGGAGAATTCCCAAAATCCCGGGAGAATTCCCGAAATCCCCGCAGGAATCCTGAAATCCTGAGCGGGGTTAGCCCCGAGTGGTTGAGATCTCTCTCAGAGGTTTTTTCTGGGTTCTGATCCACCCAAAACTGCCTCAAACAGCCTAAAATTGGGGATTTGGGAATGCTGAGGTTGCCAAAATCCCGGGAGAATTCCCGAAATCCCGGGAGAATTCCCAAAATCCCGGGAAAATTCCCGAAATCCCCGCGGGAATCCCAGAATCCTGAGCGGGGTTAGCGGTGAGGGAGCGCGGTCGTACGGAGCTGCACACAGAGCATTCCCTGCGATCTTGAGCCCCAAAACCACCCAAAATGAGCCCAAAATTGGGGATTTGGGAATGCTGAGGTTGCCAAAATCCCGGGAGAATTCCCAAAATCCCCGCGGGAATCCTGAAATCCTGAGCGGGGTTAGCCCCGAGTGGTTGAGATCTCTCTCAGATCATTTTTCTGGGTTCTGATCCACCCAAAACTGCCTCAAACAGACCAAAATTGGGGATTTGGGAATGCTGAGGTTGCCAAAATCCCGGGAGAATTCCCAAAATCCCGGGAGAATTCCCGAAATCCCCGCAGGAATCCCAGAATCCTGAGTGGGGTTAGCGGTGAGGGAGCGCGGTCGTACGGAGCCGCACACAGAGCCTTCCCTGGGCTCTGATCCCCCCCAAAATACCCCAAAAACAGCCCAGAATTGGGGATTTGGGAATGCTGAGGTTGCCAAAATCCCGGGAGAATTCCCAAATTCCCGGGAAAATTCCCGAAATCCCTGCGGGAATCCCAGAATCCTGAGCGGGGTTAGCGCTGAGTGGTTGAGATCTCTCTCAGAGCTTTTCTCTGGGTTCTGATCCACCCAAAACTGCCTCAAACAGCCCAAAATTGGGGATTTGGGAATGCTGAGGTTGCCAAAATCCCGGGAGAATTCCCAAATTCCCGGGAGAATTCCCAAAATCCTGGGAGAATTCCCGAAATCCTGGGAGAATTCCCGAAATCCCCGCGGGAATCCCAAAGCGCAAAGCCCCGGGTGGTCGGGGTCTCTCTCAGAGTTTTCCCCTGGGATCCCGAGCCCCAAACATCCCAAAATTGGGGATTTGGGAATGCCAGGGTTGCCAAAATCCCGGGAGAATTCCCAGATTCCCGGCGGGAATCCCGAAATCCCGACCGGGGTTATCCCTGAGAGCTTTTCCTGTTCTCGGCCCCCTCCCAAAACATCCCCAGGAATTTGGGAATGCCGGAAATCCCGGAAATCCCGCTGGATCCCCGAAATCCGGGTTCCAATCCCCGAAATCCCGGCCTGGCCCCGCCCCGGAGCTCCCCTGGGATTCTGATCCCGCCCCCAGCAAATCCCAAAAGAAATCTGGGAATTCCCCCAGGTGTCCCGGAATTCCGACCGGCTCCAATCCCAAAATTCCGCCCCCAAATCCCAATCCTGCCCCAGACTCCACCCCCTGAGCGCTCCCAGTGCTCCCAGTGCTCCCAGTATGGCTCTGACCCCATTCCCAGTGCTCCCAGTGCTCCCAGTATGGCTCTGACCCCATTCCCAGTGCTCCCAGTGCTCCCAGTATGGCTCTGACCCCATTCCCAGTGTTCCCAGTATGGCTTTGACATCATTCCCAGTGTTCCCAGTGCTCCCAGTATGGCTCTGACCCCACTCCCAGTCCCTCCCAGTTCCCCCAGTATGGCCCTTACCCCATTCCCAGTCCCTCCCAGTCCCTCCCAGTAACCCCAGTCCAGCCTTCATCCCATTCCCAGTTCCCCCAGTCCCTCCCAGTGCTCCCAGTGCTCCCAGTATGGCTCTGACCCCGTTCCCAGTGCTCCCAGTGCTCCCAGTATGGCTCTGGCTCCATTCCCAGTGCTCCCAGTATGGCTCTGACCCCGTTTCCAGTGCTTCCAGTATGGCTCTGACCCCATTCCCAGTGCTCCCAGTATGGCACTGACCCCGTTCCCAGTGTTCCCAGTGCTCCCAGTATGGCTCTGACCCCGTTCCCAGTACCTCCCAGTATGGCTCTGACCCCGTTCCCAGTGCTCCCAGTATGGCTCTGACCCTGTTCCCAGTGCTCCCAGTATGGCTCTGACACCATTCCCAGTGCTCCCAGTGCTCCCAGTATGGCTCTGACCCCATTCCCAGTGCTCCCAGTATGGCTCTGACCCCATTCCCAGTGCTCCCAGTATGGCTCTGACCCCATTCCCAGTGCTCCCAGTGCTCCCAGTATGGCTCTGACCCCATTCCCAGTCGCTCCCAGTCCCTCCCAGTCCCTCCCAGTCCCTCCCAGTGCTCCCAGTAACCCCAGTACTGCCCTCATCCCACTCCCAGTTCCCCCAGTCCAGCCCTTACCCCATTCCCAGTACCCCCAGTCCCTCCCAGTCCCTCCCAGTAACGCCAGGATGGCTCTGACCCCATTCCCAGTGCTCCCAGTATGGCTCTGACCCCATTCCCAGTGCTCCCAGTATGGCCCTGACCCCGTTCCCAGTGTTCCCAGTGCTCCCAGTATGGCTCTGACCCCGTTCCCAGTGCTCCCAGTATGGCTCTGACCCCATTCCCAGTGCTCCCAGTGCTCCCAGTATGGCTCTGACGCCATTCCCAGTGCTCCCAGTATGGCTCTGACCCCATTCCCAGTGCTCCCAGTGCTCCCAGTATGGCTCTGACCCCAGTCCCAGTGCTCCCAGTGCTCCCAGTATGGCTCTGACGCCATTCCCAGTGCTCCCAGTGCTCCCAGTATGGCTCTGACCCCATTCCCAGTGCTCCCAGTATGGCTCTGACACCATTCCCAGTGCTCCCAGTGCTCCCAGTATGGCTCTGACGCCATTCCCAGTCCCTCCCAGTACCTCCCAGTATGGCCCTTACCCCATTCCCAGTGCTCCCAGTCCCTCCCAGTCCCTCCCAGTAACCCCAGCTCCCCCCAGGTGCACCTGGTGGGCATCGACATCTTCACGGGCAAGAAGTACGAGGACATCTGTCCGTCCACCCACAACATGGACGTGCCCAACATCAAACGGAACGACTTCCAGGTGAGCTACACCTGAACACACCTGAACACACCTGTGACACACCTGAACACACCTGAACACACCTGTGATACACCTGAACACACCTGTAACACACCTGTGATACACCTGTAACACCTGGGCACATCTGTCCGTCCACCCACAACATGGACGTGCCCAACATCAAACGGAACGACTTCCAGGTGAGAGACACACCTGAACACACCTGTAACACACCTGTGACACACCTGAACACACCTGTGATACACCTGAACACACCTGTAACACACCTGAACACACCTGTAACACACCTGTGACACACCTGTGATACACCTGTAACACACCTGGGGATACACCTGAACACACCTGTGACACACCTGAACACACCTGGGCACATCTGTCCGTCCACCCACAACATGGACGTGCCCAACATCAAACGGAACGACTTCCAGGTGAGAGACACACCTGAACACACCTGAACACACCTGTGACACACCTGTGACACACCTGGGCACATCTGTCCGTCCACCCACAACATGGACGTGCCCAACATCAAACGGAACGACTTCCAGGTGAGACACACCTGTGACACACCTGAACACACCTGTGACACACCTGAACACACCTGAACACACCTGTGATACACCTGAACACACCTGTAACACACCTGTGACACACCTGTGATACACCTGAACACACCTGAACACACCTGAACACACCTGGGGATACAGCTGAACACACCTGTGATACACCTGTGATACACCTGAACACACCTGAACACACCTGTGACACACCTGAACACACCTGGGGATACACCTGAACACACCTGTAACACACCTGAACACACCTGTAACACACCTGTGATACACCTGAACACACCTGTAACACACCTGTGATACACCTGAACACACCTGTAATACACCTGAACACACCTGGAGATACACCTGAACACACCTGTAACACACCTGGTGATACACCTGAACACACCTGGGCACATCTGTCCGTCCACCCACAACATGGACGTGCCCAACATCAAACGGAACGACTTCCAGGTGAGAGACACCTGAACACACCTGGGGATACACCTGTGACACACCTGAACACACCTGTGATACACCTGAACACACCTGAACACACCTGTGACACACCTGTGACACACCTGAACACACCTGGGGATACACCTGTAACACAGCTGGGCACATCTGTCCGTCCACCCACAACATGGACGTGCCCAACATCAAACGGAACGACTTCCAGGTGAGAGACACACCTGTGACACACCTGAACACACCTGTGATACACCTGAACACACCTGTGATACACCTGTGATACACCTGAACACACCTGTAACACACCTGTGATACACCTGAACACACCTGAACACACCTGGGGATACACCTGAACACACCTGTAACACACCTGTGATACACCTGAACACACCTGTGACACACCTGTGACACACCTGAACACACCTGTGACACACCTGTGACACACCTGAACACACCTGAACACACCTGTGACACACCTGAACACACCTGTAACACACCTGTGACACACCTGAACACACCTGGGGATACACCTGAACACACCTGTAACACACCTGTGACACACCTGAACACACCTGTAACACACCTGAACACACCTGTGATACACCTGAACACACCTGTGACACACCTGTGATACACCTGAACACACCTGAACACACCTGGGGATACACCTGAACACACCTGGGGATACACCTGAACACACCTGTGATACACCTGAACACACCTGAACACACCTGGGGATACACCTGAACACACCTGGGGATACACCTGAACTCACCTGTCTCACACCTGTCTGTCACCTGTCCAGCTGATCGGGATCCAGGACGGGTACCTGTGGGTGTTACCTGTGGGTGTTACCTGTCTCACCTGTGGGTGTTACCTGTATCTCACCTGTATCTCACCTGTCTCTCACCTGCAGCTGATCGGGATCCAGGACGGGTACCTGTGGGTGTTACCTGTGGGTGTTACCTGTCTGACACACCTGTCTCTCACCTGTCTCACCTGCAGCTGATCGGGATCCAGGACGGGTACCTGTGGGTGTTACCTGTCTCACCTGTGTGTGTTACCTGTCTGACACACCTGTCTCTCACCTGTCTCTCACCTGCAGCTGATCGGGATCCAGGACGGGTACCTGTCGCTGCTCCAGGACAGCGGGGAGGTGCGGGAGGATCTGCGGCTGCCGGAGGGGGAACTGGGCCGGGAGATCGAGCAGAAATACGACTGCGGAGAGGAGATACTGGTGCGGACTGGGAGGAACTGGGGGGGACTGGGATGGACTGGGAGGGACTGGGATGGACTGGGATGGACTGGGACTGCGGAGAGGAGATACTGGTGCGGACTGGGGGGAACTGGGGGGGACTGGGGGGAACTGGGATGGACTGGGGTAAACTGGGATGGACTGGGGGGGACTGGGGGGGACTGGGAGGGACTGGGAGGGACTGGGACTGCGGAGAGGAGATACTGGTGCGGACTGGGAGGGACTGGGGGGGACTGGGATGGACTGGGGGGGACTGGGACTGCGGAGAGGAGATACTGGTGCGGACTGGGGGGACTGGGGGGAACTGGGATGGACTGGGACTGCGGAGAGGAGATACTGGTGCGGACTGGGGGGGACTGGGATGGACTGGGAGGGACTGGGAGGGACTGGGATGGACTGGGATGGACTGGGGGGGACTGGGACTGCGGAGAGGAGATACTGGTACGGACTGGGGGGAACTGGGATGGACTGGGATGGACTGGGACTGTGGAGAGGAGATACTGGTGCAGACTGGGGGGGAACTGGGGGGAACTGGGGGGGACTGGGAGGGACTGGGGGGGACTGGGGGGGGACTGGGGGGAACTGGGATGGACTGGGGTAAACTGGGATGGACTGGGGGGGGACTGGGGGGAACTGGGATGGACTGGGATGGACTGGGGGGGACTGGGACTGCGGAGAGGGGATACTGGTACAGACTGGGATGGACTGGGATGGGACTGGGAGCACTGGAATGGGACTGGTCTGGACCGGTCTGGACTGGTCTGTACTGGGAGCACTGGTCTGGACTGGTCTGGACTGGTCTGTACTGGGAGCACTGGGATGGACTGGGGGGGACTGGGAGCACTGGAATGGGACTGGTCTGGACTGGTCTGTACTGGGAGCACTGGTCTGGACTGGTCTGGACTGGTCTGGACTGGTCTGGACTGGTCTGTACTGGGAGCGCCGGTCGGGTCCCTGACCGCCCCTCCCCCAGATCACGGTGCTGTCGGCGATGACCGAGGAAGCCGCGGTCGCCATCAAAGCCATGGCCAAATAGGGCAGGTGGGCGGGGCTTACCAAATATGGGCATGGGGGTGGGGCTGTGCCGATTATGGGCATGGGGTGGGGCTTGCCAAATATGGACATGGGGGCGGGGCTGTGCCAATTATGAAAAAGGGGGCGTGGCTGTGCCAAATAGGGTGTGTGGCGGGGCTTACCATATATGGACATGGGGGCGGGGCCTTGCCAGATATAGGTGGGCGGGGCCTGACAAATACGGTGAAGGGGGTGGGGCTCTGCAATATAAAGTGGGTGGGGCCAGCCAAATATGGTAAAGGGGGTGGGGCCATGGCAAATAAGGAGGAGGGGGCGGAGAAGGAGCCAAATCAGGCATTTGTGGGTGTGTCATGGCCAAATATGGCAGAAGGGGCGGGGGGATGGGTGTTTGGGGGCGGGGCTGTGACCAAACCTGGGGGTGTGGGTGGAGCCTGGGGGGTCTCTGGGGGTCCCGCTCGGGGTCCCAGCCCCTCCCCCTTTCTCTCCCCAGGCCGGCGCCGCCGGGGTCGGGCCGGGCCCCCCCCAACTGCAGCCGCGGGGGGGTGGGGGGGGAGGAGGTGGGGGAGGGGCGCGGGTGGGGGAGGGGCTCAAGCTCTGGGGGGGGGGGCTGGAGGGGTCCCCCCCACCCTTCCCCTCCCCCCCCCCCAATTCCCCCCTTTCCCCTCCCCCCTTTTAAGCCCCTCCCCCCTTCAAAGCCCCGCGGTGGGGGAGGGGCACCCCAGTGAGGGGAGGGGGGGAGGGGTGGCCCCAGGCCCCTCCCCCCTCGCTGCTCCTCCCCCGCCCCTCCCCCACCCCCCTCGCGTTGGGGCCTCGCCGGATCGGAGATAAATAAATAAATAAATAAATAAACGGGAGGTCGTTAATTAATGGCGCTAATTGGGCTGGGGGGGAGGGGCAGAGTGACCGGTGCTGGGGTCACTCAGGGGTCACTGACGGTCACCCAGGAGTCACTTGGGTCACTCAGGGGTCACCCAGGGGTCACCCAGGGGTCACTCAGAGGTCACTCAGGGGTCACAGGTCACTCAGGGTCGCTCAGGGGTCACTCAGGGTCACTTGGATCACTGCGGTCACTCGGTCACTCAGGTCACTCAGGGGTCACTGAGGTCATTCAGGGGTCACTGAGGTCATTCAGGGGTCACTGAGGTCACTCAGGGGTCACTCAGGGTCAGTTCCTGTCCGTGCTCTGCTCTGGCCCCTCCCCCTCCCCTCTGACCCCGACAAAACCCTGAAAATTTTGGGGTTTTTTCGAAAACTTTAATTTCATTTCTGCCCCTCCCACTGATCCCGTCATTAATTAGTAACTCGTTAATTATTCACAACTCATTAATTACTCATCAATTATTAATTTAATTACAGCTCATAATTCACCCTCGGGGGGGTGGGAGGAGGGGTCACTCCTCTGACGTCATCAACTTCGGGTTAACCCCCCCCCCTCCTTCCCCCCACCCACCATGACGTCATCCGGGCGACGTCACGCGGGGCGGGGGGGCGTGTCCCGGGGCGGTGACGTCATCACTTGTGGTAGAAGCGCTGCCCCTGCCCGTGGGGGAGGAAGGGGCCGTGCCGGGCCTGGGGGGGGGAGGGGCGGTGAGGGGTGGGGGGAGGGGCGGTGGCGCCCCCCCCTCCTCCACAGGGGGTGTGGGGGAGGGGCGCTGGGGGGTGTGGGGGAGGGGCGGGGACTCACGTGGGGGGGGGGCGGCTGCGGGGCGGCGCCGTGGGGGGGGAAGGTGCCGGGGGAGGCGGCGCGGGGGGGGGCGGGGAAGGGCAGCGCCGGCTGTGGGGGGAGGGGAGGGCTGGGGGGGAGGGGCACGGAGGGGGGGCTGCCCGCGAGCCCCTCCCCCCCCCTTCCCCTCCCCTCCCCCGTTTTAAATCCCCAAACCTGCCCCTCCCCCCCCACTTCCCCTCCCCCCACCCGACCTCGTGCCCCTCCCCCATCGAACCCCGCCCCTCCCCCCCCCATCCCTGCTGCCCGTTCCCCTCCCCCACCTCACCCTGCGCCCCTCCCCCACCCTCCCCGCCCCTCCCCCACCCCCGACCTTGGGGTTCCCCTGGATGGGCACGGGCAGTTGGGGGCTGGGCAGGAGGGCGGGGCCGGGGTGCAGCGCCTGCAGGGGGGGGGAGGGGGAGGTGGTGAGGGGGGGGCCGAGACCCCCCCCCAGGACACCCCCCGCCCCTCCCCCACCCTCCCCGATTCTCCCCTCCCCCCACCTCCAATGATCTCCCCCCAAAATTCTCCCTCGGCCGCCCCTCCCCCACCTCCCCCCAAACCTTTTCTCCCCCTCCCCCACCCCGCTCCCAGCCCCTCCCCCTCCCCCCGTGCCCCTCCCCCTCTCACGGGCTCGCTGAACCCTGATTGGCTGTTGGCGTGTTCCAGCTGTTTCTGCAGCGGCAGCGATGAGCTGGGGGGGAGGAACCCTGGGGGGAGGGGGAGGGGCGGCTGAGCAGCCGCGCCCAGATTTGCCCCACCCCCTCCCCAGGTGTGTTCCAGGTGTATCCACCTGTGTCCCACCCGTTTCCAGCTGTTTCCAGCTGTGTATTCTCGCTGTCCCCACCTCTTTCCAGCTGTGTCCCAGCTGTTTCCCCCACCTGTATTCTAGATGTCTATTCCAGCTGTTTCCAGCTGTTTACACCCGTTTCCAGCTGTCTATTCCAGCTGTTTCCAGCTGCTCACACCCGTATTCCGCCTGTCTATTCCAGCTGTGTTTCCAGCTGTTTCCACCCGTTTCCAGCTGTGTCCCAGCTGTGCTTCCAGCTGTTCCCAGCTTTCTATTCCAGCTGTGTTCCAGCTGTCTATTCCAGCTGTCTGTTCCAGCTGTGTTCCAGCTGTTCCCAGCTGTCTATTCCAGCTGTTCCCAGCTGTGTCCCAGCTGTCTATTCCAGCTGTGTCCCAGCTGTGTCCCAGCTGTCTATTCCAGCTGTGTTCCAGCTGTGTCCCAGCTGTGTCCCAGCTGTCTATTCCAGCTGTGTCCCAGCTGTGTCCCAGCTGTGTCCCAGCTGTCTATTCCAGCTGTGTCCCAGCTGTCTATTCCAGCTGTTCCCAGCTGTCTATTCCAGCTGTGTCCCAGCTGTGTATTCCAGCTGTGTATTCCAGCTGTTCCCAGCTGTGTTCCAGCTGTTTCCTCACCTGCCTGTCCCGGGGGGAAGTGCCCGTGGAGGCCGAAGGCGCCCCCTGGCGGCTGCTGGGGCAGGAACGGCAGCGCCGGGAACGCGGCGGGGGCTGGGCACGGGGAGAGCCAATGAGAACCAGGAACAACCAGTGACCCCCAGTGACCCCCAGTGACAACCAGTGACCCCCCCAGTGACCCCCCCAGTGACCCCCAGTGACCCCCCCAGTGACCCCCCAGTGACCCCCCAGTGACAACCAGTGACCCCCAGTGACCCCCCCAGTGACCCCCCAGTGACCTCCCAGTGACCCCCCAGTAACAACCAGTAATCACCAGTGACCCCCAGTGACCCCCCCAGTGACCCCCCCAGTGACCCCCAGTGACCCCCCAGTGACCCCCAGTGACCCCCAGTGACCCCCAGTGACCCCCAGTAACAACCAGTAATCACCAGTGACCCCCAGTGACCCCCCAGTGACCCCCAGTGACCCCCCAGTGACCCCCAGTAACAACCAGTAATCACCAGTGACCCCCAGTGACCTCCCAGTGACCCCCAGTAACAACCAGTGACCCCCAGTGACCCCCAGTGACCCCCCAGTGACCCCCAGTGACCCCCAGTGACCCCCCAGTGACAACCAGTGACCCCCAGTGACCTCCCAGTGACAACCAGTGACCCCCAGTGACCTCCCAGTGACCTCCCAGTGACCCCCCACTGACCCCCCACTGACCCCCACTGACCCCCCAGTGACCCCCCAGTGACCCCCAGTGACCCCCCAGTGACCTCCCAGTGACCTCCCAGTGACCTCCCAGTGACCCCCCAGTAACAACCAGTGACCCCCACTGACCCCCCAGTAACCCCCAGTGACCCCCAGTGACCTCCCAGTGACCCCCCAGTGACCCCCAGTGACCCCCCAGTGACCCCCCAGTGACCTCCAGTAACAACCAGTGACCCCCCCACTGACCCCCCAGTGACCCCCCAGTGACCCCCAGTGACCCCCCAGTGACCTCCCAGTGACCTCCCAGTGACCTCCCAGTGACCCCCCAGTAACAACCAGTGACCCCCACTGACCCCCCAGTGACCCCCCAGTGACCCCCAGTGACCCCCAGTGACCCCCCAGTGACCTCCCAGTGACCCCCAGTAACAACCAGTGACCCCCCCCAGTGACCTCCCAGTGACCCCCAGTGACCCCCAGTAACAACCAGTAATCACCAGTGACCCCCAGTGATCCCCCAGTGACCCCCCAGTGACCCCCAGTGACCCCCCAGTGACCTCCCAGTGACCCCCCAGTGATCCCCAGTGACCCCCAGTGACCCCCCAGTGACCCCCAGTGACCCCCAGTGACCTCCCAGTAACAACCAGTGACCCCCCAGTGACCCCCCAGTGACCCCCAGTGACCCCCAGTAACAACCAGTAATCACCAGTGACCCCCAGTGACCCCCCAGTGATACCCCAGTGACCCCCCAGTGACCCCCAGTGACCCCCAGTGACCTCCCAGTAACAACCAGTGACCCCCCAGTGACCCCCCAGTGACCTCCCAGTCCCCCCAGTGACCCCCAGTGACCCCCCAGTGATACCCCAGTGACCCCCCAGTAACAACCAGTGACCCCCCAGTGACCCCCCAGTGACCCCCCCAGTGACCTCCCAGTGACCCCCCCAGTAACAACCAGTGACCCCCCAGTGACCTCCCAGTGACCCCCAGTAACAACCAGTAATCACCAGTGACCCCCAGTGACCTCCCAGTGACCCCCAGTGACCCCCCCAGTGACCCCCCCAGTGACCCCCAGTAACAACCAGTAATCACCAGTGACCCCCAGTGACTCCCCAGTGACCCCCAGTGACCCCCAGTGACCTCCCAGTGACCCCCCCAGTGACCCCCAGTGACCCCCCAGTAACAACCAGTGACCCCCAGTGACCACCAGTGACCTCCTAATTCCCCCCCAGCGAACCCCCCAGTTCCCTCCCAGTCCCCCCCAATCCCCCTCCAGTCCCCCCCAGTTCCCCCAATCCCCCCCCAGCCCCCCCAGCCCCCCCAGTTCTCACGCCGCAGCTGCTGGGCTCCCCCGTAGGCCGGTGGGGGCTGGGCGGGGGGGAAGGGTGGGGGAGGGGCGGGGCTCTGCCCCACGGCGAAGGGGGCGGGGCCGGGACCCCCCTGGGCCCCCCCGAAAGCTCCGGGGTCCCCCCCGGCCCCAAAGGGCGGCTGAGCCCCGAAATGGCGCGGCTGGAAAAGGGGAGGGGTCAGCGGGGGGGGAGGGGCCCAGGGATGGGGGAGGGGATTTGGGGCTCAGGGATTTGGGGAGGGGGCTCAGGGATTTGGGGAGGGGGCTGGGATTGGAGTGAGGAATTGGGGAGGGGGCTCAGGGAATTGGGGAGGGGGCTGGGATTTGGGGTCAGGATTTGGGAAGGGGGCTCAGGGATTTGGGGAGGGGGCTGGGATTGGGGTCAGGATTTGGGGAGGGGGCTCGGAGATTTGGGATCAGGATTTGGGGAGGGGGCTGGGATTGGAGTGAGAAATTGGGGAGGGGGCTCAGGGATTTGGGGAGGGGGCTGGGATTGGAGTGAGGAATTGGGGAGGGGGCTCAGGGAATTGGGGAGGGGGCTGGGATTTGGGGTCAGGATTTGGGGAGGGGGCTCGGAGATTTGGGATCAGGATTTGGGGAGGGGGCTGGGATTGGAGTGAGGAATTGGGGAGGGGGCTCAGGGATTTGGGGTCAGGATTTGGGGAGGGGGCTCGGAGATTTGGGGTCAGGATTTGGGGAGGGGGCTGGGATTGGAGTGAGGAATTGGGGAGGGGGCTCAGGGATTTGCAGGACGCTCAGGGAGGGGCTCAGGAATTTGGGGAGGGGGCTCAGGAATTGGGGTGAGGAATTGGGGAGGGGACTCAGAGATTTGGGGGAGGGGGCTCAGGGATTTGGGGAAGGGGCTGGGATTGGGGTCAGGATTTGGGGAGGGGGCTCAGGGATTTGGGGGGGCTCAGGGATTGGGGTCAGGATTTGGGGAGGGGGCTCAGGGATTTGGGGAGGGATCCCCGAGATCTGGGGGGGCTCAGGGGTTGAGGAATTGGGGGAGGAAATTGAGGAGGGGTCCTCAGGAATTGGGGAGGGACCCCCAAAACCCCCCAGAGACCCCCAAAACCCCCCCAGGAACCCCAAAATCCCCCCAGGGAACCCCAAAATCCCCCCAGGGACCCCCAAAACCCCCCAGGGACCCCCAAAACCTCTCAGGGACCCCCAAAACCCCCCAGGGACCCCCAAAACTCCCCAGGGACCCCCAAAACCTCTCAGGGACCCCCAAAACTCCCCAGGGACCCCCAAAACCCCCCCAGGGAACCCCAAAACCTTCCCAGGGACCCCCAAAACCTCTCAGGGACCCCCAAATTCCCCCCAGGGACCCCCAAAATCCCCCCAGGGACCCCCAAAATCCCCCCAGGGACCCTCAAACCCTCCCCAAAGCCCCCCTGGGACCCCCCAACTTCTACAGGGACCCTCCCCCCACCCTCCAATCCCCCTGGGATCCCCCAAAATCCCCCCGGGACCCCCCGGGACCCCCAACTCACGCTGATCACGGGGGGTCCGAACATTTGCTTGGCTCGATCGGCCCCGATGAGCCCCGAGCGGGGCCCCCCCGGGCTGCCTGCGGGGACCCCCAAAATCCACCCCAAAATCAGCCCGGGACCCCCAAAATCCACCCCAAAATCAGCCCGGGACCCCCAAAATCAACCTGGGACCCCCAAAATCCACCCCAAAATCAGCCTGGGACCCCCAAAATCCACCCCAAAATCAACCTGGGACCCCCAAAATCAGCCTGGGACCCCCAAAATCCACCCCAAAATCAGCCTGGGACCCCCAAAATCAGCCTGGGACCCCCAAAATCCACCCCAAAATCAGCCTGGGACCCCCAAAATCCACCCCAAAATCAGCCCGGGACCCCCAAAATCAGCCCAGGACCCCCAAAATCCACCCCAAAATCAGCCTGGGACCCCCAGAAACCTCCCCAAACCCCCCAAAAACCTCCTCCAGATCACCTCAAAAACTCCTGAATCACCCCAAAATCAGCCAGAGACCCCTCCTGGGGACCCCAAAAATCACCCAGGATCCCCCCAAAATACTCCCAAGTGCTCCCTAAACCCTTCCAGGATCCCCCAGGACCCCCCAAACCTCCCCCAAACCCCCCCAGGACCCCCGAAACCCCCCCAGGACCCCCCAAACTCCCCCCAAACCCCCCCAGGACCCCCGAAACCCCCCCAGGACCCCCCAAACTCCCCCCAAACCCCCCCAGGACCCCCAGCCCTCACCTGTCATGCCCAGCAGGTGAGCCCCCGGTACCCCCAAACTCTGGGGGTACGCGGCCGCCGTCAGCGTGGTCAGGTCACTGCGGGAAACGGGGTCAGCAGCCCAAAAACACCCCAAAACACCCCAAAAACACCACAAAACACCCCAAAAACACCCAAAAACACCCAGAAACACACCAAAAACACCCAAAAACACCCGGAAACACCCCAAAATCACCACAAAACACCCAAAAACACCCGGAAACACCCCAAAAACACCCCAAAAATACACCAAAAACGCCCCAAAAACACCTGGAAACACCCCAAAAACACCCGGAAACACCCCAAAATCACCCGGAAACACCCCAAAATCACCACAAAACACCCCAAAAATACCCAAAATCCATCCAAAAACACCCCAAAACACCCCAAAAACACCCCAAAACACCCCAAAAACACCCAGAAACACCCCAAAAACACCCTGAAACACACCAAAAACACCCCAAAAACACCTGGAAACACCCCAAAAATACCCAAAATCCATCCAAAAACACCCCAAAACACCCCAAAAACACCCGGAAACAACCCAAAAACACCCGGAAACACCCCAAAATCACCACAAAACACCCCAAAAATACCCAAAATCCATCCAAAAACACCCCAAAACACCCCAAAAACACCTGGAAACTCCCCAAAAACACCCGGAAACACCCCAAAAACACCCTGAAACACACCAAAAACACCCAGAAACACCCCAAAATCACCACAAAACACCCCAAAAATACCCAAAATCCATCCAAAAACACCCCAAAACACCCCAAAACACCCCAAAAACACCCAGAAACACACCAAAAACACCCCAAAAACACCTGGAAACACCCCAAAAACACCCCAAAAACACCCCAAAAACACCCAGAAACACCCCAAAAACACCCCAAAAACACCCCAAAACACACCAAAAACACACCAAAAACACCCCAAAAACAACCCAAAATTATCCCGAAAACACCCGAAAACACCCAGAAACACCCAAAACCATGCAAAATCCACCCAAAACCACCCGAAAACAGCTGAAAACACCCCAAAAACACCAAAAAAATCACCAAAAAATGGCAAAAAAATCACCCAAAAATGACAAAAAACACCAAAAAATCCCCAAAAAATCCCCAAAAAATCCCCAAAAAATCCCAAAAAAATCCCCCAAAATTCCCCAAAATTCCCAAATTTCCCGAAATCCCCCAAAATTTCCCGAAATCCCCCGAATTCCCCCCGAAATTCCCGCTTTCCCACCTCTGCTCCTTGCGGCGCCGTTTCTCCTCCTCGTGCAGAACCTTCTTGAGCTGCAGGAAGAGCTGGTGCTTCTCCTCCTGCAGGGCCCCCAGCTTCTCCTGCAGCTTCAGCAGCTAAAATGGGGTGAAAAACGGGGATTTTGGGAAAAAATGGGGGAATTTGGGGGAAAAACGGTGAAAATTTGGGGAAAAACGGTGAAAATTTGGGGAAAAACGGTGAAAATTTGGGGAAAAAATGGGGATTTTTGGGGGAAAAATGGGAATTTTGGGGGGGTTTCTCCTCCTGCAGCTTCAGCAGCTGCATTGGGGTGAAAAACGGGGATTTTGGGAAAAAATGGGGAAAATTTGGGGAAAAACGGTGAAAATTTGGGGAAAAATGGGGATTTTTGGGGGAAAAAATGGGAATTTTGAGGGGGTTTCTCCTCCTGCAGCTTCAGCAGCTGCATTGGGGTGAAAAACGGGGATTTTGGGAAAAAATGGGGAAAATTTGGGGAAAAACGGTGAAAAATTGGGGAAAAACGGTGAAAATTTGGGGAAAAACGGGGAAAATTTGGGGAAAAAATGGGGATTTTGGGGGAAAAAATGGGAATTTTGAGGGGGTTTCTCCTCCTGCAGCTTCAGCAGCTGGATTGGGGTGAAAAACGGGGATTTTGGGAAAAAATGGGGAAAATTTGGGGAAAAACGGTGAAAATTTGGGGAAAAAATGGGGATTTTTAAGGAAAAAATGGGGATTTTTGGGGGAAAAAACGGTGAATTTTGGAGTGGGAAATGGGAATTTTGAGCCCCAAGTTTCTCCTGCAGCTGGATTGGGGTGAAAAACGGGGATTTTGGGAAAAAATGGGGGAAATTTGGGGGAAAAAACGGTGAAAATTTGGGGGAAAAATGGGGATTTTTGGGGGAAAAAATGGGAATTTTGAGGGGGTTTCTCCTCCTGCAGGGCCCCCAGCTTCTCCTGCAGCTTCAGCAGCTGGATTGGGGTGAAAAACGGGGATTTTGGGAAAAAATGGGGAAAATCTGGGGGAAAACGGTGAAAATTTGGGGAAGAAATGGGGATTTTTGGGGGAAAAATGGGAATTTTGGGGGAAAAAATGGGAATTTTGAAGGGGGAAATGGGAATTTTGAGCCCCAAGTTTCTCCTGCAGCTGGATTGGGGTGAAAAACGGGGATTTTGGGAAAAAATGGGGGAATTCTGGGAAAAACGGTGAAAATTTGGGGGAAAACGGTGAAAATTTGGGAAAAAAATGGGAATTTTTGGGGAAAAAATGGGGATTTTTGGGGGGAAAATGGGAATTTTTGGGAGAAAAATGGTGAATTTTGGAGGGGGAAATGGGAATTTTGAGCCCCAAGTTTCTCCTGCAGCTTCAGCAGTTGGAATTAAGGGGAAAAAATGGGAATTTGGGAAAAAAATGGGAATTTGGGAAAAAAACGGGAATTTTGGGGAGAAAAAGGCCAAATTTAGGGAAAAAAATGGTGAAAATTTGGGGAAAAACGGTGAAAATTTGGGAAAAAAAAAGGGAATTCTGGGTGTGTTTTTTTGGGATTTGGTTGGAATTTTTGGGAATATTTTTGGAGTGGTTTTTTTTGGGGATTTTGAGTGGTTATTTGAGATTATATTCGGATTTTTGGGTGGAGTTTTGACGGATTTTGGTTGGATTTGGGGGAATTTTTTTTGGATTTTTGGGTGGATTTTTTAGGGATTTTTTAGGAATTTTTTGAGGGATTTTTTTTTGGCTTTAAAGTGGTTTTTTTGAGAATTTTTTGGGGATTATATTTTGATTTTTGTGGATTTTTGGTGAGATTTTGGACGAATTCTGGATGAATTTTTCCAGGGATTTTTTTGGGGTGATTTTTAGGGAATTTTTGGATTTTTTGGGATTTTTTTGGGGATTTTTGGGTGGAGTTTTGGAGAATTTTGGGAGAATTTTTTAAGGATTTTTTAAGGATTTTTTAGGAATTTTTGGAGGGATTTTAAGTGATTTTTTTGGGATTATATTTTGATTTTTAGGGGGATTTTTGGTGAGATTTTGGACGAATTCCGGGTGAATTTTTCCGGGGATTTTTTTGGGGTGATTTTTGGGGAATTTTGGGATTTTTTTTTGGATTTTTTTAGGGATTTTGGGGTGGAGTTTTGGAGAATTTTGGGAGGATTTTTTAGGAATTTTGGGCAGATTTTTTTTAACTTTAAGTGCTTTTTTAGCGATTTTTTTGGATTATATTTCGATTTTCGTGGGGATTTTGGGGGGATTTGGGGTGAATCTTTCTGGGGATTTTTTTGGGGTGATTTTTAGGGAATTTTTGGATTTTTTTGGGGATTTTTGGGTGGAGTTTTGGAGAATTTTGGGAGGATTTTTTAAGGATTTTTTAAGGATTTTTTAGGAATAGTTGGAGGGATTTTAAGTGATTTTTTTGGGATTATATTTTGATTTTTAGGGGGATTTTTGGTGAGATTTTGGATGAATTCCGGGTGAATTTTTCCAGGGATTTTTTTGGGGTGATTCTTAGGGAATTTTGGGATTTTGGGGGATTTTTTTTTGATTTTGGGTTGGAGTTTTTGGGAATTTTGGGAGAATTCTGGGGAACGTTTTTTTGATTTTCAGGAGCATTTTTTAGGGTTTTTTTAGGAATTTTTGGAGGGATTTTGGGTGGATTTTTTGGGATTATATTTTGATTTTTAGGGGGATTTTTGGTGAGATTTTGGACGAATTCCGGGTGAATTTTTCCAGGGATTTTTTTGGGGTGATTTTTGGGGAATTTTGGGATTTTTTTTGGATTTTTTTAGGGATTTTGGGGTGGAGTTTTGGAGAATTTTGGGAGGATTTTTTAGGAATTTTGGGCAGATTTTTTTTAACTTTAAGTGCTTTTTTAGCGATTTTTTTGGATTATATTTCGATTTTCGTGGGGATTTTGGGGGGATTTTGGGTGAATCTTTCTGGGGATTTTTTTGGGGTGATTTTTAGGGAATTTTTGGATTTTTTGGGGGACTTTTGGGTGGAGTTTTGGAGAATTTTGGGAGGATTTTTTAAGGATTTTTGAAGGATTTTTTAGGAATTTTTGAAGGGATTTTAAGTGATTTTTTTGGGATTGTATTTTGATTTTTAGGGGGATTTTTGGTGAGATTTTGGACGAATTCTGGATGAATTTTTCCAGGGATTTTTTTGGGGTGATTTTTGGGGATTTTGGGGATTTTTTTTTGGATTTTTTTAGGGATTTTGGGGTGGAGTTTTGGAGAATTTTGGGAGGATTTTTTAGGAATTTTGGGCAGATTTTTTTTAACTTTAAGTGCTTTTTTAGCGATTTTTTTGGATTATATTTCGATTTTCGTGGGGATTTTGGGGGGATTTTGGGTGAATTTTTCTGGGGATTTTTTTGGGGTGATTTTTAGGGAATTTTTGGATTTTTTGGGATTTTTTTGGGGATTTTTGGGTGGAGTTTTGGAGAATTTTGGGAGGATTTTTTAAGGATTTTTTAAGGAATTTTTAGGAATTTTTGAAGGGATTTTAAGTGATTTTTTTGGGATTATATTTTGATTTTTAGGGGGATTTTTGGTGAGATTTTGGATGAATTCCGGGTGAATTTTTCCGGGGATTTTTTTGGGTTGATTCTTAGGGAATTTTGGGATTTTGGGGGATTTTTTTTTTTATTTTGGGTTGGAGTTTTGGAGAATTTTGGGAGAATTCTGGGGAACTTTTTTTTTTATTTTCAGGAGCATTTTTCAGGGTTTTTTTAGGGATTTTTGGAGGGATTTTGGGTGGATTTTTTGGGATTATATTTTGATTTTTAGGGGGATTTTTGGTGAGATTTCAGAGGAATTCCGGGTGAATTTTTGCGGGGATTTTTTTGGGGTGATTTTCAGGGATTTTGGGATTTTTAGGGGATTTTTTTAGGGATTTTGGGGTGGAGTTTTGGGGAATTTTGGGAGGATTTTTGGGAGGATATTTTAGGAACATTTGGAGGGATTTTGGGCAGATTTTTTTTACTTTAAAGTGTTTTTTTTATGCGATTTTTGGGGATTTTTGGTGAGATTTCGGAGGAATTCCGGGTGAATTTTTGCGGGGATTTTTTTGGGGTGATTTTTAGGGATTTTGGGAATTTTTCCCCACCTGTTCCCGGGTCTCCTCCAGGGACATCCTCTCCTCCAGCTCCTTGCGCCGGCGCCGCTCCTGCTCCTCCCGAACCTTCTGCTCCATCATCTTGTCCACCTCCTCCTCCTCTGCGGCCGCCGCGGGGACAGACCGGGGTCAGAGGGGTCAGAGGGGTCAGCCAGGGGTCATGGGGTCAGCCAGGGGTCATGGGGTCAGCCAGGGGTCAGTGGGGTCAGCCAGGGGTCAGAGGGGTCAGCCAGGGGTCAGTGGGGTCACTCAGGGGTCATTTGGGTCAGCCAGGGGTTAGCCAGGGGTCAGCCAGGGGTCAGCAGGGTCAGCCAGGGGTCATTGGGGTCACTCAGGGGTCAGAGGGGTCAGTGCAGGGGTCAGCAGGGTCAGCCAGGGGTCAGTGGGGTCATTGGGGTCAGCCAGGGGTCATTCAGGGGTCAGCGGGGTCAGCACAGACGTCAGCGGGGTCACTCAGGGGTCAGCAGGGTCAGCTAGGGGTCAATGGGGTCATTGGGGGTCACCCCAGGGTCATTTCAAGTCATTGGGGTCACCCAGGGGTCATCCAGGGGTCACTCAGGGGTCACCCAGGGATTATTTGGGGTCATTTCAGGTCATTGGGGTCACCCAGGGGTCACTGTTGGGATTTGGGGGTCCCACCTCTGCCCTGACCCCTTCCCAAAGGGGGCGTGGCCTGCGCTTGGGGGGGCACCTGGAGGCGGGGCCTGTTACCATGGCAACGGCGCTGGGGGCGGGGCATTTCCCTAGAGCAACGGCGCCAAACCCAGCCCTTGTTGCCATGGAAACCCCGGGGGCGGGGCCTGTTGCTATGCACACCCCGGGGGGGCTGCTGCTATGGATACCCTGAGGGCGGGGCCTGTTGCTATGCACACCCCTGTGGGCGGGGCCTGTTGCTATGCACACCCCCCGGGGGCTGTGCCTGTTGCCATGGAGACGCGGCGAGCGCGGCCTCATTCCCCTCACGGCCCTCTCGGGCCTCCCCCGCCCCACCGGGAGCCTGCGGGGCTCCGGCCGCCCCCGGGGCTCCCCCCGCCGCTGCCGGCCGCCCCGCCCGGGCTCACCCTGCCGCTTGCGCTCCCGCTCCACCATGACGTGGCGGTGCAGCGCCCGCGCCATGGCCGAGCTGAGCTTCGGCCGCTCCAGCAGCGCCGGCATCGTGCGAGGGCCGCGGGCAGCGAGCGCGGCCGGGCCGGGCCGAGCTTCCGCTTCCGGAGCGGCTCCCTCAGCGCGGGGACACGCCCACCCGGCCGGGAACGAGGCGAAACCACGCCCAACCGGACGGGAACGAGGCCAAGCCACGCCCACCCGGACGGGAACGAGGCGAAACCACGCCCCAAGCGCGCCGTGAGGCGAAGCCACGCCCCTTTCCCCAGGAATGAGGCGAAACCACGCCTTGATTTCCTTTTAAGGAAAAGCCACGCCCTTAATGCCTTATGAGGGGAAAACCACGCCCTCTCCCTCGGAAAAAAGGCCGAACCACGCCCCAATTACCATATAAGGAAATCAAACGCTCCTTTTGGCGAAAACGAGGCCAGGCCACGCCCTAATCCCCAAATAAGGAGAGGCCACGCCCCCTCGGAGCCGTGTGCAGACGTGGCTCCCTCAGGCCCCTCCCCCAACCCCCGGGGGGAATCCCCGACCCCTCCCCCACCCTTGAGGGTCCCGATTTCGCCCCTCCCCCCCCTTGATCCCCCAAATTCCCCCCTCTGCCCCTCCCCCACCCCAAATTTTCCCGCCCCTCCCCCACACAGCACTCGCGAGGTTTTTTTCTCACGGTTTTATTTGGGGGGGGGAGGGGCAAAGGGGGGGGAGGGGCGAGACCTCCCCTCCCCCTCCCCCGCAGCAGCTTTAAATAAAAATTCTTTTTTTTTTTTTTTAAAAAAAAAAACCCCAAAAACCAAAAAAAAAAAAAATAAAAACCCCAAAACCCGACCAGAAACCTCCCCCTCCCCCCCAAAAAAAACCCCCAAATCCCCCCCCCCAAAAAAACCCCTCCCCCACCCCCGGATTCACATTTGGGGCAATAAATAAAGGGGGGGAGGGGGAGGGGAGGGGGAGGGGCGGAGGGGGAGGGGCTGTGCAGTGGGGGAGGGGGGGCAAGTGCTGTGACCCCTCCCCCCCCCAAAAAAAACCCAAAAAATTGGGGTGAACCCCCCCAAAAAACGGCTCCAGGGACCCCAAAATTGGGCTCGAGGACCCTCCCCTCCCCTCCCCCCTCCCCCCCAATTTTGGGGCGATTCCCCCATTTTTGGGGAGGAGATTTCCCCCAATTTTTATTTCGGGAGAAATTCCCCCATTTTTTTTTTTTTTTCCAGGGAATTCCCCCAATTTTGGGAAGAAATCTCCCATATTTTTGGAAGGAATTCCTCCAATTTTTTTGGGAAGAATTCCCCCAATTTTTTTCAGGGAATTCCCCCAAATTTTTGCCAAGAATTTTCCACATTTTCGGAGGAATTCCCCCAATTTTCAGAGAAATTCTCCCGTATTTTTTGAAGGAATTCCCCCTATTTTTTTTTGGGGAAGAATTCCCAGTTTTTTCAGGGAATCTCCTCATATTTTTTGGAGGAATTCTCCCAAATTTTTGGGAATAATCCTCTCATTTTCAGAGAAATTCCCCCACACTTTTGGGAAGAATTCCCCCATTTTCTGCAAAATTCTCCCCTATTTTTTGAAGGAATTCCCCCAATTTTTTTGGGAAGAATTCTCCCATTTTCAGAGAAATTCCCCCCTATTTTTTGAAAGAATTCCCCCACATTTTTGGGAAGAATTCCCCCAATTTTTTTGAAGGAATTCCCCCATTTTCGGAAGAATTCTCCCATATTTTTTGAAAGAATTTCCCCATATTTTTTAGGATGAATTCCCCCATTTTCCAAGAAATTCCCCCAAATTTTTGGGAACAATTCCCCCAATTTTTTTGGGGAATAATTCCCCCATTTTTGCAATAATTCCTCCAAATTTTCCCCCAATTTTTTGGGGAAGAATTCCCCCATTTTCAGAAGAATTCCCCCACATTTCCCAAAGGAATTTCCCCATTTTTGGAAGAATTCCCCCAATTTTTTGGGGGAAGAATTTGCCCATTTTTGGGTTGAATTCCCCCATTTTCGGAAGAATTCCCCCAATTTTTTTGGGAATAATTTCCCCATTTTTGGAAGAATTCCTCCAATTTTTTTGGGGAAGAATTTGCCCATTTTTGGGTTGAATTCCCCCATTTTTGGAAGAATTCCCACAATTTTTTTGGGAAGAATTCCCCCATTTTTGGAAGAATTCTCCCAATTTTTTGGGGGAAGAATTTGCCCATTTTTGGGTTGAATTCCCCCATTTTCAGAAGAATTCTCCCAATTTTTTTAGGAAGAATTTGCCCATTTTTGGGTGGAATTCCCCCATTTTCAGAAGAATTCCCCCACATTTCCCAAAGGAATTCCCCCCTATTTTCCAGGACCGTTTTTCCCGGGAACCCCCCCCCGTTTTTTGGGGCGAATTCCCGCGTTTTTCGCTCAGTCCACGCGGACCAGCAGCCCGGCCAGCACGGTGGCCCCCGGCTCCTTGGTGACCCACTCCAGCTGGCCGGGGTCCAGCCCCTGGGGGGGCTCCAGGGCGGGCGGGGGGCTCAGCGAGGGGGGCCCGGCCCGGAACGAGCCCGGACGGACCCAAACCTCAAAGGCCACCTGAGCCCCCCGGGGCCGCGGCCAGCCCGGCTCCCGGAACCTGGGGGGGAAAAATGTGACAAAATCAGCCAAAATAACCCAAAATTCACCCCAAAATAACCCAAAATTCACCCCAAAATAACCCAAAATCCACCCCAAAATCCTTCCTGAAACCAGCCCGGCTCCCGGAACCTGGGGGGTAAAAATGTGACAAAATCAGCCAAAATAACCCAAAATCCACCCCAAAATAACCTGAAATAACCTGAAATAACCCAAAATTCAGCCCAAAATCCCCCTTCTGAAACCAGCCCGGCTCCCGGAACCTGGAGGGTAAAAATGTGCCAAAATCAGCCAAAATCCACCCCAAAATAACCTGAAATCCACCCCAAAATAACCTGAAATAACCCAAAATTCACCCCAAAATAACCCAAAATTCACCCCAAAATAACCTGAAATAACCCAAAATTATCTGAGATATCCCAAAATTACCTGAAACAACCCAAAATAACCTGAAATTAGCCCAAACTATCCCAAAATAACCTGAAATAACCCAAAATAACCTAAAATTAACCCAAAATATCCAAAAATAACCTGAAATAACCCAAAATAACCTGAAATTAACCCAAAATATCCAAAAATAACCCAAAGTCCACCCCCAAAAAACTGCCCCCAGGATACTCCCTCGAATCACCTCAAAATTACCCAAAATTACCCAAAATCCTCCCCAAAATCCACCCCAAAACCAGCCCCGGCTCCTGGAGATTGGGAAATATCCCAAAACGTCCTAAAATATCCTAAAACAACCCAAAACGTCCCAAAACAGCAGAGAATTCCCCGAAATATCCTGAAATAGCTTAAAGATACCCCAAAATATCCCAAAACGTCCTAAAATATCCCAAAATATCCCCAGGAACATCCCAAAATAGCCCAAAAGAGCTTAAAAATATCCCAGAACAACCCAAAACACCCCAAAATATCCTAAAATATCCTAAAATAGCCCGAAAGAGCTTAAAAATATCCCAGAACATCCCAAAACATCCCAAAATATCCCAAAATATCCCAAAATAGACTGAAAGAGCTTAAAAATATCCCGGAACAACCCAAAACATCCCAAAATAGCCCAAAATATCCTAAAATAGCCCAAAAGAGCTTAAAAATATCCTGGAACAACCCAAAACATCCCAAAATAGCCCAAAATATCCTAAAATAGCCCAAAAGAGCTTAAAAATATCCCAGAACAACCCAAAACATCCCAAAATATCCCAAAATATCCTAAAATAGCCCAAAAGAGCTTAAAAATATCCCAGAATAACCCAAAACATCCCAAAACATCCCAAAATATCCTAAAATAGCCCAAAAGAGCTTAAAAATATCCGGGAACAACCCAAAACATCCCAAAATATCCCAAAATATCCCAAAAGAGCTTAAAAATATCCCGGAACAACCCAAAACATCCCAAAATATCCTAAAATAGCCCAAAATACCCCAAAATAGCTTAAAAATATCCCAGAATAACCCAAAATAGCCCAAAATATCCCAAAACATCCTAAAATAGCCCAAAATAGCTTAAAAATATTCCAGAATAACCCAAAATATCCCAAAATATCCCAAAACATCCCAAAATATCCTAAAATAGCTTAAAAATATCCCAGAACAACCCAAAACATCCCAAAATACCCCAAAATAGCTTAAAAATATCCGGGAACAACCCAAAACATCCCAAAACATCCCAAAACATCCCAAAATATCCCAAAATATCCCAAAATATCCCAAAATAGCTTAAAAATATCCCGGAACAACCCAAAATATCCCAAAATATCCTAAAATATCCCAAAAGAGCTTAAAAATATCCCAAAACATCCCAAAATATCCCAAAATATCCCAAAATATCCCAAAATATCCCAAAATATCCTAAAATAGCCCAAAAGAGCTTAAAAATATCCCAGAATAACCCAAAACATCCCAAAACATCCCAAAATATCCTAAAATGTCCCAGGAACATCCCAAAATAGCCCAAAAGAGCTTAAAAACATCCCGGAATAACCCAAAACATCCCAAAATATCCCAAAATATCCTAAAATAGCCCAAAAGAGCTTAAAAATATCCGGGAACAACCCAAAACATCCCAAAATATCCCAAAATATCCTAAAATATCCCAAAATATCCCAAAATATCCTAAAATACCCCGAAATAGCTTAAAAATATCCTGGAACATCCCAAAATATCCCAAAATATCCCAAAATATCCCAAAATATCCTAAAATAGCCCAAAAGAGCTTAAAAATATCCCAGAATAACCCAAAACATCCCAAAATAGCCCAAAATACCCCAAAATAGCCCAAAAGAGCTTAAAAATATCCCGGAACAACCCAAAATATCCCAAAATATCCTAAAATATCCCAAAAGAGCTTAAAAATATCCGGGAACAACCCAAAATATCCTAAAATAGCCCAAAATATCCTAAAATATCCTAAAATAGCCCAAAAGGGCTTAAAAATATCCCAGAACAACCCAAAACATCCCAAAATATCCTAAAATATCCTAAAATAGCTTAAAAATATCCGGGAACAACCCAAAACATCCCAAAACATCCCAAAATATCCCAAAATACCCCAAAAGAGCTTAAAAATATCCCAGAACAACCCAAAACATCCCAAAACATCCCAAAATATCCTAAAATAGCCCAAAAGAGCTTAAAAACATCCCAGAACAACCCAAAATATCCCAAAATATCCCAAAATATCCTAAAATAGCCCGAAATAGCTTAAAAATATCCTGGAACATCCCAAAATATCCCAAAATATCCCAAAATATCCTAAAATATCCATAAATACCCCAAAAGAGCTTAAAAATATCCCAGAACAACCCAAAATATCCTAAAATATCCTAAAATAGCCCAAAAGAGCTTAAAAATATCCCAAAATAACCCAAAACATCCCAAAATATCCTAAATAGCCCAAAATAGCTTAAAAATATCCTAGAACAACCCAAAACATCCCAAAATATCCTAAAATATCCTAAAATAGCCCAAAAGAGCTTAAAAATATCCCAGAATAACCCAAAACATCCCAAAACATCCCAAAATATCCTAAAATAGCCCAAAATAGCTTAAAAATATCCCAGAACAACCCAAAATATCCCAAAATATCCTAAAATAGCTTAAAAATATCCCAGAACAACCCAAAACATCCCAAAATATCCCAAAATATCCCAAAATATCCTAAAATAGCCCAAAAGAGCTTAAAAATATCCCAGAATAACCCAAAACATCCCAAAATAGCCCAAAATATCCTAAAAGAGCTTAAAAATATCCCAGAACAACCCAAAATATCCCAAAATATCCTGAAAGAGCTTAAAAATATCCTGGAACAACCCAAAACATCCCAAAATATCCCAAAATATCCTAAAATAGCTTAAAAATATCCGGGAACAACCCAAAACATCCCAAAATATCCCAAAATATCCCAAAAGAGCTTAAAAATATCCCGGAACAACCCAAAACATCCCAAAATATCCTAAAATAGCCCAAAATACCCCAAAATAGCTTAAAAATATCCCAGAATAACCCAAAATAGCCCAAAATATCCCAAAACATCCTAAAATAGCCCAAAATAGCTTAAAAATATTCCAGAATAACCCAAAATATCCCAAAATATCCCAAAACATCCCAAAATATCCTAAAATAGCTTAAAAATATCCCAGAACAACCCAAAACATCCCAAAATATCCTAAAATAGCCCAAAAGAGCTTAAAAATATCCCAGAACAACCCAAAACACCCCAAAATATCCTAAAATATCCTAAAATAGCCCGAAAGAGCTTAAAAATATCCCAGAACATCCCAAAACATCCCAAAATATCCCAAAATATCCCAAAATAGACTGAAAGAGCTTAAAAATATCCCGGAACAACCCAAAACATCCCAAAATAGCCCAAAATATCCTAAAATAGCCCAAAAGAGCTTAAAAATATCCTGGAACAACCCAAAACATCCCAAAATATCCCAAAATACCCTGAAAGAGCTTAAAAATATCCTGGAACAACCCAAAACATCCCAAAATATCCTAAAATAGCCCAAAATAGCTTAAAAATATCCCAAAACATCCCAAAATATCCCAGAATAACCCAAAACATCCCAAAATATCCCAAAATATCCTAAAATATCCTAAAATAGCTTAAAAATATCCGGGAACAACCCAAAACATCCCAAAATATCCTAAAATAGCCCAAAATAGCCCAAAAGAGCTTAAAAATATCCGGGAACAACCCAAAACATCCCAAAATAGCCCAAAATATCCTAAAATAGCCCAAAATAGCTTAAAAATATCCCAGAATAACCCAAAATATCCCAAAATATCCTAAAATACCCCGAAATAGCTTAAAAACATCCCAAATTATCCCCAGGAATCCTTTCCCGGATCATCCCAAAATTCCCCCCAAAAAATCCCCCCCCCAAAATCCCCCAATTGGCCCCGCCCCCTTCCCCAAACCACGCCCCTTTCCGAGGCCCCGCCCACTCACGTGACGCGGGTGGCGAACGGCTCCAGGGCCGCGTAGCCCAAGGCCGGGGACAGCACCAGGGGGGCGGGGCCGGGTGGGCGTGGCCCGGAGCCCGGGGGGGCGGGGCCTGAGCGCGGGTGGGCGGGGCCAGGCGGGTCCGGCCGGCAGGGGGCGCTCAGCAGCGACCAAGGGCCTGGAAAGGGGGGAGGGGGCGGGGCTTAGGGGGGTGTGGCCGGGTGGGCGTGGCCAGAAGGAGGGGAGGGGATTGGGGGGTCCCACCCCCCCCCCTTTATTGAGGGGCCCCCACCCATTTTTGGGGGGGATCCTCCCCAATTTTGGGGTCCTTTCCCCAATTTTGGGGTCCTTTTCCCAATTTTGGGGTCCTTTTCCCAATTTTGGGGTCCCCCTCCCCATTTCCAGGTTCCCAGTCCCCATTCTTGGGGTCCCCGTGTCCGTTTTTGGTGTCCCTCTCCTCATTTTCGGGGTCCTTCTCCCCATTTTTGGGGTCCCCATGCCCATTTCAGGATCCCCGTGCCTATTTTTGGGGTCCCCGTGCCAATTTTCGGGGTCCCTCTCCCCATTTTCGGGGTCCCCGTACCCGTTTTTGGGGTCCCTCTCCCCATTTTTGGGGTCCCCATGCCCATTTCAGGATCCCCATGCCCGTTTTGGGGTCCCTCTCCCCATTTTCGGGGTCCCCGTGCCCATTTTCGGGGTCCCTCTCCCCATTTTTGGGGTCCCCGTGCCCATTTCCGGGGTCCCTCTCCCCATTTTTGGGGTCCCTCTCCCCATTTCCGGGGTCCCTCTCCCCATTTTCGGGGTCCCCATGCCCATTTTTGGGGTCCCCGTGCCCATTTTCAGGGTCCCCGTGCCCGTTTTCAGGATCCCCGTGCCCATTTTTGGGGTCCCCGTGCCAATTTTCGGGGTCCCTCTCCCCATTTTCGGGGTCC
Organism: Cyanistes caeruleus; assembly: GCF_971803275.1. Taxonomy (NCBI): domain Eukaryota; kingdom Metazoa; phylum Chordata; class Aves; order Passeriformes; family Paridae; genus Cyanistes; species Cyanistes caeruleus. The sequence continues at coordinate 959,479 of NC_141738.1, forward strand.
CCGTGCCCGTTTTTGGGGTCCCTCTCCCCATTTTTGGGGTCCCCATGCCCATTTCAGGATCCCCGTGCCCATTTCCGGGGTCACTCTCCCCATTTCCAGGGTCCCTCTCCCCATTTTTGGTGTCCCTCTCCCCATTTTCGGGGTCCTTCTCCCCATTTTTGGGGTCCCCATGCCCATTTCAGGATCCCCGTGCCTATTTTTGGGGTCCCCGTGCCCATTTTTGGGGTCCCTCTCCCCATTTTCGGGGTCCCCGTGCCCATTTTTGGGGTCCCTCTCCCCATTTTCGGGGTCCCCGTACCCGTTTTTGGGGTCCCTCTCCCCATTTTTGGGGTCCCCATGCCCATTTCAGGATCCCCATGCCCATTTTTGGGGTCCCTCTCCCCATTTTCGGGGTCCCCGTGCCCGTTTTTGGGGTCCCTCTCCCCATTTCCGGGGTCCCTCTCCCCATTTTCGGGGTCCCCGTGCCCGTTTTTGGGGTCCCTCTCCCCATTTTCGGGGTCCCCGTGCCCGTTTTCGGGGTCCCCGTGCCCGTTTTTGGGGTCCCTCTCCCCGTTTTCGGGGTCCCTCTCCCCATTTTCGGGGTCCCCATGCCCATTTTCGGGGTCCCCCTGCCCATTTCCGGGGTCTCTCTCCCCATTTCCGGGGTCCCTCTCCCCATTTTTGGGGTCCCCATGCCCATTTTTGGGGTCCCCGTGCCCGTTTTCGTGGTCCCCGTGCCCGTTTCGGGGGTGCCCACCTGGCACGAGCTCTCCGCGGTCGAGGCTGCGCCGCACGGCGCCGGCGCTGGTGCCGTGATAGGCCCGGGGCCACTTCTGCCACCCCCCCCCCTCCGGCCGCGGCTTCGGCCTGGGGGGAACCCCAAAATCAGCGGCACCCCCCAAAAAAAAACCACCCAAAAACAACAAAAAACACAAAAAAATCACCCCAAAACAACCAAAAACATCCCGAAAACACCCGAAAACAACCAAAAACAACCAAAAACATCCCGAAAACACCAAAAAACACCCAAAAAACACCCAAAAACAACCAAAAATCACCCAAAAACATCCCGAAAACACCCAAAAACAACCAAAAAACACCCAAAAACAACCCGAAAACACCCAAAAACACCCCAAAACCACCCAAAAACACCAAAAAAATGCACAAAAACATCAGAAAACCACCTAAAAACATCCCGAAAACACCCCAAAAATACCCCAAAACACCCAAAAACACCCCAAAACATCCCAAAAACACCCCAAAAAATACCCCAAAACACCCAGAAACACCCAAAAACACCCCAAAAACACCAAAAAACACCCAAAAAATACACAAAAACATCAGAAAACCACCCCAAAACACCCAAAAAACACAAAAAATCTCCCCAAAACCAACAAAAAATATCCAGAAAACATCCCCAAAACACCCCAGAACAGCCAAACACCCAAAAAAAACCCCAAAAGCACCCAAGAAACACCAAAACCACCGGAAAAACACCCAAAAACACCCTAAACCACCCCAAAAACACCCCAAGAGCACCCCAGAACACACAAAAAGATAAAAAACCCTAAAAACCACCAAAAACCACCCCAAAAACACCAAAAACACCCCAAAAAACACCATAAAAACACCCAGGGCCCACAAAAAACACCCAGAGATCCCCAAAAACCACTGAGAGACCCCCAAAACCCACCCAGAACCTCCCTGAGACCCCCCCAGGACCCCCCAAACCTCACCAGGACCCCCCAGTTCCCCCCCAAATCCCTTCCAGGACCCCCAGGGACCCCCAAAACCTCCCCAGGACCCCCCCAAACCCCTCCAGGACCCCCCAGTTCCACCCCAAACCCCCTTTAAACCCCCCCAGGACCCCCCAAACCCCCTCAGAACCCCCCAAACCCCTCCAGGACCCCCCAAACCCCCTCCAGGACCCCCCGGGACCCCCCCAAACCTCCCCAGGACCCCCCAGTTCCACCCCAAATCCTCTTTAAACCCCACCCAGAACCCCCCAAACTCCCTCCAGGACCCCCCAGTTCCACCCCAAATCCCTTCCAGGACCCCCCCAGAACCCCCCCAAACCTCCCCTGGACCCCTCAAACCTCACCAAGACCCCCCAATTCCACCCCAAACCCCCTTTAAACCCCCCCCAATCCCCCTGGGACCACCCCCCCCAAACCTCCCCAGGACCCCCCCAAATCTCCCCAGGACCCCCCAGTTCCACCCCAAATTCTCTTTAAACCCCCCAACTCCACCAGGCCCCCCCGCCAAATCCCCCCCAGACCCCCTGGGACCCCCCGAAACCTCTCCAGGACCCCCCAAACCCCCTCAGGACCCCCCAAACCCCCCCAGGACCCCCCAACCCCCCCCAGGCCCCCCCCAGGACCCCTCAGGACCCCCCAGGACCCCCCCAAACCCCCCCAGGACCCCCCCAGGACCCCCCAGGACCCCCCCAGGACCCCTCAGGACCCCCCCAGGACCCCTCAGGACCCCCAGGACCCCCCAGGACCCCCCAGGACCCCCCCCAGGACCCCCCAAACCCCCCCAGGACCCCCCAGGACCCCCCAACCCCCCCCAGGCCCCCCCCCAGGACCCCCCCCAGGACCCCTCAGGACCCCCAGGACCCCCCAGGACCCCTCAGGACCCCCCCAGGACCCCCCAAACCCCCCCAGGATCCCCCAAACCCCCCCAGGCTTCACCGGAGGCTGAAGCGGCACCAGCCCAGGGGCAGGGGGGGCTCTCGGGGGTCCCGGGGGTCGCCCCCTCCCCTCTCGCAGCCCTCGCAGAAGCAGCGGCTGCGGCGCGGCTCGGGGGCGAAGTACTCGTCTGAAACGGGGGAAAAGGGGGTCAGGGACCCCCAAAACGGGTCTGGGACCCCCAAAAACGGGTCTGGGACCCTCAAAAATGGGTCTGGGACCCCCCAAAATGGGTCAGGACCCCCCAAATCCTCCACAGGACCCCCTCAAATCCCCCCCAGAGCCCCCCAGGATCCCCCAAATCCCCTCCAGGACCCTCCAGGACCCCCCCAGACCCCCCCAGAGCCCCCAAATCCCCCCCAGGACCCCTCAAATCCTCCCCAGAATCCCCCCAGGACCCCTCAGGACCCCCCAAATCCCCCCAAGACCCCCCAAATCCCCCCCCGGACCCCCCAAATCCCCCCCAAATCCCTCCCAGGACCCCTCAAATCCTCCCCAGAACCCCCCAGGACCCCCCAAATCCCCCCTCGGACCCCCCAAATCCCCCCCAGGACCCCTCAAATTCCCCCCAGACCCCCCCGGAGCCCCCAAATCCCCCCCAAATCCCCCCCCGGACCCCTCAAATCCTCCCCAGAACCCCCCAGGACCCCAAAATCCCCCCCAGGACCCCCCCCAGGACCCCCCAGACCCCCCCAGGACCCCCCAAATCCCCCCCCGGACCCCTCAAATCCTCCCCAAATCCCCCCCAGACCCCCCCAGACCCCCCCAGACCCCCCGGAGCCCCCAGACCCACCGGGCAGCAGCAGCAGATCCTTGAAGCGAGCGCACAGGGCCTGGTAGGGGCAGGGCTGGGGGGGCGCGGGGGGTCCCCAGCACAGGCTCTCCTTCACCCCTGGGGGGTCCCGAGGGGGGGGGGCTCAGAACCCACCCGGGACCCCCCCCAAAAAAATCCCCGCCCCCAAAAACCCCCCCCCCCCAAAATCCGGGGCTTCCGGAACCTTCCCAAGCCCCCAAAATCGGCATTTTCCCCTCCCCCCACCCCCCCAAATCTGGGGGGCTCAGGACGCCCCCAGCCCCAAATTTGGGGGTCCTCGACCCCCCCAGCCCCAAATTTGGGGTCCTCGACCCCCCCCAGCCCCAAATTTTGGGGTTCTCGCCCCCTCTGGACCCCAAATTCGGGGGTCTCTCCCCCTTCTCTCCCCAATTTTGGGGTCTCAACCCCCCAAATTTGGGGTCCCCATCCCCGTTTCCCCAAAATTTGGGGGTTTCAACCCCTCCAACCCCCAAAATTTTGGGGTCCTGAACCTCCCACTCCCCAAATTTCGGGGTCCCGAGAACCCCACCCTCCAAAATTTGGGGTCCTGAGCCCCCCAACCCCCAAATTTTGGGGTCCCAAACCTCCCCCAACCCCCAAATTTTGGGGTTCCCACCCCTTCCAGCCCCCAAAATTAACAATTCTGACCCTCCCCCACCCCCAGATTTTGGGGTCCAGAGCCCCCCATCCCCAAATTTTGGGGTGCTCCCCCCAGACCCCTCCCTAAATTTGGGGCTCCCCATCCCTGTTTCCCTAAAATTTGGGGGGTTTCAACCCCTCCAATCCCCAAATTTTGGGGTCCCCAAACCTCCCACTCCCCAAATTTTGGGGTCCAGAACCTCTCAGCCCCCCAAATTTTGGGGTCCTGAGCCCCCCACCCCCCCCAAATTTTAGGGTTCCAAGCCACCCACCCCCCCAAATTTTGGGGTCCCGAACCTCCCACCCTCAAAATTTTGGGGTCCCCATCCCCGTTTCCCCAATTTTTGGGGTCCCCAACCCCCCCAACCCCCCCAAATTTTGGGCTCTCAAACCCCTCCAATCCCAAAATTTTGGGGTCCTGAGCCCCCCAACCCCCAAATTTCGGGGTCCAGAACCTCCCACCCCCCCAAATTTTGGGGTGCTCCTTTCCACCCCCCCAAATTTTGGGGTCCCGAGCCTCCCACCTCCCCAAATTTGGGGTCCCGAGCCCCCCACCCCCCCAAATTTCAGGGTCCAGAACCTCCCAGCCCCCCAAAATTTTGGGGTGCTCCCTCCCACCCCCCCCAAATTTGGGGTCCTGAGCCCCCCACCCCCCAAATTTCGGGGTCCTGAGCCCCCCACCCCCCCAAATTTCGGGGTCCCCAATCTCCCACCCCCCAAATTTCGGGGTCCAGAACCTTCCAGCCCCCCAAAATTTTGGGGTGCTCCCTCCCACCCCCTCAAATTTGGGGTCCTGAGCCCCCCACCCCCCAAATTTCGGGGTCCCCAATCTCCCACCCCCCAAATTTCGGGGTCCCGAGCCCCCCACCCCTCCAAATTTCCGGGTCCCCAACCTCCCACCCCCCCCAAATTTTGGGGTGCTCCCCCCAGCCCCTCCCCAGTTTGGGGGTCCCCCCTCACCGTCCACCACGTCGGCTTTCTCCACGTCCCCCCGGCTCCGGGGGTCCCCGCTGGGGGAGCCCCCCCCGTCCACGATCGTCACCTGGGGGGGCACCGGGATTTGGGGGGGCTCAGGCCATTTTGGGGGGTCCCAAATCCCTTTTTGGGGGGTCCCAGATCCCTTTTTTGGGGGGCTCAGCCCATTTTGGGGGGTCCCAAATCCCTTTCGGGGGTCCCAGATCCCATTTGGGGGGTCCCAAACCCTTTTTGGGGGTCCCAAATCCCTTTCAGGGTGCCAGATCCCTTCTTGGGGGGTCCCAAATCCCTTTTTTGGGGGGCTCAGCCCTTTTTTGGGGGTCCCAAATCCCATTTGGGGGGTCCCAGATGCCATTTGGGGGGTCCCAGACCCTTTTTGGGGGTCCCAGATCCCATTTGGGGGGTCCCAGATCCCTTTTTGGGGGTCCCAGATACCTTCTTGGGGGGTCCCAAATCCCTTTTTGGGGGTCCCAGATCCCATTTGGGGGTCCCAAATCCCATTTGGGGGGTCCCAAATCCCTTTTTGGGGGTCCCAGATCCCTTTTTGGGGGGCTCAGCCCTTTTTGGGGGGTCCCAAAACCCTTTTTGGGGGGTCCCAAATCCCTTTTTGGGGGTCCCAAAACCCATTTGGGGGGTCCCAGATCCCTTTTTGGGGGGCTCAGCCCATTTTGGGGGGTCCCAAATCCCTTTCGGGGGTCCCAGATCCCATTTGGGGGGTCCCAAATCCCTTTTTGGGGGGTCCCAAACCCTTTTTGGGGGTCCCAAATCCCTTTCAGGGTGCCAGATCCCTTCTTGGGGGGTCCCAAATCCCTTTTTTGGGGGGCTCAGCCCTTTTTTGGGGGTCCCAAATCCCATTTGGGGGTCCCAGATGCCATTTGGGGGGTCCCAGACCCTTTTTGGGGGTCCCAAATCCCTTTTTGGGGGGCTCAGCCCTTCTTGGGGGTCCCAAATCCCTTTTTGGGGGTCCCAGATCCCTTTTAGGGGGTCCCAAATCCCATTTGGGGGTCCCAAATCCCTTTTTGGGGGGCTCAGCCCTTCTTGGGGGGTCCCAAATCCCATTTTGGGGGTCCCAAAACCCTTTTGGGGGGCTCAGCCCTTCTTGGGGGGTCCCAAATCCCTTTTGGGGGGTCCCAGATCCCTTTTTGGGGGTCCCAAATCCCTTTTTGGGGGGTCCCAAATCCCTTTTTGGGGGTCCCAGATCCCATTTGGGGGTCCCAAATCCCATTTGGGGGGTCCCAAATCCCTTTTTGGGGGGCTCAGCCCTTTTTGGGGGGTCCCAAAACCCATTTGGGGGGTCCCAGATCCCATTGGGGGGGTCCCAAATCCCTTTTTGGGGGTCCCAGATCCCATTGGGGGGGTCCCAAATCCCTTTTGGGGGTCCCAGACCCTTTCTTGGGGGGCCAAATCCCTTTTTGGGGGGCCCAAACCCTTTTTGGGGGGTCCCAAACCCTTTTTGGGGGCTCAGCCCATTTTGGGGGGTCCCAAATCCCATTTGGGGGGTCCCAAATCCCATTTGGGGGTCCCAAACCCATCTGGGGGGCTCAGCCATTTTTTGGGGGTCCCAAATCCCTTTTTTGGGGGGTCCCAGACAGCCCAGCTCTGCCCAACCCCAGTTTTGGGGTGAATTCTCCCACTTTAGGGGATTTTGGGGTTTCCAGGTCCCAGATTTTGGGGATTTTGGGGTTTCAGGGTCCCAGATTTTGGGGATTTGGGGTTTTCAAGGTCCCAGATTTTGGGGATTTGGGGTTTTCAAGGTCCCAGATTTTGGGGATTTGGGGTTTTCAAGGTCCCAGATTTTGGGGATTTTGGGGTTTTCAGGTCCCAGATTTTTGGGATTTTGGTTTTCAAGGTCCCAGATTTTGGGGATTTTTGTGATTTTGGTGTTTTTGGGGTGTTTTTGGGGATTTTGGGGTCCCTGAGCTGCTGGCACTGCCCACAGAGACCCAACACCTGCACCCAACCCCAGTTTTGGGGTGAATTCTTTCACTTTAGGGGATTTTGGGGTTTCTGGGGTTTTTTTGGGGTTTTCAAGGTCCCAGATTTTGGGGATTTTGGGGTTTCCAGGTCCCAGATTTTGGGGATTTTTGTGATTTTGGGGTTTTTGGGGATTTTGGGGTCCCTGAGCTGCTGGCACTGCCCATAGAGCTCCAGCACCTGCACCCAACCCCAGTTTTGGGGTGAATTCTCCCACTTTAGGGGATTTTGGGGTTTCCAGGTCCCAGATTTTTGGGATTTTGGGGTTTTAAGGTCCCAGATTTTGGGGATTTGGGGTTTTCAAGGTCCCAGATTTTGGGGATTTTTGTGATTTTGGGTTTTTTGGGGTGTTTTTGGGGATTTTGGGGTTGCTGACCTGCTGGCACTGCCCGTAGAGACCCAACCCCAGTTTTGGGGTGAATTCTCCCACTTTAGGGGATTTTGGGGTTTTCAAGGTCCCAGATTTTGGGGATTTTGGGGTTTCCAGGTCCCAGATTTTGGGGATTTTGGGGTTTCCAGGTCCCAGATTTTGGGGATTTTTGTGTTTTTGGGGTGTTTTTGGGGATTTTGGGGTCCCTGAGCTGCTGGCACTGCCCGTGGAGCTCCAGCACCTGCACCCAGCCCCAGTTTTGGGGTGAATTCTCCCACTTTAGGGGATTTTGGGGTTTCCAGGTCCCCAATTTTGGGGATTTTGGGGTTTCCAGGTCCCAGATTTTGGGGATTTTTGGGGTTTCCAGGTCCCAGATTTTGGGGATTTTGGGGTTTTCAGGGTCCCAGATTTTTGGGATTTTTGTGATTTTGGTGTTTTTGGGGTGTTTTTGGTGTTTTTGGGGTCCCTGACCTGCTGGCACTGCCCGTAGAGACCCAACAGCTGCACCCAACCCCAGTTTTGGGGTGAATTCCTCCACTTTAGGGGATTTTGGGGTTTTAAGGTCCCAGATTTTGGGGATTTGGGGTTTCCAGGTCCCAAATTTTGGGGATTTGGGGTTTTCAAGGTCCCAGATTTTTGGGATTTGGGGTTTCCAGGTCCCAGATTTTTGGGATTTTGGGGTTTCCAGGTCCCAGATTTTTGGGATTTTGGGGTTTCCAGATCCCAGATTTTGGGGATTTGGGGTTTCCAGGTCCCAAATTTTGGGGATTTGGGGTTTTCAAGGTCCCAGATTTTGGGATTTTGGGGTTTCCAGGTCCCAGATTTTTGGGATTTTGGGGTTTTCAGGGTCCCAGATTTTTGGGATTTTTGTGATTTTGGTGTTTTTGGGGTGTTTTTGGGGATTTTGGGGTCCCTGACCTGCTGGCACTGCCCGTAGAGGTCCAGCAGGACGTAGCAGGGGCTGGGCACCCCCCCGGCCACGGCGCCCTGGTCGCGGCCGTTGATGAAGAGGTGAAGCCGCGCGGAGCCGTCCACGAGGAGCCCCAAAACCGTCCCCGCGGGGAGCAGCTCCAGGCTGGGACCCGGGAGGTCACGGATCTGGGGAGAAAAACCGGAAATTTGGGGGTCTGGGGAAAAAATTGGGAGTTTTGGGGAAAAAATGGGGATTTTTTTGATTTTTGGAGGGATTTTTGGGGGATTTTGGGGAGCTCAGAGCCCCAGAATCGTCAGCAGCTCCAGGCTGGGACCAGGGAGATCACAGATCTGGGGAGAAAAACCGGAAATTTGGGGTTTTGGGGAAAAATTTGGGGATTTTGGGGCAAAAATTGGGGATTTTGGGGGAAAAAATGGGGATTTTTTGGGATTTTTGGGGGGATTTTGGGGAGCTCAGAGCCCCAGAATCGTCAGCAGCTCCAGGCTGGGCCTGGGGAGATCACGGATCTGGGGAGAAAAATGGGAAATTTGGGGGTCTGGGGAAAAAATTGGGAGTTTTGGGGAAAAAATGGGGATTTTGGGGAAAAAATGGGGATTTTGGGGAAAAATGGGGATTTGTTTGATTTTTGGAGGGATTTTTGTAGGGGATTTGGGGAGCTCAGAGCCCCAGAATCATCAGCAGCTCCAGGCTGGGACCAGGGAGATCACGGATCTGGGGAGAAAAACCGGAAATTTGGGGTTTTGGGGAAAAGATTGGGAGTTTTGGGGAAAAAATTTGGGGGTTTTGGGGAAAAATGGGGATTTTTTGGGATTTTTGGAGGGGTTTTGGGGAGCTCAGAGCCCCAGAATCATCAGCAGCTCCAGGCTGGGAGCTGGGAGATCACAGATCTGGGGAGAAAAACCGGAAATTTGGGGGTCTGGGGAAAAATTGGGAGTTTTGGGGCAAAAATTGGGGGTTTTGGAAAAAAAATGGGATTTTTTGGGATTTTTGGAGGGATTTTGGGGGGATTTTGGGGTGTCAGAGCCCCAAAACCGTCCCCGCGGGGAGCAGCTCCAGGCTGGGACCGGGGAGATCACGGATCTGGGGAGAAAAAACGGAAATTTGGGGGTCTGGGGGAAAAATTTGGGAGTTTTGGGGAAAAAATGGGGATTTTGGGGAAAAAATGGGGATTTTGGGGAAAAATGGGGATTTGTTTGATTTTTGGAGGGATTTTTGGGGGGGTTTTGGGGTGTCAGAGCCCCAGAATCGTCAGCAGCTCCAGGCTGGGACCCGGGGAGATCACGGATCTGGGGAGAAAAATGGGAAATTTGGGGTTCTGGGGAAAAAATTGGGAGTTTTGGGGCAAAAATTGGGAGTTTGGGGGAAAAAATGGGGATTTGGGGCAAAAATGGGGATTTGGGGGAAAAATTTGGGGGTTTTGGGGCAAAATTTGGGGGATTCTGGAGAGGTCACGGAGATTTTGGGGGTTATTTTGGGGTATTTTTGGGCCATTTTCGGGTGTTTTCAGGGTTGTTTCTGGCCCGTTTTCAGGGTGTTTTTGGGGTGTTTCCGGGCTGTTTTCAGGCTGTTTTCAGGGTGTTTTGGAGGTTGTTTCTGGCCCATTTTCATGGTGTTTTTGGGGGTGTTTCTGGCCCATTTTCAGGGTGTTTTTGGGGTGTTTCCGGGCTGTTTTCAGGCTGTTTTCAGGGTGTTTTGGGGGTTGTTTCTGGCCCATTTTCACGGTGTTTTTGGGGGTGTTTCTGGCCCATTTTCAGGGTGTTTTTGGGGTGTTCCCGGGCTGTTTTCAGGCTGTTTTCAGGGTTGTTTCTGGCCCGTTTTCAGGGTGTTCTCAGGGTGTTTTCATGTGGTTTTGGGGTGTTTCCGGGGTGTTTAGGGGGTTGTTTCTGGCCCATTTTCAGGGTGTTTTAGTGTTGTTCTCACGCTGTTTTGGGGGTGTTTTCGGGGTGTTTCTGGGGTGTTTTGGGGGTTGTTTCTGGCCCGTTTTCAGGGTGCTTTCGGGGTGTTCTCAGGCTGTTCTCAGGGTTGTTTCTGGCCCATTTTCTGGCTGTTCTCAGGGTGTTTTCAGGCTGTTTTGGGGCAGTTTCCGGGGTGTTTTCAGGGTTGGTTCTGGCCCATTTTCAGGGTGTTTCCGGGGTGTTCTCAGGGTGTTTTCAGGCTGTTTCCGTGGTGTTTTTGGGGTATTTTGGGAGTTGTTTCTGACCCGTTTTCAGGGTGTTCTCAGGGTGTTCTCAGGGTGTTCTCAGGGTTGTTTCTGGCCCATTCTCAGGGTGATCTCAGGGTGTTTTCGGGGTTGTTTCCGGCCCATTTTCAGGGTGTTTCCGGGGTGTTTTCAGGCTGTTCCCAGGGTTGTTTCTGGCCCATTCTCAGGGTGTTTTCAGGGTGTTTTCAGGCTGTTCTCAGGGTATTCTCAGGGTGTTCTCAGGCTGTTCTCAGGGTTGTTTCTGGCCCATTCTCAGGGTGTTCTCAGGGTGTTTTCGGGGTTGTTTCTGGCCCATTTTCAGGGTGTTTTCAGGGTGTTTTCAGGCTGTTTTAGTGCTGTTCTCAGGGTATTCTCAGGCTGTTCTCAGGGTTGTTTCCGGCCCATTTTCAGGGTGTTCTCAGGGTGTTTTCAGGGTTGTTTCCGGCCCATTTTCAGGGTGTTCTCAGGGTGTTTTCAGGGTTGTTTCTGGCCCGTTTTCAGGGTGTTTTCAGGGTGTTTTCAGGCTGTTCTCAGGGTATTCTCAGGCTGTTCTCAGGCTGTTCTCAGGGTTGTTTCTGGCCCATTCTCAGGGTGTTCTCAGGGTGTTTTCAGGGTTGTTTCCGGCCCATTTTCAGGGTGTTTTCGGGGTGTTTTCAGGCTGTTTTGGGGGTGTTTTCGGGGTGTTCTCAGGGTTGTTTCTGGCCCATTTTCAGGGTGTTTTCGGGGTGTTTTCAGGCTGTTTTGGGGGTGTTTTCGGGGTGTTCTCAGGGTTGTTTCTGGCCCATTTTCAGGGTGTTTCCGGGGTGTTCTCAGGCTGTTGTGGGGCTGTTTCCGGGGCTCACCTTCCTGCCGTTGTGGAAGACTCCGCGCCGCTGCAGGATCCAGGCCGGGCGCTTCAGGCCGTGGGCGCAGGCGGGGAGGGGGGAGCGGCCGGGGGGGGCCCCGGTGACCCCCAGGGCCAGCGAGGAGCTCCACTGGGGGTTCAGCGCGTCGATCTGCACCTGTGACGTCACCGTGACGTCATCACCCGCGCGGTGACGTCATCACCGACCCCCTGCCCCACCCATGTCCCATGGGGCAAACCCCCACCCACCCAAAATCGGCTCCACTGGGGGTTCAGCGCGTCGATCCTCACCTGTGACGTCACCGTGACGTCATCACCCGCGCGGTGACGTCATCACCGACCCCCTGCCCCACCCATGTCCCATGGGGCAAACCCCCACCCACCCAAAATCGGCTCCACTGGGGGTTCAGCGCGTCGATCCTCACCTGTGACGTCACCATGACGTCATTGTCCGCGCTGTGACGTCATCACCAACCCCCTGCCCTACCCATGTCCCATGGGGCAAACCCCCACCCCCCCACCCACCCAAAATCGGCTCCACTGGGGGTTCAGGGCGTCGATCTGCGCCTGTGACGTCACCGTGACGTCATCACCCGCCCTGTGACGTCATCACCGACCCCCTGCCCCACCCATGTCACAAGGGGCAAACCCCCACCCCCACACCCCCCCCCCAAAATCGGTTCCACTGGAGTTTCAGCGCGTCAATCTGCACCTGTGATGTCATGGTGACGTCATCACCGACCCCCTGCCCCACCCATGTCCCATGGGGCAAAGCCCCCCACCCCCTCCCAAAATCGGCTCCACTGGGGGTTCAGGGCGTCGATCCGCACCTGTGACGTCACCGTGACGTCATCACCCGCGCGGTGACGTCATCACCGACCTCCCGTTTACACAGACACCCCTCTCCCCATCAGCCCCCAACCCCAAAAATCTGAAGCTGTGACGTCATCAGCAACGTGCTGACGTCATCACGGCCCCAGCGACGCCGCAGCGCCGCCTGTGATGTCACCAATTCCCCGATCCCCCATTGGCCCGTTCCCGTGTGACGTCATCATCCGCATCCCCGTTGCTGATGACGTCACAGGAGCTCCGAGCTCCCATTGGCTGCTCCTCTGTGACATCGCTGTCATCCCTTTATGACATCACGCGCCCCATTGGCCCATCCCTATGACGTCACCACTGCAAACAGTGACGTCACCAGCCCCCTGACCTGCCATTGGCTGCTGCCCTGTGATGTCACCATCAACCCCCTATGACGTCACCAGCTCCACAATGTCCCATTGACCCATCCCCTATGACGTCACTGACATCTATATGACATCAACGCCTCGCTGATCCCCATTGGCCCCTCCCTATGACATCACCACCATCTCCTATGACATCACCAGAATCCCCTATGACATCACCACCACCCTCTATGACATCACAGAACCCTCAATCCCCATTGGCCGCTCCCCTATGACATCACCGCCATCACCTATGACATCACCACCATCCCCAATGACATCACCACCACCCCCTATGACATCACCATTATCCCCAATGACATCACCACCACTCCCTATGACATCACCACCATCCCCAATGACATTACAAAACCCTCAATCCCCATTGGCTGTTCCCCTATGACATCACCCCCATCCCCTATGACATCACCACCTCCATCCCCAATGACATCACAGAACCCTCAATCCCCATTGGCCCCTCCCCTATGACATCACCGCCATCACCTATGACATCACCACAATCCCCAATGACATCACAGAACCCTCAATCCCCATTGGCTGTTCCCCTATGACATCACCACCATCCCCTATGACATCACCACCACCCCCAATGACATCACAGAACCCTCGATCCCCATTGGCCGCTCCCCTATGACATCACCGCCATCCCCAATGACATCACAGAACCCTCAATCCCCATTGGCCGCTCCCCTATGACATCACCGCCATCCCCAATGACATCACAGAACCCTCAATCCTCATTGGTCGCTCACCTATGACATCACCACCATCCCCTATGACATCACAGAGCCCTCGATCCCCATTGGCCGCTCCCCTATGACATCACCCCCATCACCTATGACATCACCACCATCCCCAATGACATCACAGAACCCTCGATCCCTATTGGCTGCTCCCCTATGACATCACCTCCATCCCCAATGACATCACAGAACCCCTCAATCCCCATTGGGCCCTCCCCTATGACATCACCACCATCCCCAATGACATCACCACCACTCCCTATGACATCACCACCATCCCCAATGACATCGCAGAACCCTCAATCCCCATTGGCCGCTCCCTTATGACATAACCACCACCCCCTATGACATCACCACCATCCCCAATGACATCGCAGAACCCTCAATCCCCATTGGCCGCTCCCCTATGACATCACCCTTCTCCCCCGCCCCGGCCGCGCGGCGGTGACGTCACCGCTGACGTCATACCTGGAAGAGGCGGCCGGGGGGGAGGGGCTGCCCCACGAGCACCAGGCCCTGGTTGTAGCTGGAGACGCGCGCGGCCGTGCGGCCCCCGTTGGACAGCAGGATGTTCTTGCCGTGGCAGCCCAGGAACGTCGGGGGGCCCTGGAGGGGAGAAAACCCAAATTTGGGGGGGGTTTGGGGGGATTTTGGGTGTCCCTATAGAGATTTGGGGGATTTGGGGGCATTTTGGGGGATTTTGGGGGATTTTGGGGGATTTTGGGGGGATTTGGGGGGTTTGGACAGCAGGATGTTCTTGCCGTGGCAGCCCAGGAACGTCGGGGGGCCCTGGGGAGGGGAGAAACCCCAAATTTGGGGGGGGTTTGGGGGGGATTTCAGGAGATTTGGGGGGATTTGGGGGGTCCTGGAGGAGTTTTGGGGAGATATGAGGGGATTTTGGGGGGTTTGGAGGGAATTTAGGGGGATTTTGGGGGGATTTGGGGGGTTTGGGCAGCAGGATGTTCTGGCCGTGGCAGCCCAGGAACGTCGGGGGGCCCTGGGGAGGGGAGAAAACCCAAATTTTGGGGGGGGGTTTGGGGGGATTTGGGGGGTCCCAGGGGAATTTTGGGGGATTTTGGGGGGATTTAAGGGAGTTTTGGGGGTCCCAATGGAGATTTTGGGGGGTTTGGGAGGTCCCTGTGGAATTTTGGGGGGGATTTGAGGCAATTTTGGGGCAGATTTGGGGGAGTTTGAGAAGTTTTTAAGGAAATTTGGGGCGATTCAAAGGATTTGGGGAAAATTGAGGGGGTTAAAAGAAAATTTTTGGGGGGAATCCCAGATGAATTTTGGGAGCTTTTGGGGGGGGATTTGAGGGAATTTTGGGGAATTGGAGGGGATTTTGGGGAATTTTGGGGGATTTGGGGGAATTTGAGGGAATTTTGGGGAATTTTGGGGGATTTTGGGGAATTTGAGGCAATTTTAGGGAATTTTGGGGGATTTGGGGTAGATTTGAGGGAATTTTGGAAAATTTTGGGGGATTTGGGGTAGATTTGAGGGAATTTTGGAAAATTTTGGGGGATTTGGGGGGGATTTGAGGGAGTTTTGGGGAATTTTGTGGGATTTTGGGGAATTTGAGGGAATTTTGGAGAATTTTGGGGGATCTGGGGGAATTTTGGAAAATTTTGGGGGGCTTGGGGGGATTTGAGGCAATTTTGGGGATTTTTAGGGGATTTGAGGAAATTTTAGGGATTTTTGAGGGATTTGGAGGGAATTTGAAGGGATTTGGGGGCGGAGCCAAAACCCCCCAGCCCCTCCCCCAGCCCCTCCCCAGCCCCTCCCCCAGCCCCGCCCCCTCCCCGCTCTCACCCAATCAGCGCTGTCGGCGGCGGGGTGGGGGAGGGGCTCGCTGGGGGAGGGGCTGGGGGTGGGGGAGGGGGTGGGGGAGGGGCCGTCGGCGGCTCCGCCCCCCGCCCCGGGCGCCCCTCCCCCCGCGCTGACGATGGACACGGCCGTGACGCGCCCGTACAGGTCCAGGGCCACGAACGCGTTCTGTGACGTCACCGGGGGGGGGGGGGAGAGGAAGTGACGTCAGAGAGAGGGGGCGGGGACTGACGGGAATATCCCCACCCCCTCCCCCAACAGGAAGTGGCATCGGTGCGTCAATGACGTCATACTGCTCCCAATGACGTCATCTGTGACATCATACACCCCACACACACACACACCCCTTGACAGGAAGTGACATCACAGGGTTGATGTGCTGCCAGTGCAAAGCCCCGCCCCGACAGGAAGTGATGTCACAGAGGGTGGGAGAGATGTCACGTGGGCCGGGTGATGTCAAGAGAGGACAGGGATGACGTCATGGACACTCCCCCGCCATTTGACAGGAAGTGACATCACAGAGTCCCAGAGCTGGCGTTATAAAGCCCCCCCCCCACCAGGAAGTGACGTCAGCGGGATGGGAATGACGTCACTTGGACACAGGTGACGTCACCAAGAGCAGAGATGACGTCATAAACTCCCCACCATGACAGGATGTGACGTCACAGCTCTGCGGTGACATCATTGTAAGAACCCCACCCCGACAGGAAATGATGTCAGAGCTTCCTGTGATGTCACAGCAAGGCCGTGCCCACACAGGAAGTGACGTCACTGAGCAGTGTGACATCACATCCTGTCTGCTTCCCATCAGGAAGTGACGTCACTTCCCCTGTGATGTCAGAACAACCCCAACCCCTACAGGAAATGACATCACAGCTATTGATGACATCATCACCATCCCCAACTGATGGGAAATGACATCACATCCTCTCTATGATGTCACAAAGAAGCCCCGCCCCAACAGGAAGTGAGGTCACCAGAGGCTCTTTCAGGCAGGAAGTGACACCCCAAACACACCTGTGACGTCATAGCGACACCGTACCCAGGCAGGAAGTGATGTCACAACCCCCGGGGCGTGGCCAGGGGGAGCCCAGGTACCCCCAAACATCCCCAAAGCGTCCCCAGGTGTCCCCAGGTGTGTCCCCAGGTGTCCCCAGGTGTCCCCCCAGGTGTCCCCCAGGTGTCCCCAGGTGTGTCCCCAGGTGTCCCCAGGTGTGTCCCCAGCTGTCCCCCCAGCTGTCCCCAGGTGTTCCCAGGTGTCCCCATACCCCCCCAGGTGTCCCCCAGGTGTCCCCAGGTGTCCCCATGCCCCCCCAGGTGTCCCCAGGTGTCCCCAGCCCCACCTTGGCCACTCCGGTGGCCGCAGGTCCCATGTCCTGCCCGTCCACCACCAGGTGCATCGAGTCGTCGGCGCCGCGCCGGATCCCCAACCTGTTCCCGACCTGGGGGAGCCAAAATGCACCCCAAAATCACCCAAAATCACCCAAATTCACCCCAAAATCATCCAAATTCATCCCCAATACACCCCAAAATCACCCAAAATCACCCAAATTCACCCCAAAATCATCCAAATTCATCCCCAATACACCCCAAAATCACCCAAAATCATCCAAAATCACCCCAAAATCCATCCCCAACCTGTTCCCGACCTGGGGGAGCCAAAATTCACCCCAAAATGCACCCCAAAATCACCCAAATTCACCCCAAAATCATCCAAAATCACCCCAAATCATCCAAAATCACCCAAATTCACCCAAATTCACCCCAAAATCCATCCCCAACCTGTTCCTGACCTGGGGGAGCCAAAACGGACCAAAATCACCCCAAATTCACCCCAAAATCACCCCAAAATCACCCCAAATCACCCAAAATCATCCAAAATTCACCCCAAATTCACCCCAAAATCCATCCCCAACCTGTTCCCGACCTGGGGGAGCCAAAATTCACCCCAAAATCACCCCAAAATCACCCCCAAATCACCACAAATTCACCCAAAATCACCCAAATTCACCCCAAAATCCATCCCCAACCTGTTCCTGACCTGGGGGAGCCAAAACGGACCAAAATCACCCCAAATTCACCCCAAATTCACCCCAAATCACCCGAATTCACCCCAAATTCACCCCAAATACACCCCAAAATCACCCCAAGTCACCCCCAACCTGTTCCCGACCTAATTTTGAGCCAAAATACTCAAAATTAAGCCCGAAATAGCCCCAAATCCATCCCCAGGTAACCCCAAATGCCCCCCAACCCCCCCCAGGTCACCCCAAACCCCCCCCAGGTGACCCCAGGTGACCCCGGGTGACCCCAGGTGACCCCAGCCCCCCCCAGGTGACCCGAGGTGACCGCACTGACCGTCAGTCTGTCCAGGCTGACCCCAGGTGACCCCGGGTGACCCCGGGTGACCCCAGGTGACCCCAGGTGACCCCAGCCCCCCCAGATGACCCAAGGTGACCCCAGCCCCTCCCAGGTGACCCGAGGTGACCCCGGGTGACCCCAGGTGACCCCAGGTGACCCCAGCCCCCCCAGGTGACCCCAGGTGTCCCCAGGTGACCCCGGGTGACCCCAGCCCCCCCAGGTGACCCCAGGTGACCCCGGTTGACCCCAGGTGACCCCGGGTGACCCCGGGTGACCCCAGGTGACCCCAGCCCCCCCAGGTGACCCCAGACCCCCCCAGGTGACCGCACTGACCGTCAGTCTGTCCAGGCTGACGCCGTAGTTGTGCCGGGCCGCGGTGCCGTTGTGCCGAACCTCGGCGCCGGTGACGGCCCAGGTGGGCGGGGCCGGCAGGTCCAGCAGGGTGGGGGGAAGGGCGGGGGGGCCGGGGGGGCCCTGCCCGGGGGGCAGCGCCGTCAGCCCCACCCGCAGAGACCCCGCCCAGCGCTCGTCCAGAGCCTCGATCCGCACCTGCACAGGTGAGGGACACACCTGGGCACACCTGGGACACACCTGGGGGGTTCTGGACACACCTGGGGGACCCTGAACTCAGCCCCACCTCAGCCCCACCCGCAGAGACCCCGCCCAGCGCTCGTCCAGAGCCTCGATCCGCACCTGCACAGGTGAGGGACACACCTGACACACACCTGGGCACACCTGGGACACACCTGGGCACACCTGGGACACACCTGAGACACACCTGGGCACACCTGGGCACACCTGGGACACACCTAGGACACACCTGGGACACACCTGGGCACACCTGGACACACCTGGGACACACCTAGGACACACCTGGGACACACCTGGGCACACCTGGACACACCTGGGCACACCTGGGGGGTTCTGGACACACCTGGGACACACCTGAGACACACTGGGACACACCTGGGCACACCTGGGCACACCTGAGACACACCTGAGACACACCTGGGCACACCTGAGACACACCTGGGCACACCTGGGCACACCTGAGACACACCTGAGACACACCTGAGACACACCTGGGCACACCTGGGCACACCTGAGACACACCTGAGACACACCTGAGACACACCTGGACACACCTGGGACACACCTGGGACACACCTGGGCACACCTGAGGGGTTCTGGACACACCTGGGGGACCCTGAACTCAGCCCCACCCGCAGAGACCCCGCCCAGCGCTCGTCCAGAGCCTCGATCCGCACCTGCACAGGTGAGGGACACACCTGAGACACACCTGGGCACACCTGGGACACACCTGAGACACACCTGAGACACACCTGGGACACACCTGGACACACCTGGGACACACCTGAGACACACCTGGGCACACCTGGACACACCTGGACACACCTGGGGGACCCTGAACTCAGCCCCACCCGCAGAGACCCCGCCCAGCGCTCGTCCAGAGCCTCGATCTGCACCTGCACAGGTGAGGGACACACCTGAGACACACCTGGGCACACCTGAGACACACCTGAGACACACCTGGGCACACCTGGGACACACCTGAGACACACCTGAGACACACCTGGGCACACCTGGGACACACCTGAGACACACCTGGGGGGTTCTGGACACACCTGGGCACACCTGGGACACACCTGAGACACACCTGGGCACACCTGGGACACACCTGGGGGGTTCTGGACACACCTGGGGGACCCTGAACTCAGCCCCACCCGCAGAGACCCCGCTCAGCGCTCGTCCAGAGCCTCGATCCGCACCTGCACAGGTGAGGGACACACCTGAGACACACCTGGGCACACCTGGGCACACCTGGGACACACCTGAGACACACCTGGGACACACCTGAAAACACCTGAGACACACCTGGGGGGTTCTGGACACACCTGGGGACCCTGACTCAGCCCCACCCACAGAGACCCTGCCTAGGGTACACCTGGACAGGTGAGACAGGGACAGGTGAGGCTGGGACACACCTGGGACAGGTGAGACAGGGACAGGTGAGGCTGGGACACACCTGGGACAGGTGAGGGGGAGGGGAGAGCATTTAACGCACCGGGAGTGGGCGGGGCTTAGCCCTGAACCCGCGTAGGATGGGCGGGGCCTAACCCTGAACCCACGTGGGGTGGGCGGGGCCCAGGTGAGCCCAGAACTCACCTGTGGAATTGGGGGGAGGGGGTAAATCCGGCTTGGGGGCGGGGCTTCCCAATCGGGGGTGGGGCAAACCCAGGCCCCGCCCACCACAACCACACCCATTCTCTTAAAGACACAGCGCCCCTTTTCCCGTCCCTCCCATTTCCCCCACCCTGGGGGCGGGGCTTCCCCTCCCCCCTCCCCCCACGGCCGTGCCCAACCCCCCCACCCCTTTAGGCCCCTCCCACCGCGGCCACACCCATTCTCTTAAAGCGACAGCGCCCCTTTTCCCATCCCTCCCCTCCCCCGCCCCCCCAGGTGACCACGCCCATTTGTGGGCGTGGCCCCGCGGCCCCGCCCACCTCGAAGAGCTCTCCGGGGCGCAGGTGGGAGCGGCTGAAGACCAGCCCGTGGCAGTAGCCGGCCACGCGCGCGGCCCCCAGGCCCTCGGCCCCCAGCGCCACGTTCTGGCCACAGCGGCCGTGGAAGCGCTGGCACGGCCCCGGCGCTGCCGAGAGATGGACACCGAGGTCAGCACCGGACACCGGACACCGGGCACGGTCAGCACCGGACACCGGACACTGCTCCGGACACCGGACACCGGACACCGGACACGGTCAGCACCGGACACCGGACACTGCTCCGGACACCGGACACTGCTCTGGACACCGGACACCGGACACGGTCAGCACCAGACACCGGACACCGGGCACGGTCAGCACCGGACACCGGACACCGGGCACGGTCAGCACCGGACACCGGACACTGCTCCGGACACCGGACACCGGACACGGTCAGCATCGGACACCGGACACCGGAGACGGTCAGCACCGGACACCGGACACTGCTCCGGACACCGGACACTGCTCTGGACACCGGACACCGGACACTGCTCCGGACACCGGACACTGCTCCGGACACGGTCAGCACCGGACACCGGACACTGCTCCGGACATCGGACACTGCTCTGGACACCGGGCACCGGACACGGTCAGCACCGGACACCGGACACCGGGCACGGTCAGCACCGGACACCGGACACTGCTCCGGACATCGGACACTGCTCCGGACACCGGACACCGGACACGGTCAGCACCGGACACCGGACACTGCTCCGGACACCGGACACCGGACACGGTCAGCACCGGACACCGGACACCGGACACGGTCAGCACCGGACACCGGACACTGCTCCGGACACCGGACACCGGACACGGTCAGCACCGGACACCGGACACTGCTCCGGACACCGGACACTGCTCCGGACACCGGACACTGGACAGTGCTCCGGACACCGGGCACAGTCAGCACCGGACACCGGGCACCGGGCACCGGGCACCAGACCCGGTCAGCACCAGACACTGTACAGTGGACACTGCTCTGGACACTGGACACAGTACACCGGGCACTGTTCCGGACACCAGGCACTGGACACGGTCAGCACCGGACACTGCTCCGGACACCGGACACTGCTCCAGACACGGTCAGGACCGGACACCGAACACCGTCAGTTGGGTGTGGTCACTGGGTGTGGTCAGTTGGGTGTGGTCACTGGGTGTGGTCAGTTGGGTGTGGTCACTGGGTGTGGTCAGTGGTGTGTGGTCAGTGGGTGTGGTCAGTGGGTGTGGTCAGTGGGTGTGGTCAGTTGGGTGTGATCAGTGGGTGTGGTCACTGGGTGTGGTCAGTGGTGTGTGGTCAGTGGGTGTGGTCAGTGGGTGTGGTCAGTTGGGTGTGGTCAGTGGGTGTGGTCAATGGGTGTGATCAGTTGGGAGTGGTCAGTGGGTGTGATCAGTGGGTGTGATCAGTGGGCGTGGTCAGTGGGTGTGGTCAGTGGGTGTGGTCAGTGGGTGTGGTTAGCGGGTGTGGTCAGTGGGTGTGATCAGTGGGTGTGATCAGTGGGTGTGGTCAGTGGCGTGTGGTAAGTGGGTGTGGTCAGTGGGTGTGGTCAGTTGGGTGTGGTCAGTGGGTGTGGTCAGTTGGGTGTGGTCAGTGGGTGTGGTCAGCGGGTGTGGTCAGCGGGTGTGGTCAGTTGGGTGTGGTCAGTTGGGTGTGGTCAGTGGGTGTGGTCAATGGGTGTGGTCAATGGGTGTGGTTATCGGGTGTGGTCAGTGGGTGTGGTCAATGGGTGTGATCAATGGGTGTGGTCAATGGGTGTGGTCAATGGGTGTGGTTAGCGGGTGTGGTCAGTGGGTGTGGTCAGTGGGTGTGGTCAGTGGGTGTGGTCAGTGGGTGTGGTCAGTGGGTGTGGTCAGTGGGTGTGGTCAGTGGGTGTGGTCATGGCCAGGGAGGGGCTGAGAACCCAGCGCTTCCAGTACAGCCCAGTACAGCCCAGTACAGCCCAGTATAACCCAGTACAGCCCAGTACAGCCCAGTATAACCCAGTACAGCCCAGTACAGCCCAGTATAACCCAGTACAGCCCAGTACAGCCCAGTACAGCCCAGTATAACCCAGTACAGCCCAGTACAGCCCAGTACAGCCCAGTACAGCCCAGTATAACCCAGTATAACCCAGTATAGCCCAGTACAGCCCAGTACAGCCCAGTACAGCCCAGTACAGCCCAGTACAGCCCAGTACAGCCCAGTATAACCCAGTACAGCCCAGTACAGCCCAGTATAACCCAGTACAGCCCAGTACAGCCCAGTACAGCCCAGTGCCCCCCAGTGCCCCCCAGTCCCCCCCAGTCCCCCCAGTGCTCACCAGGTGAGGGGGGCGGGGCTTTCTCCGGCACCGCCCCCGGGTTCAGGCTGTTGTCGGCCGGGCCGGAGGCGCCGGTCAGCGACACCTGGACACACTGACCATAGAGATCCACCACGGCGTACACCTCTGCGACAGCGGGGACACCTGTGTCACTGTCACCTGTGTGTCACCTGTGTCACACCTGTGTCACCTGTGTCACCTGTCTGTCACCTGTGTCACACCTGTGTCACCTGTGTCACACCTGGACACACTGACCATAGAGATCCACCACGGCGTACACCTCTGCGACAGCGGGGACACCTGTGTCACTGTCACCTGTGTGTCACCTGTGTCACCTGTGTCACCTGTGTCACCTGTGTGTCACCTGTGTCACACCTGTGTCACACCTGTGTCACCTGTGTGTCACCTGTGTCACCTGTGTCACCTGTGTCACACCTGTGTGTCACCTGTGTGTCACCTGTGTCACCTGTCTGTCACCTGTGTCACCTGTGTCACACCTGTGTGTCACCTGTGTCACCTGTGTCACACCTGTGTGTCACCTGTGTCACCTGTGTCACACCTGTGTCACACCTGTGTGTCACCTGTGTCACACCTGTGTCACACCTGTGTGTCACCTGTCTGTCACCTGTGTCACACCTGTGTGTCACCTGTGTCACCTGTCTGTCACCTGTGTCACCTGTGTCACCTGTGTGTCACCTGTGTCACCTGTGTCACCTGTGTCACCTGTGTGTCACCTGTGTCACCTGTGTCACACCTGGACACACTGACCATAGAGATCCACCACAGCGTACACCTCTGCGACAGCGGGGACACCTGTGTCACTGTCACCTGTGTGTCACCTGTGTGTCACCTGTGTCACCTGTGTCACCGTCACTGTCACCTGTGTCACACCTGTCTGTCACCTGTGTCACCTGTGTCACACCTGTGTCACACCTGGACACACTGACCATAGAGATCCACCACGGCGTACACCTCTGCGACAGCGGGGACACCTGTGTCACTGTCACCTGTGTGTCACCTGTGTCACCTGTGTCACCTGTGTGTCACCTGTGTCACACCTGTGTCACCTGTGTGTCACACCTGTGCCACTGTCACCTTTGTGTCACCTGTGTCACCTGTGTCACCTGTCTGTGTCACCTGTGTCACACCTGTGTCACACCTGTGTCACCTGTCACTGTCACCTCAGTATCACCTGTGTCACTGTCACCTGTCACCTGTGTCACACCTGTGTCACCTGTGTCCCCTCAGTGCCACCACAGTGTGCACCTCTGGGCACAGCGGTGCCACCTCAGAGACAGCTCAGGTCCCTGATGTCACCCTGTCCCCAATGTCCCCAATGTCCCCCCAATGTCCCCAATGTCCCCAATGTCCCCAATGTCCCCCAATGTCCCCCAGTGTCCCCAATGTCCCCCCAATGTCCCCAATGTCCCCAATGTCCCCAATGTCCCCAATCCCCCCAATCCCCCCAATGTCCCCCCAATGTCCCCAATGTCCCCAATGACCCCAATGTCCCCAATGTCCCCAATGTCCCCCCAATGTCCCCAATGTCCCCAATGACCCCAATGTCCCCAATGTCCCCCCAATGTCCCCAATGTCCCCAATGACCCCAATGTCCCCAATGTCCCCAATCCCCCCAATCCCCCCAATGTCCCCCCAATGTCCCCCCAATGTCCCCAATGTCCCCAATGTCCCCAGTGATGTCCCCAATGTCCCCAGTGATGTCCCCAGTGATGTCCCCATACCTGGTGGCAGTCCCGAGCAGGCCACGCCCTGAGTGTCCCCAGTGTCCCCAATGTCCCCAGTGTCCCCGATGTCCCCAGTGATGTCCCCAATGTCCCCAGTGATGTCCCCAATTTCCCCAGTGATGTCCCCAGTGTCCCCAGTGTCCCCATACCTGGTGGCAGTCCCGAGCAGGCCACGCCCTGGGTGTCCCCAATGTCCCCAATGTCCCCAGTGTCCCCATACCTGGTGGCAGTCCCGAGCAGGCCACGCCCTGGGTGTCCCCAATGTCCCCAGTGTCCCCAGTGATGTCCCCATACCTGGTGGCAGTCCCGAGCAGGCCACGCCCTGGGTGTCCCCAATGTCCCCAATGTCCCCAGTGATGTCCCCAGTGTCCCCAGTGATGTCCCCATTGTCCCCAGTGTCCCCAGTGTCCCCATACCTGGTGGCAGTCCCGAGCAGGCCACGCCCTGGTCGGCGCCGTCGATGAAGTAGCGCAGGTCCCCTCCCCCCGTGCGCATCATCCCGATCCGGGCGCCCGTGCCCAGCGCGTCCAGGTCACAGCCGTAATTGTTCCTCATGGTGTTCCCGTCCTGCATGATGGCTGTGCCACTGTGGGGACACCGTGACACCATGGTGACATCACAGGAACACCAGGGACACAGCCCTGACACAGCCCTGACAGCCCTGACACAGCCATGGGGACACAGTGACACAGCCATGGGGACACAGCCATGGTCACAGGTCACAGCCGTAATTGTTCCTCATGGTGTTCCCGTCCTGCATGATGGCCGTGCCACTGTGGGGACATGGGGACACCGTGGGGACATGGGGACACAGCCCTGACACAGCCCTGACACAGCCATGGGGACACAGGGACACGGTGACACAGTGACACAGTGACACAGGTCACAGCCGTAATTGTTCCTCATGGTGTTCCCGTCCTGCATGATGGCCGTGCCACTGTGGGGACATGGGGACACCATGGTGACATCATGGTGACATCACAGGAACACCAGGGACACAGCCCTGACACAGCCATGGGGACACAGCCATGGTCACAGGTCACAGCCGTAATTGTTCCTCATGGTGTTCCCGTCCTGCATGATGGCCGTGCCACTGTGGGGACACCGTGGGGACATGGGGACACCGTGGGGACATGGGGACACAGCCCGGACACAGCCCTGACACAGCCCTGACAGCCCTGACACAGCCCTGACACAGCCATGGGGACAGTGACACAGTGACACGGTGACACAGGGACACAGTGACACAGGTCACAGGTCACAGCCGTAATTGTTCCTCATGGTGTTCCCGTCCTGCATGATGGCCGTGCCACTGTGGGGACACCGTGACACCATGGTGACACCATGGTGACATCACAGGAACACCATGGACACAGCCCTGACACAGCCATGGGGACACAGTGACACAGGGACACAGTGACACAGTGACACAGCCATGGTCACAGGTCACAGCCGTCATTGTTCCTCATGGTGTTCCCGTCCTGCATGATGGCCGTGCCACTGCAATGGGGACACCGTGGGGACACCGTGGGGACACCGTGGGGACACCAGGGACACAGCCCTGACACAGCCCTGACACAGCCATGGGGACACAGGGACACAGCCATGGTCACAGGTCACAGCCGTAATTGTTCCTCACGGTGTTCCCGTCCTGCGTGATGGCCGTGCCACTGCAATGGGGACATGGGGACATGGGGACATTGGGGACACCATGGGGACATCACAGGAACACCATGGACACAGCCCTGACACAGCCATGGGGACACAGCCATGGGGACACAGTGACACAGGGACACAGTGACACAGTGACACAGGGACACAGTGACACAGGTCACAGCCGTCATTGTTCCTCACGGTGTTCCCGTCCTGCATGATGGCCGTGCCACTGCAATGGGGACACGGTGACATTGGGGACACCGTGGGGACACCAGGGACACAGCCCTGACAGCCCTGACACAGCCATGGGGACACAGCCATGGGGACACAGTGACACAGTGACACAGTGACACAGTGACACAGTGACACAGGGACACAGTGACACAGTGACACAGTGACACAGTGACACAGTGACACAGTGACACAGTGACACAGGGACACAGTGACACAGTGACACAGGGACACAGTGACACAGGGACACAGTGACACAGGTCACAGCCGTAATTGTTCCTCACGGTGTTCCCGTCCTGCATGATGGCCGTGCCACTGCAATGGGGACACCGTGGGGACACCGTGGGGACACCAGGGACACAGCCCGGACACAGCCCTGACAGCCCTGACACAGCCATGGGGACACAGCCATGGGGACAGTGACACAGTGACACAGTGACACAGTGACACAGGTCACAGCCGTAATTGTTCCTCATGGTGTTCCCGTCCTGCATGATGGCCGTGCCACTGCAATGGGGACACCGTGGGGACACCGTGGGGACACCGTGGGGACACCACGGACACAGCCCTGACACAGCCATGACACAGCCATGGGGACACAGTGACACAGGTACACAGTGACACAGTGACACAGTGACACAGTGACACAGGGACACAGTGACACAGGGACACAGTGACACAGTGACACAGTGACACAGTGACACAGTGACACAGGTCACAGGTCACAGCCGTCATTGTTCCTCATGGTGTTCCCGTCCTGCATGATGGCCATGCCACTGTGGGGACACCGTGGGGACACCGTGGGGACACCGTGGGGACACCCCCAGGACACCCCAGGGACCCCTGGGGACATCAAGGACAGGAGGGACAAAGAGGGACCCCGGCTGACCCCTTTGGGGACATTGGTGTCCCCAGCTGTCCCCAGATGTGTACAGGTGTGCTCCAGGTGTGTCCCAGCTGTCCCCATGCCCCCCCAGGTGTCCCCAGGTGTCCCCAGGTGTCCCCAGGTGTGTCCCCAGCTGTCCCCAGGTGTCCCCAGCTGTGTCCCAGGTGTCCCCAGCTGTCCCCAGCTGTCCCCAGGTGTGTCCCCAGGTGTGCCCAGGTGTCCCCAGGCGTCCCAGCTGTCCCCAGGTGTGTCCCCAGCTGTCCCCAGCTGTCCCCATGCCCCCCCAGCTGTCCCCAGGTGTCCCCAGGTGTGTCCCCAGGTGTCCCCAGGTGTGTCCCAGCTGTCCCCAGGTGTGTCCCAGGTGTCCCCAGCTGTCCCCATGCCCCCCCAGGTGTCCCCAGCTGTCCCCAGCTGTCCCCAGCTGTCCCAGGTGTCCCCAGCTGTCCCCAGCTGTCCCAGGTGTCCCCAGGTGTCCCCAGCTGTCCCCAGGTGTCCCCACCTCAGCATCCAGGTGTCGTAGTCGATGTCTGTCATGGTGTTGGGGAACTCCAGGTCCTCGGGGCGGATGGCGGTGACACCTGGGGGCACACGGGGACACCTCTGTCACCCCAAGGTGTCCCCGAGGTCCCTCACGTCCATCCCAATGTCCCCAAATGGCCCCAAATGGCCCCAAAATGTCCCCAAAATGTTCACAAATGTCCCCAAATGTCCCCAAAATGCCCCCAAATTGTCCCAAAATGTCCCCAAATGGACACAAAATGTCCCCAAAATGTCCCCAGATGTCCCCAAAATGTCCCCAGATTTCCTCAAATATCCCCAAATTGTCCCCAAATGGACCCAAAATGGCTCTAAATGTCCTGAAATGTCCCCAAAATGTCCCCAAAATGTCCCCAAATGTCCTCAAAATGTCCCCAAAATGTCCCCAAATGTCCCCAAATTGTCCCAAAATGTCCCCAGATGTCCCCAAATGTCCCCAAATGTCCCCAAATGTCCTCAAAATGTCCCCAAATTGTCCCCAAATGTCCCCAAATGTCCCCAAATGTCCCCAAATTGTCCCCAAATGTCCCCAAAACGGCTCTAAATGTCCTGAAATGTCCCCAAAATGTCCCCAAATGTCCCCAAATGGCCCAAATGTCCTCAAAATGTCCCCAAATTGTCCCAAAATGTCCCAAAATGTCCCCAAATGTCCCCAAATATCCTCAAAATGTCCCCAAAATGTCCCCAAATGTCCCCAAATATCCTCAAAATGTCCCCAAAATGTCCCCAAATGTCCCCAAATGTCCCCAAAATGTCCCCAAATGGACCCAAAATGTCCCCAGGTGTCCCCAGGTGTCCCCAGGCTCCCCTCACCGGCCTCGATGGAGCCCGACCAGCGATCCACCATCTTCTGGATGACGATCTCGAACAGCTCCCCGTCCCTCAGCGCCCTGCGGCCCCAGAAACGGGGAAATTAACCCAAAAACGGGGAAAGGAACCCCGAAAATGGGGAAAGGAACCCCGAAAATGGGGAAATTGACCCCAAAAACGGGGAAAGGAACCCCGAAAATGGGGAAAGGAACCCCGAAAATGGGGAAAGGAACCCCAAAAACGGGGAAATTGACCCCAAAAACAGGGAAATTAACCCCAAAAACGGGGAAATTGACCCAAAAATGGGGAAATTGACCCAAAAATGGGGAAATTGACCCAAAAACGGGGAAATTGACCCCAAAAACGGGGAAAGTGACCCAAAAATGGGGAAATTGACCCAAAAATGGGGAAATTGACCCCAAAAATGGGGAAAGTGACCCAAAAACGGGGAAATTAACCCCAAAAACGGGGAAATTGACCCCAAAAATGGGGAAAGGAACCCCGAAAATGGGGAAATTGACCCAAAAACGGGGAAAGTGACCCAAAAACGGGGAAATTGACCCCAAAAACGGGGAAATTAACCCAAAAACGGGGAAATTGACCCCAAAAATGGGGAAATTGACCCAAAAACGGGGAAATTAACCCCAAAAACGGGGAAATTAACCCCGAAAATGGGGAAATTGACCCCAAAAACGGGGAAAGTGACCCAAAAATGGGGAAATTGACCCAAAAATGGGGAAATTGACCCAAAAATGGGGAAAGTGACCCAAAAAATGGGGAAAGTGACCCAAAAATGGGGAAATTGACCCAAAAATGGGGAAATTAACAGAAAAATGGGAAATAAACCCAAAAAATGGGGAATTAAACCCAAAAATGGGGAATTTTTTTTGGAATTCGGGAGATTTTTGGGTGGATTCTGGGATATTTTGGGACATTTTGGGATATTTGGGGATATTTTGGGTGGATTTTGGGATATTTTGGGATATTTTGGGATATTTTGGGGGGATTTTGGGATATTTTGGGATATTTTGGGATATTTTGGGGGGATTTTGGGATATTTTGGGATATTTTGGGATATTTTGGGATATTTTGGGTGGATTTTGGGATATTTTGGGATATTTTGGGATATTTTGGGGGGATTTTGGGATATTTTGGGATATTTTGGGATATTTTGGGGGGATTTTGGGATATTTTGGGATATTTTGGGATATTTTGGGGGGATTTTGGGATATTTTGGGATATTTTGGGATATTTTGGGATATTTTGGGATATTTTGGGATATTTTGGGATATTTTGGCTGGATTTTGGGATATTTTGGGATATTTTGGGTGGATTTTGGGATATTTTGGGTGGATTTTGGGATATTTTGGGATATTTTGGGTGGATTTTGGGATATTTTGGGATATTTT
Source organism: Cyanistes caeruleus (assembly GCF_971803275.1). Classification (NCBI taxonomy): domain Eukaryota; kingdom Metazoa; phylum Chordata; class Aves; order Passeriformes; family Paridae; genus Cyanistes; species Cyanistes caeruleus. Next base: position 989,184 of record NC_141738.1, read on the forward strand.
GGGATATTTTGGGATATTTTGGGATATTTTGGGATATTTTGGGATATTTTGGCTGGATTTTGGGATATTTTGGGATATTTTGGGTGGATTTTGGGATATTTTGGGATATTTTGGGTGGATTTTGGGTGGATTTTGGGATATTTTGGGATATTTTGGGATATTTTGGGATATTTTGGGATATTTTGGGTGGATTTTGGGATATTTTGGGTGGATTTTGGGATATTTTGGGATATTTTGGGTGGATTTTGGGACATTTTGGGATATTTTGGGATATTTTGGGTGGATTTTGGGACATTTTGGGATATTTTGGGATATTTTGGGTGGATTTTGGGATATTTTGGGATATTTTGGGATATTTTGGGATATTTTGGGTAGATTTTGGGATATTTTGGGTGGATTTTGGGATATTTTGGGTGGATTTTGGGATATTTTGGGGGTTTTTTTTGGGATGTCACGGCTCCAGGATGGAATTTTTTGGGAATTCCGGGGTTGGGTTTGGGTCAGATTTGGGTGATTTCAGTGGGGTTTTTTTGGGATTTCGGTATTTTCCCGATTCCAGGATGGATTTTTCTGGGAATTCCGGGGTTTTTGGGTGGATTTTGGGACATTTTGGGACATTTCGGGAAGGCTGACCGGTTGGAGATGACGATGGCGTCGTTGAACTCGGAGCGGCCGCTCCGGGGTTGGGTTTGGGTCAGATTTGGGTCAGATTTGGGTCAGATTTGGGTGATTTCAGTGGGGTTTTTTTGGGGATTTCACCATTCCAGGGTGGATTTTTTGGGGAATTCCGGGGTTTTTTTGGGAATTCTGGGGTTTTCGGGAACGCTGACCGGTTGGAGATGACGATGGCGTGGTTGAACTCGGAGCGGCCGCTCCGGGGTTGGATTTGGGTCAGGTTTGGGTGATTTTAGTGGGGTTTTTTTGGGATTTCACCATTCCAGGGTGGATTTTTTTGGGAATTCCGGGGTTTTTGGGATATTTTGGGACATTTTGGGACATTTCGGGATTGCTGACCGGTTGGAGATGACGATGGCGTCGTTGAACTCAGAGTGGCCGCTCCGGGGTTGGGTTTGGGTCAGATTTGGGTCAGGTTTGGGTGAGATTTGGGTGATTTCAGTGGGGTTTTTTTGGGATTTCACCATTCCAGGGTGGATTTTTTCCGGGATTTTGGGATTTTTGGGTGGATTTTGGGACATTTTGGGACATTTCGGGAAGGCTGACCGGTTGGAGATGACGATGGCGTCGCTGAACTCGGAGCGGCCGCTCCGGGGTTGGGTTTGGGGCAGGTTTGGGTCAGGTTTGGGTGATTTCAGTGGGGTTTTTTTGGGATTTCACCATTCCAGGATGGATTTTTTTGGGAATTCCGGGGTTTTTGGGATTGCTGACCGGTTGGAGATGACGATGGCGTCGTTGAACTCGGAGCGGCCGCTCCGGGGTTGGATTTGGGGCAGGTTTGGATCAGATTTGGGTCAGATTTGGGTGATTTCAGTGGGGTTTTTTTGGGGATTTCACCATTCCAGGGCGGATTTTTTTGGGAATTCCGGGGGTTTTTTGGGAATTCCGGGATTTTTGGGTGGATTTTGGGACACTTTGGGACATTTCGGGAAGGCTGACCGGTTGGAGATGACGATGGCGTCGTTGAACTCGGAGCGGCCGCTCCGGGGTTGGGTTTGGGTCAGATTTGGATGATTTTAGTGGGGTTTTTTTGGGAATTCCGGGGTTTTTGGGTGGATTTTGGGACATTTTGGGACATTTTGGGACATTTCGGGAAGGCTGACCGGTTGGAGATGACGATGGCGTCGTTGAACTCGGAGCGGCAGTTCTGGCGCAGCGCGGTGCGGCCGCCGTTGGTGATGACGGCGTTGGCGCCGTGCAGCCGGTGGAAGCGGAGGTCGCTCGGGGACGTCCCCGGGCTCTCGGGGCTGTCCCCGACGCTGTCACCGTCAGAGCCGTCCCCCAGCAGCGCCGCCACCTCTGCCGACGTCACACAACGTCCCCAAACGGCCCTCAAGGCCCCTCGGGTTGGGAGCGGTGTCCCCATGGCACCAATGTCCCCAAATGTCCCCAAAATGTCCCCAGAAACCCAAATGTCCCCAATGTCCCCATGGTCCCCAATGTCCCTAAAAATCCAAATGTCCCCAGAATCCCAAATGTCCCAAAATGTCCCCAAAATGTTCCCAATGTCCCCAACACCCCCAGTGTCCCCAGTGTCCCCCAATGTCACCAACCCCCTCTATGCCCTCAGTGTCCCCAATGTCCCCAACAATCCCAAAAGCCCAAAAACCCCCGATGTCCCCAATGTCCCCAATGTCCCCAAATCCTCCAGCGTCCCCAATGTCCCCAACACCCCCAATGTCCCCAATGTCCCCAATATCCCCAATGTCTCCCCAGTGCCCCCAATGTCCCCAGATGTCCCCAATGTCCCCAGTGTCCCCAATGTCCCCAATGTCCCCAGTGTCCCCAATGTCCCCCAATGTCCCCAATGTCCCCAATGTCCCCAATCCCCCCAATGTCCCCGATGTCCCCAATGTCCCCAATGTCCCCCAATGTCCCCAATGTCCCCCAATGTCCCCAATGTCCCCGATGTCCCCGATCCCCCCAATGTCCCCAACACCCCCAATGTCCCCAATCCCCCCAATGTCCCCCAGTGTCCCCAATGTCCCCAATGTCCCCCAGTGTCCCCAATGTCCTCTCAATGTCCCCAATGTCCCCAATGTCCCCAATGTCCCCAATGTCCCCAGTGTCCCCACCTCCCTCCTCCACGATGGTGGCCTGTGCCGCCTGTCCGTACAGGTCCTGACATGATGTCCCCAATGTCCCCAATGTCCCCAGGGTCCCCAAAATGTCCCCAATGTCCCCGATGTCCCCCAATCCCCCCAATCCCCCCAATGTCCCCAATGTCCCCAATCCCCCCAATGTCCCCAGTGTCCCCGATGTCCCCAGTGTCCCCAATGTCCTCTCAATGTCCCCAATGTCCCCAATGTCCCCAGTGTCCCCACCTCCCTCCTCCACGATGGTGGCCTGTGCCGCCTGTCCGTACAGGTCCACCACGGCGTAGACGTTGGCCGGGACGTTCCAGGCCGCGGGGCCCTGGGGGGCGCCGTTGACGAAGAAGTGCAGGGTCCCGTCGTCCCTGCGCACCACGCCCACCGTGTCCCCCGCCTGCGGGGACAGCGTCACCGGGGCGGGGCCGCCAGCGCCGCACGCGGCCACGACACGCCCGGAGTGCCTGAGGCGCACCTGGGACACCCTGACACACCTGGGACACCCTGACACACCCTGACACACCTGGGACACCCTGACACACCTGGGACACCCTGACACACCTGGGACACCCTGAAATACACCTGGGACACCCTGACACACCTGGGACACACCCTGAAATACACCCTGACACACCTGGGACACCCTGACACACCTGGGACACACCCTGAAATACACCTGGGACACCCTGACACACCTGGGACACCCTGACACACCTGGGACACCCTGACACACCTGGGACACACCTGGGACACCCTGACACACCTGGGACACCCTGAAATACACCTGGGACACCCTGAAATACACCCTGACACACCTGGGACACCCTGACATACACCTGGGACACACCTGGGACACCCTGACACACCTGGGACACCCTGACACACCTGGGACACCCTGACACACCCTGACACACCCTGACACACCTGGGACACCCTGACACACCTGGGACACCCTGACACACCCTGACATACACCTGGGACACCCTGACACACCTGGGACACCTGGGACACCTGGGACACCCTGACACACACCTGGGACACCCTGAAATACACCTGGGACACCCTGACACACCTGGGACACCCTGACACACCCTGACACACCCTGACACACACCTGGGACACCCTGACACACCTGGGACACCCTGACACACCTGGGACACCCTGACACACCTGGGACACCCTGACATACACCTGGGACACCCTGACACACACCTGACACACCCTGACACACCCTGACACACACCTGGGACACCCTGACACACCTGGGACACCCTGAAATACACCTGGGACACCCTGACACACCCTGACACACCCTGACACACCTGGGACACCCTGACACACCTGGGACACCCTGAAATACACCCTGACACACACCTGACACACCCTGACACACCCTGACACACCCTGACACACCTGGGACACCCTGACACACACCTGGGACACCCTGACACACCCTGACACACCCTGACACACCTGGGACACCCTGACACACCTGGGACACCCTGACACACCCTGACACACCTGGGACACCCTGACACACCTGGGACACCCTGACACACCCTGACACACCTGGGACACCCTGACACACCCTGACACACCTGGGACACCCTGACACACCCTGACATACACCTGGGACACCCTGACACACCTGGGACACCCTGACACACCTGATACACCCCTGTCACACCCCCTGTCACACCCCCTGTCACACCTGTCACACCTGTCACCCCCCCTGTCACACCCCTTGTCACACCTGTCACACCCCCTGTCACCCCCCCTGTCACACCCCCTGTCACACGCTGTCACACCTGACACACCTGTCACACCCCCTGTCACACCCCCTGTCACACCCCCTGTCACCCCTGTCACACCCCCTGTCACCCCTGTCACACCTGTCACACCTGTCACACCTGTCACACCCCCTGTCACACCTGTCACCCCTGTCACACCTGTCACACCCCCTGTCACACCCCTGTCACACCCCCTGTCACACCTGTCACACCCCCTGTCACACCTGTCACACCTGTCACACCTGTCACACCCCCTGTCACACCCCTGTCACACCCCCTGTCACACCCCTGTCACACCCCGTCACACCCCCTGTCACACCCCTGTCACACCCCTGTCACACCCCCTGTCACACCTGTCACACCCCCTGTCACCCCTGTCACACCCCTGTCACACCCCTGTCACACCTGTCACACCCCCTGTCACACCCTCTGTCACACCCCCTGTCACACCCCCTGTCACACCCCCTGTCACACCCCCTGTCACACCCCTGTCACACCCCTGTCACACCCCTGTCACACCTGTCACACCCCCTGTCACCCCTGTCACACCCCCTGTCACACCCCCTGTCACACCCCCTGTCACCCCTGTCACACCCCCTGTCACACCCCCTGTCACACCCCCTGTCACCCCTGTCACCCCTGTCACACCCCCTGTCACACCCCCTGTCACCCCTGTCACACCCCCTGTCACACCCCCTGTCACACCCCCTGTCACACCCCCTGTCACACCCCCTGTCACCCCTGTCACCCCTGTCACACCCCCTGTCACCCCTGTCACACCCCTGTCACACCCCCTGTCACACCTGTCACACCTGTCACACCCCCTGTCACACCCCCTGTCACACCCCCTGTCACACCCCCTGTCACACCCCCTGTCACACCCCGTCACACCCCCTGTCACACCCCCTGTCACAGTCACACCCCCTGTCACACCCCCTGTCACACCCCCTGTCACACGCTGTCACACCCCCTGTCACACCCCCTGTCACACGCTGTCACACCCCCTGTCACACCTGTCACCCCTGTCACACCCCCTGTCACACCCCTGTCACACCTGACACACCTGACACACCCCCTGTCACACCCCCTGTCACACCTGTCACACCCCCTGTCACACCTCCTGTCACCCCTGTCACACCCCCTGTCACACCCCCTGTCACACCCCCTGTCACCCCTGTCACACCCCCTGTCACACCTGTCACACCCCTGTCACCCCCGTCACACCCCCTGTCACACCCCCTGTCACACCCCCTGTCACCCCCGTCACACCCCCTGTCACACCCCCTGTCACACCCCCTGTCACCCCTGTCACACCCCCTGTCACACCCCTGTCACACCCCTGTCACACCTGTCACACAGTCACACCCCCTGTCACACCTGTCACACCTGTCACCCCTGTCACACCCCCTGTCACACCCCTGTCACACCCCTGTCACACCCCCTGTCACACCCCTGTCACACCCCTGTCACACCTGTCACACCCCCTGTCACACCCCCTGTCACACAGTCACACCCCTGTCACACCCCTGTCACACCCCTGTCACACCTGTCACACCCCCTGTCACACCCCCTGTCACACAGTCACACCCCCTGTCACACCTGACACACCTGTCACACGCTGTCACACCCCCTGTCACACCCTGTCACACCCCCTGCCCCGCCCCCGCCCCGCCCCGCACACCTTGAGCCGGTCCAGGTTGTGTCCGTACTCGTCCAGCACGGTGGTGCCGTTGTGCATCACCCCGTTCCCCGTCATCATCCACGTGCCTGGGGACATTGGGGACAGCGTTGGGGACAGTGGGGACAGTGGGGACAGTGGGGACAGCGTTGGGGACATTGGGGACAGTGGGGACATTGGGGACAGCGTTGGGGACATTGGGGACAGTGGGGACAGTGGGGACAGTGGGGACAGCGTTGGGGACATTGGGGACAGTGGGGACATTGGGGGACATTGGGGACATTGGGGGGGCGTTGGGGACATTGGGGACATTGGGGACATTGGGGGGACATCGGGGACATTGGGGACATTGGGGACATTGGGGGACATTGGGGACATTGGGGGGACATTGGGGGGACATTGGGAATTGTCACCTCAGGGACACACCTGAGCGCAGGTTGGTCATGGTGGGGTTGGGATGGTGACACAGGTGACACAGGGAGGTGACACAGGTGACACAGTGACACACCTGAGCGCAGGTTGGTCATGGTGGGGTTGGGATGGTGACACAGGGAGGTGACACAGGTGACACAGGTGACACAGGTGACACAGGTGACACACCTGAGCGCAGGTTGGTCATGGTGGGGTTGGGATGGTGACACAGGGAGGTGACACAGGTGACAGGTGACACACCTGAGCGCAGGTTGGTCATGGTGGGGTTGGGATGGTGACACACAGGTGACACAGGTGACACACAGGTGACACAGGGAGGTGACACAGTGACACACCTGAGCGCAGGTTGGTCATGGTGGGGTTGGGATGGTGACACAGGGAGGTGACACAGGTGACACAGGTGACACAGGTGACACAGGGAGGTGACACAGGTGACACAGGTGACACAGGTGACACAGGGAGGTGACACAGGTGACACAGGTGACACAGGTGACACAGGGAGGTGACACAGTGACACACCTGAGCGCAGGTTGGTCATGGTGGGGTTGGGATGGTGACACAGGGAGGTGACACAGGTGACAGGTGACACACCTGAGCGCAGGTTGGTCATGGTGGGGTTGGGATGGTGACACAGGGAGGTGACACAGGTGACACACAGGTGACAGGTGACACACCTGAGCGCAGGTTGGTCATGGTGGATGGCAGCTGCAGGTAGGCGGGGTTGTGGGTGGTGACGCCGATCTCGATGGACCCCGCCCACTTGTCCACCATCTTGTCCAGCCGCACCTGGAACAGCTCGTTGTCCCCCAGGGGCCGCGCACTCAGCACCACGCCGTGGTTAAAGTCATCGGTGGCACTGGGGACAGCGGGGACAGCCGGGACGTTGGGGACAGTGGGGACAGCCGGGGCGTTGGGGACAGTGGGGACGTTGGGGACAGCGGGGACAGCGGGGACATTGGGGACAGTGGGGACAGTGGGGACAGCGGGGACAGCGGGGACGTTGGGGACAGTGGGGACAGCCGGGGCGTTGGGGACAGCAGGGACAGTGGGGGAACATTGGGGACATTGGGGACATTTGGGACATCGGGGACATTGGGGACATTGGGGGGATTGGGAACATTGGGGGGACATTGGGGACATTGGGGACATTGGGGGACATTGGGGGACATTGGGGACATTGGGGACATTGGGACATTGGGGACATTGGGAAACATTGGGGGGACATTGGGGGACATTGGGGGACATTGGGGGACATTGGGGACATTGGGGGGACATTGGGGACATTGGGGACATTGGGGATATTGGGGGACATTGGGGACATTGGGGACACGGCAGCACCGCGTGTCCCTCGCTGGCACCCATCCCCCGATGTCCCCATGACCCTCACATCCCCTCAATGCCCCTGGTGTCCCCAGTGTCCCCAATCCTGAATGTCCCCAATGTGTCCCCAGTGTCCCCCAATGTCCCCAACGTCCCCAGTGTCCCCGGTGTCCCCAATGTCCCCAATGTCCCCAGTGTCCCCATGGTCACTCACTGTGGCCGCAGCGCCGTCCGGCCCTCGTTGGCCACGGTGTCCCCAATGTCCCCCCAATGTCCCCAATGTCCCCAATTTCCCCCCAATGTCCCCAATGTCCCCAATGTCCCCCCAATGTCCCCAATGTCCCCCCAATGTCCCCAATGTCCCCCCAATGTCCCCAATGTCCCCAATCCCCCCAATGTCCCCAATGTCCCCAATGTCCCCGCTGTCCCCAATATCCCCAATGTCCCCAATGTCCCCAATGTCCCCGCTGTCCCCAATGTCCCCAATGTCCCCAGTGTCCCCAGTGTCCCCATGGTCACTCACTGTGGCCGCAGCGCTGTCCGGCCCTCGTTGACCACGGTGTCCCCAATGTCCCCAATGTCCCCAATCCCCTCAATGTCCCCAATGTCCCCAATGTCCCCAATGTCCCCAATCCCCTCAATGTCCCCAATGTCCCCAATGTCCCCCAGTGTCCCCAATCCCCTCAGTGTCCCCAATGTCCCCGCTGTCCCCAATGTCCCCGCTGTCCCCAATGTCCCCAGTGTCCCCATGGTCACTCACTGTGGCCGCAGCGCTGTCCGGCCCTCGTTGACCACGGTGTCCCCAGTGTCCCCAATGCCCCCAATGTCCCCGCTGTCCCCAATGTCCCCAATGTCCCCGTGTCCCCGTGGTCACTCACTGTGGCCGCAGCGCTGTCCGGCCCTCGTTGACCACGGCCGCCTTCTGGCCGCAGTTGGGGTGGAAGAGCAGGCGCGGGGGCGGGGCGGGGGCGGGGCCGGGGGCGGGGCCGGGGGCGGGGCCGGGCGGCCGCCGCGGTGTCCCCAGGGTCCCCTCGGGTGACAGCGCGCGCAGGATGGCGTTGTTGCGGCGCAGGCGGTCGCTGTGGTTGTGGTTGTGCACGATTGTCACCTTCACCGCCATCCCGTACAGGTCCACCACGCCGTACACCAGCTGCGGCGTCAGCGTGGTCGCCACGCCTGCGGGGACACGGGACAGCGCGGGGACATGGGGGGACACCAGGGGACACGGGACAGCAGGGGACATGGGGGGACATGGGGACACGGGACAGCGCGGGGACATGGGGGGACATGGGGACACGGGACAGCGCGGGGACATGGGGACACCGGGGGACACGGGACAGCGGGGACACGGGACAGCGCGGGGACATGGGGGGACATCGTGGGGACACGGGACAGCGCGGGGACACGGGACAGCGCGGGGACATCATGGGGACACCGGGGGACACGGGACAGCGCGGGGACATGGGGGGACATGGGGACACGGGACAGCGCGGGGACATGGGGGGACACCAGGGGACACGGGACAGCGCGGGGACATGGGGGGACACCGGGGGGACACGGGACAGCGGGGACACGGGACAGCGCGGGGACATGGGGACACCGGGGGACACGGGACAGCGGGGGAACATGGGGACACCGGGGGGACAGCGGGACAGCAGGGGGACATGGGGACATGGGGGGACAGCAGGGGGACATGGGGGGACACCGGGGGGACACCGGGGGGACATGGGGGGACAGCGGGGGGACAGCGGGGGGACAGCATGGGGACAGCGTGGGGACATGGGGGGACATGGGGACACCGGGGGAACATGGGGGGACATGGGGACACCGTGGGGACACCGCAGGGACACCGTGGGGACATGGGGACATGGGGGGACATGGGGATACCGGGGGGACAACGTGGGGACACTGTGGGGACACGGAGGGGACATGGTGGGGACACAGCCTTGGGGGAGATTCTGGGGCTTTCGGACCCGATTTTGGGGGTTTTGGGGGTGATTTGAGATAATTTTGGGGTGATTTTGGGGTGATTCCGGGTGATTTTGGGGTGATTTTGGGGATGATTCTGGGTGATTTTGGGTGATTTAGGTAGTTTTGGGGTGATTTTGGATGATTGTGGGGTAATTCTGGGTGATTTTGGGGCGATTTTGGGTGATTTTGGGGTGATTTAGATGATTTTGGGTGATTTTGGGTGATTTTGGGGTGATTTTGGGGTGATTTTGGGGTGATTTGGGTGATTTTGGGGTGATTCTGGGGTAATTTTGGGATGATTTCGGTGATTTGGATGGTTTTGGGGTGATTCTGGGATGATTTTGGTGGTTTTGGGGGTGATCAGGTGATTTTGGATGAATTGGGATGATTTTGGGGTAATTTTGGATGATTTGGGGTGACTTGAGGTGATTGATTTGGGTGATTTGGACGTTTTTGGGATGATTTTGGGGTGATTTTGGGGTGATTTTGGATGATTTTGGGGTCATTTTGGGGTGATTTAGGGGTGATTTAGGTGTTTTTGGGATGATTTTGGGGTGATTTTGGGTGATTTGGGTGGTTTTAGGGTGGTTTGGGATGATTTGGAGGTTTTGGGGTGATTTTGGGATGATTTGGGTGATTTTGGGGTGATTTTGGGTGATTTAGGTAGTTTTGGGGTGATTTTGGGATGATTTGGGTGATTTTGGATGATTTTGGGGTGATTTGAGATGATTTTGGGAGATTTTGGGATGATTTGGATGATTTTGGGGTGATTTTGGATGATTTTTGGGGTGATTTTGGGATGATTTGGGTGATTTTGGGGTGATTCCGGGTGATTTTGGGGTGATTTTGGGGTGATTTTGGGGTGATTTTGGATGATTTTTGGGTGATTTTGGGATGATTTGGGTGATTTTGGGGTGATTCCGGGTGATTTTGGGGTGATTTTGGGGTGATTTTGGGATGATTTGGGTGATTTTGGGGTGATTCTGGGTGATTTTGGGGTGATTCCGGGTGATTTTGGGGCCGTACCTTGGTCCACGCCGTTGATGTAGAAGTGCAGGGCGTTGTTGGCCTTGCGGGTCAGGCCGATGTGATCCCCCTCCTGCGGGGACAGAGGTGTCACAGGGAGCCCCAAAACCCCCGGGATTCACCCCAAAAACGCCGGGATTCACCCCAAAAACACCGGGATTCACCCCAAAACCCCCGGGGATCACCCCAAAAACACCGGGATTCACCCCAAAACCCACAGGGAGCCCCAAAACCCCCGGGATTCACCCCAAAACCGCCAGGATTCACCCCAAAACCCACAGGGAGCCCCAAAACCTCCAGGATTCACCCCAAAACCCCCGGGATTCACCCCAAAACCCACAGGGAGCCCCAAAACTGCCGGGATTCACCCCAAAACCCCCAGGGAGCCCCAAAACCGCCGGGATTCACCCCAAAACCCCCGGGATTCACCCCAAAAACGCTGGAATTCACCCCAAAACCCCTGGAAGAATTCGGGGGTCCCGTGGGTGAATTTTGGGTGGATTTTGGGTGCATTTTGGGTGGATTTTGGGTGGATTTTGGGTGAATTTTGGGTGGATTTTGGGTGGATTTTGGGTAAATTTTGGGTGGATTTGGGGTGAATTTTGGGTGGATTTTGGGTTAATTTTGGGTTAATTTTGGGTTAATTTTGGGTGGATTTTGGGTGGATTTTGGGTGAATTTGGGGTTAATTTGGGGTGGATTTTGAGTGGATTTTGGGAGGATTTTGGGTGAATTTTGGGTGGATTTTGGGTGAATTTTGGGGGATTTTGGGTGAATTTTGGGTGGATTTTGGGTGAATTTTGCGTGGATTTTGGGTGAATTTTAAGACTCAAAAATAAAAAAAAATCCGTGAAATCATCCCAATTTCTGATCCATAAATGGAATTTTTTGGGGGATTTTTTAGGGATTTTTGGGATTTTGGGGTGTCCCGAACTCCCCCCGATTTTGGGGCGCCCGGAGCTGATTTTGGGGGTCCCGAGGGTGAATTTTGGGGTGATTTGGGTGGATTTTGGGTGAATTTTGGGTGGATTTTTGGGTGGATTTTGTGTGGATTTTGGGTGAATTTTGGGTGAATTTTGGGGGTCCCGAGGGTTAATTTTGGGTGAATTTTGGGTGAATTTGGGGAGATTTTAGGACTCAAAAATAAAAAAAATTCCATGAAATCACCCCAATTTCTGATCCATAAATGGAATTTTTTGGGGGATTTTTTAGGGATTTTTGGGATTTTGGGGTGTCCCGAACTCCCCCCGATTTTGGGGCGCCCGGAGCTGATTTTGGGGGTCCCGAGGGTGAATTTTGGGGTGATTTGGGTGGATTTTGGGTGAATTTGGGTTAATTTGGGGTGGATTTTGGGTGAATTTTGGGTGGATTTTGGGTGAATTTTGGGTGGATTTGGGGTGAATTTTGGGTGAATTTTGGGTGAATTTGGGGTTAATTTGGGTGGATTTTGGGTGGATTTTGCATGGATTTTTTTGGGTGAATTTTGGGTGGATTTTGGGTGAATTTTGGGTGGATTTTGGGTGGATTTTGGGTGAAGTTTGGGTGAATTTTAGGTGGATTTTGGGTGGATTTTGGGTGAATTTGGGGAGATTTTAGGACTCAAAAATAAAAAAAAATCCATGAAATCACCCCAATTTCTGATCCATAAATGGAATTTTTTGGGGGATTTTTTAGGGATTTTTGGGATTTTGGGGTGTCCCGAACTCCCCCCGATTTTGGGGCGCCCGGAGCTGATTTTGGGGGTCCCGAGAGTGAATTTTGGGGTGATTTGGGGGGATTTTGGGTGAATTTGGGTTAATTTGGGGTGGATTTTGGGTGGATTTTGGGTGAATTTTGGGTGGATTTTGGGTGGATTTTGGGTGGATTTGGGGTGAATTTGGGGTGGATTTGGGGTGGATTTTGAGTGGATTTTGCGTGGATTTTGGGTGGATTTGGGGTGAATTTTGCGTGGATTTTGGGTGAATTTTGGGTGAATTTTGGGTGAATTTTAGGTGGATTTTGGGTGGATTTTGGGTGAATTTGGGGAGATTTTAGGACTCAAAAATAAAAAAAAATCCGTGAAATCATCCCAATTTCTGATCCATAAATGGAATTTTTTGGGGGATTTTTTAGGGATTTTTGGGATTTTGGGGTGCCCCGAACTCCCCCCGATTTTGGGGCGCCCGGAGCTGATTTTGGGGGTCCCGAGGGTGAATTTTGGGGTGATTTGGGGGGATTTTGGGGCTCACCTGCAGCTCGTCCAGGCTGAACTCGCAGTACTCCCGGCGCGTCCCTTTGCCGTTGGTCAGGATCCCGCAGCCGCTCATCATGATCGTCCCTGCCACAAACCAAAATTTGGGGCTTTTTCCAGGGATTTTGGGGCTTTTCCCAAAATTTTGGAGTTTCCCCAAAAACCCTGCTGGGATTTTCCAGGGTTTTTGGGGTTCCTTGAGGCATTTTTTCCTGGATTTTAAGGGGTTTTTTATGCTAAAATCGGGGATTTTTGGGGTTTGTTTTGCCAAAATTTTTAAGTTTAATTTTCCCAAAATTTCAAGATTTTTTTCCTAGGATTTCAGGGAATTTTTCCTGGAATTTTGGGAGATTTTTCCCAAGATTTTGGGTGATTTTTCCTGGAATTTTGGGAGATTTTTCCTGGGATTTCAGGGGAATTTTTCCTGGGATTTCAGGGGAATTTTTCCCGGGATTTTTGGGGAATTTTTCCCAGAATTTTGGGAGATTTTTCCCGGGATTTCGGGAGATTTTTCCTGGGATTTTTGAAGATTTTTCCTGGGATTTTGGGAGATTTTTCCTGGGATTTTTCCCGGAATTTTGGGAGCTTTTTCCTGGGATTTTTGGGGGATTTTTCCCAGGATTTCAAGGAATTTTTCCGGTGATTTTTGGGGAATTTTTCCCGGGGTTTTTGGGGGATTTTTCCCAGGATTTCAGGGAATTTTTCCGGTGGTTTTTTGGGAATTTTTCCTGGGGTTTTGTGGGAATTTTTCCCAGGATTTCAGGGAATTTTCCCCGCAGTTTCTGGCTGTTTTTCCCGTGGTTTTTGGCTGTTTTCCCCGCAGTTTTTGGCCGTTTTTCCCATTGTTTTGGGGTGTTTTTCCTGGTGTTTTTGGGTGTTTTTTCCCGCGGTTTTTGGCTGTTTTTCCCAGGATTTCTGGGTGTTTTTCCCGTGGTTTTGGGTGTTTTTCCCTGTGGTTTTTGGCTGTTTTTCCCGGTGTTTTTGGGTGTTTTTCCCGTTGTTTTTGGCTGTTTTTCCCCGTGGTTTTGGGGTGTTTTTCCCGTTGTTTTTGGCTGTTTTTCCCGTGGTTTTTGGGTGTTTTCCCCGTGGTTTTTGGGTGTTTTTCCCGTTGTTTTTGGGTGTTTTTCCTGTTGTTTTCGGCTGTTTTCCCCGCGGTTTTGGGGTGTTTTTCCCGTTGTTTTGGGCTGTTTTTTCCCGCAGTTTGTGGCTGTTTTTCCCGGTGTTTTTGACTGTTTTTCCCGGTGTTTTTGGGTGTTTTTCCCGTTGTTTTGGGGTGTTTTTCCTGTTGTTTTTGGCTGTTTTTCCCGGTGTTTTGGGGTGTTTTTCCTGTTGTTTTTTGCTGTTTTTCCCCACGGTTTTTGGCTGTTTTTCCCGATGTTTGTGGCTGTTTTTCCTGCAGGTTTTGGCTGTTTTTCCCGCTGTTTTTGGCTGTTTTCCCCGTGGTTTTGGGGTGTTTTTCCCGGTGTTTTGGGGTGTTTTTCCCATGGTTTTGGGGGTATTTTTCCCGTTGTTTTGGGGTGTTTTTCCCAGGATTTCTGGGTGTTTTTCCCGGTGTTTTGGATTGTTTTCCCCGCGGTTTTTGGCTGTTTTCCCCGCGGTTTTTGGCTGTTTTCCCCGCGGTTTTTGGGTGTTCTTCCCGCAGTTTTTGGCTGTTTTCCCCGCGGTTTTTGGGTGTTTTCCCCGGTGTTTTTGGGTGTTTTTCCCGTTGTTTTTGGCTGTTTTTCCCGTTGTTTTTGGCTGTTTTCCCCGCGGTTTTTGGCTGTTTTTCCCGTGGTTTTTGGCTGTTTTTCCCGTGGTTTTGGGTGTTTTTCCTGTTGTTTTTGGCTGTTTTTCCCCACGGTTTTTGGCTGTTTTTCCCGCTGTTTTTGGCTGTTTTTCCCGTGGTTTTGGGGGTATTTTTCCCGTTGTTTTGGGGTGTTTTTCCCAGGATTTCTGGGTGTTTTCCCGGTGTTTTGGATTGTTTTCCCCGCGGTTTTTGGCTGTTTTCCCCGCGGTTTTTGGCTGTTTTCCCCGGTGTTTTTGGCTGTTTTTCCCGCGGTTTTTGGGGTGTTTTTCCCGCCGTTTTTGGCTGTTTTCCCCGTGGTTTTTGGCTGTTTTCCCGTTGTTTTTGGGTGTTTTCCCTGCGGTTTTTGGCTGTTTTTCCCCGGTGTTTTTGGCTGTTTTTCCCGCCGTTTTTGGCTGTTTTCCCCGGTGTTTTGGGGTGTTTTTTCCCGCAGTTTTTGGCTGTTTTCCCCGCGGTTTTTGGGGTGTTTTTCCCGCGGTTTTTGGCTGTTTTCCCCGTGGTTTTGGGGTGTTTTCCCGGTGTTTTTGGGTGTTTTTCCCGTTGTTTTTGGGGTGTTTTTCCCGCAGTTTTTGGCTGTTTTTCCCGCGGTTTTTGGCTGTTTTCCCCGGGGTTTTGGGGGTGTTTTTTCCCGCGGTTTTTGGGGAATTTTTCCCAGGATTTCAGGGAATTTTCCCGTTGTTTTTGGCTGTTTTCCCCGGTGTTTTGGGGTGTTTTTCCCAGTGTTTTTGGGTGTTTTCCCCGTTGTTTTGGGTGTTTTCCCCGGTGTTTTGGGGTGTTTTTTCCCGCGGTTTTTGGCTGTTTTCCCCAGTGTTTTTGGCTGTTTTCCCCATTGTTTTGGGGTGTTTTCCCGGTGTTTTGGGGCTCACCTGAGCGCAGGTTGGTCATGGTGGCCGGGTACTCCAGGCTGTTGGGGTTGTGGGCGGTGACCCCGATCTCGATGGACCCCGACCATTTGTCCACCAGTTTGTCAATGCGGATCTGGGGGGGTCAGGAGGGGGGTCAGGACACCCCAAAAAACCCCAAAAAACACCCCCAAAAAATCCACAAAAACACAAATAAAACATCCCACCAAAAATCCCACAAAAAACCAAAAAAAATTCCCCAAAAAACCCAACAAAACCCCCGAAAAAAACCCTAAAAAAACCCCAAAATAACAAAAAAAATCTCTCAAAGAATCCCCAAGAAAATCCCAAAAAACTCCAAACAAAACCCCACAAAAAAACCCACGAAAAACAAAATAAAAATAACTCAAACCCCAAAATAACAAAAAGAAGCTCCCAGAAAACCCCACAAAAAAAACAAATAAAAAAAACCCAAAACAAACCCCAAAACAACCAAAAAACCCCTCAAAAAAGGGCCTCAAGAAACCAAAAAAACCCCACAAAAAACCAGATAAGAAAAAACTCAAAAAAACCCAAAAAACACCCTAAAAAAACCCAAAAAAACCCTAAAAAAAACCCAAAAATAGCCTAAAAAACCCTAAAAATTCCCCCCAAAAATCCAAAAAATTCCGTAAAACCCAGAAAAAGCCCCCAAAAAATCCCAGAAAATTCCCCAAAAATCCCAAAATTTTCAAATTCCTACCTGGAATATCTCCCCATCCCTCAGGGCTCTGGTGCTCAGCACCACGCCGTTGTTGAACTCGTCCAGCGACCGCCACATCCCAAAATCCCCCCCAAAAAATCCCAGAAAAATAAAAAAAAATCCAAAAAATCCCAGAAAATTCCAGAAAAATCCCAAAATTTTCAAATTCCTACCTGGAATATCTCCCCATCCCTCAGGGCTCTGGTGCTCAGCACCACGCCGTTGTTGAACTCGTCCAGTGACCGCCACATCCCAAAATCCCACCCAAAGAATCCCAGAAAAACCAAAAAAAATCCAAAAAATCCCAGAAAATTCCAGAAAAATCCCCAAAAAAATTCAAAAAAAATCCCCAAAAATTCCCCAAAATCCCAGAATTCCCACCTCAAACATCTCTCCAATCCTCAGGGCTCTGGTGCTCAGCACCACGCCGTTGTTGAACTCATCCAGTGACCACCACGGCCCAAAATCCCCCCCAAAAAATCCCAGAAAAATAAAAAAAAAAATTCCAAAAAATCCCAGAAAAAATCCAGAAAAATTCCCAAAAATTCCCAAAAATTCCCAAAAGTCTCAAATTCCTACCTGGAATATCTCCCCAATCCTCAGGGCTCTGGTGCTCAGCACCACGCCGTTGTTGAACTCGTCCAGTGACCACCATGGCCCAAAATCCCACCCAAAAAATCCCAGAAAAATAAAAAAAAAATCCAAAAAATCCCAGAAAAAATCCAGAAAAATTGCCAAAAAATTCCCAAAAAATTCCCAAAAATTCCCCAAAATCCCAGAATTCCCACTTCAAACATCTCCCCAATCCCTCAGGGCTCTGGTGCTCAGCACCACGCCGTTGTTGAACTCGTCCAGCAACCGCCACATCCCAAAATCCCCCCCAAAAAATCCCAGAAAAATAAAAAAAAATCCAAAAAATCCCAGAAAAAATCCAGAAAAATTCCCAAAAATTCCCCAAAATTCCCAAAAGTCTCAAATTCCTACCTGGAATATCTCCCCATCCCTCAGGGCTCTGGTGCTCAGCACCACGCCGTTGTTGAACTCATCCAGCGACCTCCACATCCCAAAATCCCCCCCAAAAAATCCCATAAAAACCAAAAAAAAATCCAAAAAATCCCAGAAAAAATCCAGAAAAATTGCCAAAAAAATCCCAAAAATCCCCCAAAATCCCAGAACTCCCACCTCGAACATCTCCCCGTCCCTGAGGGGCCGGTTGGTCAGCACCACGCCGTTGTTGAACTCGTCCAGCGGCCGCCGCCTCTCGGCCGTTTTGTGGCCGTTGCTGAGTTTGATGAGGGCCCCGCACTTCTCGTGGAACAGCAGCGCCTCGTTGGTCAGGGACGGGGCTGGAATGGGGCAAAACCAGCAGGAATTGGGAAAAACCCACGGGAATCCAGCGGGGAGGGGGAAAACGGGGAGGAAAAAGGGCAAAAAATGGGGCGGGGAGGGTGAAAAATGAGTCTGAAACCACAAAAGTGGTGGGAAGACACCCAAAAAATCAACCTGATACCCCAAAAATGGGGAAAACAGCCCAAAAATGTGTTAAAGACTCCAAAAAAGGGGCAAAACCACCCCAAAATGGAGAAAAGGGCCCCAAAAATGGGCCCCAGATGCCCCCAAATCCCATCTGTCAATCATGGGGGGGTGGAAGACCACTAGCCCCGCCCCTTGGTTGGCCACTCCCCCACGTGACCACACCCCTTTATGAGACCACGCCCCCTTTCAGCCTTCCCGATTTAATTGAAATCCCATTTATCACATTAAGCCCCGCCCCTTTGGGTTTGGCCACGCCCACAACAAAGCCACATCTCTCAATGGCTCATTAGCATAAAGGGGCGTGGCTTGTTCCAGCCACAGCCACATGTTTTGGTTCATTAGCATAAACAGGCATGGTTTGCCCCTCTTATAGTCACATGGTTGGGTTCATTAGCATAAAAGGGCGTGGTTTGCCATGGACACAGCCACGTGCATGAGTTCATTATCATAAAGGGGTGTGGCTTGTCCCTATTATAACCACATGTGTGGGTTCATTAGCATAAAGGGGCATGGTTTGTCCCTGTTATAGTCACATGGTTGGGTTCATTAGCATAAAGGGGCATGGTTTGCTTTGGTAACACCCCCAAGTGTGGGTTCATTAGCATAAAGAGGCGTGGTTTGTTATGGTAACACCCCCAAGTGTGGGTTCATTAGCATAAAGAAGTATGGTTTGTTATGGTAACACCCCCATGTGTGAGTTCATTAGCATAAAGGGGCGTGGTTTCCCGCTCTGGCCCCACCCCCAGCACTTACTGCCCCCTGGTGGCTCCAGGCTGTCGGGGAATTTGTCCGGGCGGGGCTGGGGCGGGGCCCGGGGCGGGGCCGGGGGCAGCGCTGGGGGGTGGGGGAGGGGACATCGGTGACACCGGTGACCCCCAGACCACTCCCCGTCACCCCAAAATTGTCCCAAATCCCCCAAAATCCCCCGTCCTACATCCCAAATCCCCCCCAAATCCCCTTTCCCACCCCCTAAACCTCCCCCAAACCCCCCCAAATTCCCCCCAAACCCTTTAAACCCCCCAAAACCCCCCAAATCCCCTCTCTCACCCCCTAAACTACCCCCAAACGCCCTTTTCCCACCCCTTAAACACCCCCAAAACCCCTTAAACCCCCCCAAACCCCCTTTCCCACCCCCCAAAACGCCTTAAACCCCCCCAAATCCCTCCCAAAACCCCCAAAACCCCTTAATCACCCCCAAACCCCCTCTCTCTCCCCCTAAACCTCCCCCAAACCCCCTTTTCCCACCCCCTAAACACACCCAAAACTTCTTAAACCCCCCCAAAACCCCCAAATTTCTCCCAAACCCCCTCTCTCACCTCCTTAAACCTCCCCCAAACCCCATTTCCCACCCCCTAAACACCCCCCAAAACCCCTTAAACCCCCCAAATCCCTCCCAAAACCCCCCGAAACCCCCTATCCCACCCACCAAAACCCCTTAAACCCCCCAAAACCCTCCCAAACCTCCCCCAAACCCCCATTTCCCACCCCCTAAACACCCCCCAAAACCCCTTAAACCCCCCAAATCCCTCCCAAACCTCCCCCAAACCCCCTTTTCCCACCCCCTAAACACCTCCAAAACCCCTTAAACCCCCCAAATCCCTCCCAAACCTCCCCCAAGCCCCCTCTCTCACCCCCTAAACCTCCCCCAAACCCCCTTTTCCCACCCCCTAAACCCCTTAAACCCCCCCAAATCCCTCCCAAAACCCCGCAAATCCCCCCCAAACCCCCCCCAAACCCCCTCTCACACCCCCAAACCCCCTCTCTCACCCCGTAAACCTCCCCCAAACCCCATTTCCCACCCCCTAAACACCCCCAAATCCCTCCCAAAACCCCTCAAATCCCCCCCAAACCCCCTCTCTCACCCCCCAAACCTCCCCCATACCCCCTTTTCCCACCCCCTAAACACCCCCAAAACCCCTTAAACCCCCCCAAATCCCTCCCAAAACCCCTCAAACCCCCCCCAAACCTCCCCCAAACCCCCTTTTCCCACCCCCTAAACCCCCCCAAAACCCCTTAAACCCCCCCAAATCCCTCCCAAAACCCCTCAAACCCCCCCCAAACCCCCCCCAAACCCCCTCTCTCACCCCCCATCCCCTCCGCGGCCGCCGTCCCCTCCTCTCCTCCGTCCGCCCCGCGTCCGTCCCCGCGTCCGTCCGTCCCCGCGTCCGTCTCCGTGTCCAGCACGGTGACCTGGGTGCATTTCCCGTACAGATCCACCACGGCCCAGACGCGGGCGGGGATGCCGGCGGCCGCCACGCCGCAGTCGCGCCCGTTGACCCAGAGGCGCAGCTCGCCGCCGGCCGTGGCCTGCACGCCCACGCTGTCGCCCTCGGCCAGCGCGTCCAGGTCCGGCCCGAAATCCTCGCGCAGGGAGCGCCCGTCCCGCAGCACCGAGCAGCCCGAGACCACCCAGGAACCGCCCCGCAGCCCCGTGGCGCTGCTGGGGAACTCCAGCTCGGCCGGGTCCAGCGCGGTGACGCCCACCTCGATGGAGCCGCTCCACGAATTCACCTAAAAACATAAAAAACAGGGTTAAAATGGGTTAAAAATGGGATTTAAAGGGTTAAAAATGGGATTTATTGGGGTTTTGGCAGCCCCGTGGCGCTGCTGGGGAACTCCAGCTCGGCCGGGTCCAGCGCCGTGACGCCCACCTCGATGGAGCCGCTCCAGGAATTCACCTGAAAATGGGGAAAAATGGGGGGAAAATGGGATTTAAGGGGTTAAAAATGGGATTTAAAGGGTTAAAAATGGGATTTATGGAGTTGAAATGGTGTTTATGGGGTTAAAATGGGGAAAAATGGGTTAAAATGGGTTAAAAATGGGATTTAAATGGGTTAAAATGGGGTTTTTGGGGTGCTGGGGAACTCCAGCTCGGCCGGGTCCAGGGCGGTGACGCCGACCTCGATGGAGCCGCTCCAGGAATTCACCTGAAAATGGGGAAAAATGGGGGAAAAATGGGTTAAAATGGGATTTATTGGGGTTTTGGCAGCCCCGTGGCGCTGCTGGGGAACTCCAGCTCGGCCGGGTCCAGGGCGGTGACGCCCACCTCGATGGAGCCGCTCCAGGAATTCACCTGAAAACATAAAAAACAGGGAAAAAATGGGTTAAAAATGGGATTTATTGGGGTTTTTGGGGTGCTGGGGAACTCCAGCTCGGCCGGGTCCAGCGCCGTGACGCCCACCTCGATGGAGCCGCTCCAGGAATTCACCTGAAAATGGGGAAAAATGGGTTAAAATGGGGATAAAATGGGTTAAAATGGGGATAAAATGGGTTAAAATGGGTTAAAATGGGGTTTTTGGGGTGCTGGGGAACTCCAGCTCAGCCGGGTCCAGCGCCGTGACGCCGACCTCGATGGAGCCGCTCCAGGAATTCACCTGAAAATGGGGAAAAATGGGGGGAAAATGGGATTTAAAGGGTTAAAAATGTGATTTATGGAGTTGAAATGGTGTTTATGGGGTTAAAATGGGGATAAAATGGGTTAAAATGGGTTAAAATGGGGTTTTTGGGGGGCTGGGGAACTCCAGCTCGGCCGGGTCCAGGGCGGTGACGCCGACCTCGATGGAGCCGCTCCAGGAATTCACCTGAAAATGGGGAAAAATGGGATTTAAAGGGTTAAAAGTGGGATTTAAAGGGTTAAAAATGGGATTTATGGGGTTAAAAATGGGATTTGTGGGGTTAAAATGGGTTAAAATGGGGTTTTTGGGGTGCTGGGGAACCCCAGCTCAGCTCGGTGATGCCGACCTCGATGGAGCCGCTGCAGGAATTCACCTGGAAATGGGAAAAAATGGAGAAAAAATAGGGAAAAAACGAGATTTTAGAGTTAAAATGGGGTAAAAATGGGATTTTAGGGGGGTTTGGGGGTGCTGGGGAACCCCAGCTCAGCCGTCACTCCAACCTCGATGGAACAGCTCCAGGAATTCACCTAAAAATGGGAAAAAATGGGGAAAAAACAGAATAAAATGGGATTATGGGAGAATTTGGGGGGGTAAAATGGGGAGAAATGGGATTTAGGGGAGATTTTGGGGGGTAAAGTGGGGAAAAATGAGATTTAGGGGGTAAAAATGGGATAAAGTGGGGTAAAAATGGGATAAAATGGGGTAAAAATGGGATTTAGGAGATTAAAATGAGGTAAAGTGGAGTAAAAATGCGATTTGTGAGGTAAAACTGGCATCAAATTAGGTAAATAAGGGATAAAATGGGGTGAAATTGGGCTAAAAATGGGGTGAAAAATGGGGTGAAATTGGGATGAAAAAGGGGTGAAATTGGGGTGAAATTTGGATAAAGATAGGGTGAAATTGGGGTAAAAATGGGGTGAAATTGGGTGAAAATGAGGTGAAATCGGGGTGAAGTTGGGATAAAAATGGGGTGAAAATGGGATAAAAATGGGGTGAAGTTGGGGTGAAATTTGGGTGAAATTGGGGTGAAGTTGGGGATAAAAATAGGATAAAATTGGGATAAAAATGGGGTGAAGTTGGGGTGAAATTGGGGTAAAAATGGGTGAAAATGAGATGAAATCGGGGTGAAATTGGGATAAAAATGGGGTGAAATTGGGGTGAAATTGGGGTGAAATTGGGGTGAAATTGGGGTGAAATTGGGGTGAAATTTGGATAAAAATGGGGTGAAATTGGGGTAAAAATGGGATGAAAATGGGGTAAAAATGGAGTGAAATTGGGGTGAAATTGGGGTGACGTTGGGGTGACGTTGGGGATAAAAATGGGATAAAATTGGGATAAAATTGGGATAAAATTGGGATAAAATTGGGATAAAATTGGGATAAAAATGGGATAAAAATGGGATAAAAATGGGATAAAAATGGGGTGAAATTGGGGTGAAATTGGGATAAAAATGGGGTGAAATTGGGGTGAAGTTGGGGATAAAAATGGGATAAAATTGGGATAAAAATGGGGTGAAATTGGGGTGAAATTGGGGTGGAAATGGGGTGAAATTGGGGTGGAAATGGGGTGAAATTGGGGTGAAGTTGGGGTGGAAATGGGGTGAAAAGTCCCGGGAATTGGGGGATGGGGAAGTTTTGGGGGTCTCCAAATGATAAATTTGGGGTTCCGGGGGTTTGGGGGGTGCTGAGGGGGAAAAGGGGATTTGGGGACCCTCGGCTCCTCTGCTCCAGTTCCTCCCAGTGCTCCCAGTAGCTGCTCCAGTTCCTTCCCAGTCGCTCCCAGTATCCCCAGTCTCTCTTCCCAATGTCCTCAGTGGTCCCCAACCTTCTCCCAGTGCATCCCAGTCCTCCCAGTTCCCATCCCCAGTGTCACCAGTGTCCCCAGTTCTCCCAGTTCCCATCCCCAGTGTCACCAGTGCATCCCAGTCCTCCCAGTTCCCATCCCCAGTGTCACCAGTTCCCATCCCCAGTGTCACCAGTCCTCCCAGTTCCCATCCCCAGTGTCCCCAGTCCTCCCAGTTCCCATCCCCAGTGTCACCAGTTCCCATCCCCAGTGTCCCCAGTGCATCCCAGTTCCCATCCCCAGTGCATCCCAGTTCTCCCAGTTCCCATCCCCAGTGTCACCAGTGCATCCCAGTTCTCCCAGTTCCCATCCCCAGTGTCACCAGTGCATCCCAGTCCTCCCAGTTCCCATCCCCAGTGTCCCCAGTCCCTCCCAGTCCCTCCCAGTTCTCATCTCCAGTATCCACAGCCCATCCCAGTTCCCATCCCCAGGGTCCCCAGTCCCTTCCATCTCTTCATCTCTCCTCTCCCAGTCCCTCCCAGTTCTCATCCCCAGTATCCCCCAGTCCATCCCAGTCCTTCCCAGTGTCCCCAGTCCACTCCATCTCTTCAACTCTCCCAGTTCCCAATCCCAGTATCCCCAGTATCCCCAGTTCCCATCCCGTCTCTCCCAGTCCCCATCCCCAGCATCCCCCAGTCCATCCCAGTCCTCCCAGTTCCCAATCCCAGTGTCCCCAGTCTCTCCCAGTCTCCATCCCCAGTATCCCCCAGTCCTTCCCAGTCCATCCCAGTGTCCCCAGTTCACTTCATCTCTTCAACTCTCCTCTCCCATTCCTCATCCCCAGTGTCTCCCAGTCCATCCCAGTCCATCCCAGTCCTCCCAGTTCCGGGTGTCTCCAGTCCACTCCATCTCTTCATCTCTCCCAATTCCCAGTCCCAGTGTCCCCAGTCCTCCCAGTTTCCATCCCCAGTGTCCCCAGTCCCTCCCAGTCCTTCCAGTCCTCCCAGTTCCGGGTGTCCCCAGTCCACTCCATCTCTTCAACTCTCCCAGTTCCCAGTCCCAGTGTCCCCAGTATCCCCCAGTCTCTCCCAGTTTCCATCCCCAGTGTCCCCAGTCCCTCTCAGTCCCTGTCCCCAGTATCCCCCAGTCCATCCCAGTCCTCCCAGTTCTCCATCCCAGTCTCTCCCAGTATCCCCCAGTCCATCCCAGTCCCTGTCCCCAGTATCCCCCAGTCCCTCCCAGTCCTCCCAGTTCCAGTATCCCCCAGTATCCCCCAGTCTCTCCCGGTGCATCCCCGTTCCCTCTCCCTCACACTCTCCATCCTCTCCCCACCCCACCCACACCTCCCAGTCCCTCCCAGTCCCTCCCAGTCCCCCCAGTCCCCCCCTCACCTTCCTATCGATGCGCACGGTGAAGACTCGGCCGGGCCTCAGCGGCTCCCGGCTCAGCACCAGCCCGTGGTTGAACTCCTGGCCCGGCTGTGCCCTGGCGGCGCTGCGCCCGCCCTGGGACAGCGACACGAGGCGTCCGCAGCGCGGGTGCAGCTCCGGGGGCGGCCCCGGGGCTCCCCCCGAGGCTCCCCCCGAGGAGCCCCCGCCGGGCCCCGGCGCCGCCATCGCTCCGCGCCCGCCCCGGCCCGCCCCGCCCACCGCCACACGCTTTCGCGACCTTTCGCGACTTTTTCCGCCGCTTGCCGCGCTTGGCGGCGGAGCGGCGCGAATTCGGTTTGGAGCTCTCTCTTTCCGCCGCGTCCCACCGGAAAAACCTTTCCTCATCCCCTCCCCCTCTCCCGCTCCCTCTTGTGCCTCCTCCGCCTTTCTTGTCCTCCCTCACCCCGCTGGAGTTTTTCCCTTCCCCATTTTCGCTCCTGCAGCGCTTTACGGCAGCCCCCTCAGAGCCCCTTCCTCGCTTTACGGCGGCGCGGCGGGCGCGCCCCTCACACCCCTTCTTTGCTTTACGGCGGCGCGGCGGGCGCGCCCCTCACACCCCTTCCTCGCTTTACGGCTGGCGCCCCGGCAACGGTTGCCATGTGGACGGGCCCTGCCTGGCAACGGCGCTCATTAAGGAGCGGCGTTAATTACGGGCCGCGGGTAATTAGCGCCGGGGGGGGCCTCCAGGGGAGGGAAATAAAGCGGCAGCGAGGTGCTGATTGCTGGTACCGGGCGGTGGATGCGGTGTCGTGTCATTATTGCGGGTAATTAGCGGTAATTTGGGGGTAATTAGGAGTTAATTAATTACAGAGAGAGGAAGCGGTGCTGTCAGGGTCTGTCCTGAGCAGAGTTGCGTTGAAATTAATGTTAATTAGGATAATTAGGGGCATAATAGTGCTGCTCCCCTCACAAAATTCCCGCCAAAATTCCCCTCCCAATTCCCAAATTTCCTAAAAATCGCCCCCAAATCCCCCTCAAATCCCTCAAAATTCCACAATTTTCCCCCAAAATCCCCTCCCGTTTCCACAATCCCCTCAGATCTCCCCAAAATTCCCTCAATTCCCCCAAATTCTCCTTTAAATCGCCCCCAAATCCCGCCTAAATTCACCTCAATTCCTCCTCAAGCCCCCTCGAACCCCCAAATTCCCCCAAATTCCCCCAAAATCCCCCTCCCCATTTTCTCTTTTCCCCCTCCAACCCTTCCCGAACCCCCAAATCCCCAAATCGCCCCCCAAAAATCCCAAAATCCCCCTCCCCAACCCCCAAAACCCCCCAAGACCCCTCAAATCCCCCCGAACCCCTCAAATCCCACTCCTCACCCCTCAAATCCCCCAAAATCCTCCCCCAAAACCCCTCAAATCCCCCCAAACCCTCTCAGATCCCCCCTCCATCCCCCCAAATCCCCCCAAACCCCAAAAATCCCCCTCAAACCCCCTCAAATTCCCCCCAAAACCCCTCAAATCCCCCTTCCCACCCCAAAAATCCCCCTCAAATCCCCCCTCCATCCCCCCATAATCCTCCTCCTCACCCCTTAAATCCCCCCAGACCCCCTCAGATCACCCCAAATCCCCCTGCCCACCCCAAAAATCGCCCCCCGAACCCCCAAATCCCCCCCAAACCCCTTCAGATCCCACCTCCATCACCCCAAATCCCCCCAAACTCCAAAAATCCCCCTCAAACCCCCTCAAATCCCCCTCCCCACCCCTTTAAATCCCCCCAACCCTCTCAAATCCCCCCCAAAACTCCTCAAATCCCCCCTCCATCTCCCCAAATCCCCCCCAAACCCCAAAAATCCCCCTCAAATCCCCCCAAACCCCAAAAATCCCTCCCAAACCCCCCCAAATCCCCACTCCATTCCCCCAAATCCTCCTCCCCACCCCTTAAATCCCCCCCAAACCCCCTCAAATCCCCTCCAAACCCCCTCAAATCCCTCCAAACCCCCTCAAATCCCTCCAAACCCCCTCAAATCCCCTCCAAACCCCCTCAAATCCCCTCCAAAACCCCTCAAATCCCCCCAAAACCCCCTCAAATCCCTCCAAACCCCCTCAAATCCCCTCCAAAACCCCTCAAATCCCCCCAAAACCCCCTCAAATCCCTCCAAACCCCTCAAATCCCTCCAAACCCCCTCAAATCCCCTCCAAACCCCTCAAATCCCCTCCAAAACCCCCTCAAATCCCCTCCAAAACCCCCTCAAATCCCCTCCAAACCCCCTTAAATCCCCCCAAACCCCCTCAAATCCCCTCCAAACCCCTCAAATCCCCTCCAAAACCCCCTCAAATCCCCTCCAAACCCCCTCAAATCCCCCCAAACCCCCTCAAATCCCCCCAAAACCCCCTCAAATCCCTCCAAACCCCTCAAATCCCCTCCAAAACCCCTCAAATCCCCCCAAAACCCCCTCAAATCCCCTCCAAAACCCCCTCAAATCCCCCCAAACCCCCTCAAATCCCTCCAAAACCCCCTCAAATCCCCTCCAAACCCCCTCAAATCCCCCCAAAACCCCTCAAATCCCTCCAAACCCCCTCAAATCCCCTCCAAAACACCTCAAATCCCCCCCGAACCCCCAAATCCCCCCCGAACCCCCAAACCCTCCCCTTTTTCCCCCCCTCCCGGTCCCTCCCCGGGGCGGAGCCGGCCCGGCCCCGGCGGCGCCAGCCACGAGCCGGTACCGGCACGGCCCCGAGCCCGGGACCCCCAAATCCCCCCCGGGACCCCCAAATCCCTCCCCGGGATCCCCAAATCCCTCCCCGGGACCCCCCTAAAACCCCCCGGGACCCCCCTAAAACCCCCCGGGACCCCCAAATCCCCCCCGGGACCCCCAAATCCCTCCCCGGCACCCCCCAAAACCCCCCGGGACCCCCAAATCCCTCCCCGGGACCCCCAAATCCCCCCCGGGACCCCCAAATCCCTCCCCGGGACCCCCCAAAATCCCCCCCGGGATCCCCAAATCCCCCCCCGGGATCCCCAAATCCTCCCCGGGACCCCCCAAATCCCTCCCCGGGACCCCCAAATCCCCCCCGGGACCCCCCAAAATCCCCCCCGGGACCCCCCCCAGCCATGACGGTCAAGTTGGATTTCGAGGAGTGTCTGAGGGACTCGCCCTGGTTCAGGTACCCCAAAAACCCCCTCGGGACCCCAAAAACCCCCTTGGGACCCCAAAAACCCCCTCGGGACCCCCCAAAAACCCCCTTGGGACCCCAAAAACCCCCTCGGGACCCCTAAAAACCCCCTCGGGACCCCCAAAAACCCCCTCGGGACCCCCAAAAACCCCCTCAGGACCCCCAAAAACACCCCCGGGACCCCCAAAAACACCCCCGGGACCCCCAAAAACCCCCTCGGGACCCCCAAAAACACCCCTGGGACCCCCAAAAACCCCCTCGGGACCCCCAAAAACCCCCTCGGGACCCCCCCAAAGCCCCCCAGGGCTGGGACCCCTCCTCAGAACTCCTAAACCCCCCCCCCAGAACCCCCTAAAACTCCCCCAGGACCCCCAAAACCTTCCCAGGACCCCCCAAAATTCCCCCAGGGACCCCTCCCCCGGGCTGGGACCCCTCCCCAGGACCCCTAAGACCCCCTTGAGACCCCCAAAACCCCTCGGGACCCCCTAAAACTCCCCCAGGACCCCCCAAAAAGCCCCCCCCCCCGAGACTCCCAAAATCCCCCAGAACGCCCTAAAATTCCCCCCGGCGCCCCCCAAAACTCCCCCAAAATCACCCCAGGACCCTCTCGGGGACCCCCCCCCATTTTCTGGGACCCCCCCCCATTTTCTGGGACCCCCCCCCCATTTTCTGGGACCCCCCAAATTCCCCCCCCGCCCCTCCCCCCCCCCAGGTGCTGCGGCGGCGCCTCCGGAAGCGGCTCCGGAAAGGGGCCCCAAAAACCCCAAAACCGCCCCAAATCCGGCCCCACCCCCCCAGGAACCCCAAAAATCCCCCCAGGAACCCCAAAATCCCCCCAGGAACCCCAAAAATCCTCCCCAAATCCCCCCAGGAACCCCAAAAATCCTCCCCAAATCCCCCCAGGAACCTCAAAATCCCTCCCAAAATCCCCCCAGGAACCCCAAAATCCCTCCAGGAACCCCAAAAATCCCCCCAGGAACCCCAAAATTCCTCCCAAATCCCCCCAGGAACCCCAAAATCCCCCCAGGAACCCCAAAAATCCTCCCAAATCCCCCCAGGAACCCCAAAAATCCCCCCAGGAACCCCAAAAATCCCCCCAGGAACCCCAAAATTCCTCCCAAATCCCCCCAGGAACCCCAAAATCCCCCCAGGAACCCCAAAAATCCTCCCCAAATCCCCCCAGGAACCCCAAAAATCCTCCCCAAATCCCCCCAGGAACCCCAAAATCCCCCCAGGAACCCCAAAATCCTCCCCAAATCCCCCCAGGAACCCCAAAATCCCTCCCCAAATCCCCCCAGGACCCCCCCAAATCCCTCCAAGCTCCCCAAAATCCCCCCAGGACCCCCCAAATCCCCCCAGGACCCCCCAAATCCCCCAGGACCCCGCAAAATTCCCCCAAATCCCCCCCAAATCCCCCCCAGGACCCCCCCAAATCCCCCCTGAACCCCCCCAGGACCCCCCAAAATCCCCCAAAATCCACCCAGGACCCCTCAAAATCCCCACTGAGCTCCCCCAAATCCCTCCAGGACCCCCCAAATCCCCCTCAAATCCCCCCAGGACCCCCCAAATCCCCCTCAAATCCCCCCAGGACCCCCAAAATGCCCCCCAAAGCCCCCCAGGACCCCCCCAAATCCCCCCAGGAACCCCCAAATGCCCCCCAAATCCCCCCAGGACCCCCCAAATTCCCCCCAAACCCCCCCAGGACCCCCCAAATCCCCCCTGAACCCCCCCAGGACCCCCCAAATCCCCCCCAAATCCCCCCAGGACCCCCCAAAATTCCCCCAAATCCCCCCAGGACCCCCCAAATCCCCCCTGAACCCCCCCAGGACCCCCCAAATCCCCCCCAAATCCCCCCAGGACCCCCCCAAATCCCCCCAGGACCCCCCAAAATCCCCCAAAATCCCCCCAGGACCCCCCAAAATTCCCCCAAATCCCCCAAGGACCCCCCAAATCCCCCCTGAACCCCCCCAGGACCCCCCAAATCCCCCCCAAATCCCCCCAGGACCCCCCCAAATCCCCCCAGGACCCCCCAAAATCCCCCCAGGACACCCCAAAATTCCCACTGAGCTCCCCCAGGACCCCCAAAATGCCCCCCAAATCCCCCCCAAATCCCCCCAGGACCCCCCAAACCCCCCCAGGACCCCCCCAAATCCCCCCCAAACCCCCCCAGGACCCCCCAAATCCCCCTCAAATCCCCCCAGGACCCCCCAAACCCCCCTGACCCCCCAAAATCCCCCCCAAATCCCCCCAGGACCCCTCAAAATCCTCCCCAAATCCCCCCAGGACCCCCCAAAATCCCCCAAACCCCCCAGGACCCCCAAATCCCCCTCAAATCCCCCAAATCCCCCCCAAACTCCCCCAAACCCCCCCAGGACCCCCCAAATCCCCCTCAAATCCCCCCAGGACCCCCCAAATCCCCCCAGGACCCCCCTGACCCCCCAACCCTGCAGGGCCGCGGTGGAAGAGGCCGAGTCGGACGCGGCCGAGCTCGAGACTCACCTGGAGAAGGTGAAGGGGGGACCCCAAAATCTGGGGGCATTTGAGGGGTCCCCAAAAGGCCCGGGGGGGCTCCAGGGACGCGGGGAGAGGGGATTGGGGGGGCTGGGGGGGGTTTGGGGGGGCTGGGGGATATTTTGGGGTGCCCAGGTGGCTTTTGGGGGTGGATTTGGGGATTTGAGACCGTTCTGGGGGGATCTGGGGAGGTTTTGGGGTGAATTTTGGGGTCACCTGAGGGATTTTTGGGGTTCCCCAGGTGCTGAAACCATCCTGGGGAGGTTTTGGGGTGAATTTTGGGGTGAATTTGGGGTTCCCCAGGTGCTGAAGCTGTTCCAGGAGGTTTTGGGGAGGTTTTGGGGTGATTTTGGGGTGATTTTGGGGTGAATTTTGGGGTTCCCCAGGTGCTGAAGCTCTGCTCGGCCGTGCTGGGAGGTTTTGGGGTGAATTTTGGGGTTCCCCAGGTGCTGAAGCCGTTTTTGGGGGGATTTGGGGAGGTTTTGGGGGGGTTTTGAGGGGATTTGGGGGTGACCTGAAGGAATTTTTGGGGTTCCCAGGTGCTGAGACCATTCTGGGAGGTTTTGGGGTGAATTTTGGGGTGAATTTTGGGGTTCCCAGGTGCTGAAGCCGTTCTGGGAGGTTTTGGGGAGGTTTTGGGGTGAATTTTGGGGTGAATTTTGGGGTGATTTTGGGGTGAATTTGGGGTTCCCCAGGTGCTGAAGCCGTTCCAGGAGGTTTTGGGGTGAATTTTGGGGTGAATTTGGGGTTCCCCAGGTGCTGAAGCCGTTCTGGGAGGTTTTGGGATGGATTTTGGGGTGATTTCGGGGTTCCTCAGGTGCTGAAGCTCTGCTCGACCATCCTGGGGAGGTTTTGGGTTGGATTTGGGGTGAATTTTGGGGTCACCTGTGGGATTTTTGGGGTTCCCCAGGTGCTGAAGCTCTGCTCGGCCGTGCTGGGAGGTTTTGGGGAGGTTTTGGGGGGATTTTGGGGTGATTTTGGGGTTCCCCAGGTGCTGAAGCCGTTCTGGGAGGTTTGGGGGTGAATTTCGGGGTGATTTTGGGGTGATTTTGGGGCGAATTTGGGGTTCCCAGGTGCTGAAGCTCTGCTCAGCCATTCTGGGAGGTTTTGGGGTGAATTTTGGGGTTCCCCAGGTGCTGAAGCCGTTTTTGGGGGGATTTGGGGAGGTTTTGGGGGGGTTTTGAGGGGATTTGGGGGTGACCTGAAGGAATTTTTGGGGTTCCCAGGTGCTGAGACCATTCTGGGAGGTTTTGGGGTGAATTTTGGGGTGAATTTTGGGGTGAATTTTGGGGTTCCCAGGTGCTGAAGCTCTGCTCGGCCGTGCTGGGAGATTTTGGGGTGAATTTTGGGGTCACCTGTGGGATTTTTGGGGTTCCCAGGTGCTGAAGCCGTTCTGGGAGGTTTTGGGGTGATTTTGGGGTGAATTTTGGGGTTCCCCAGGTGCTGAAGCTCTGCTCGGCCGTGCTGGGAGGTTTTGGGGTGATTTTGGGGTGATTTTGGGGTGATTTTGGGGTGATTTTGGGGTGAATTTTGGGGTTCCCAGGTGCTGAAGCTCTGCTCGACCATCCTGGGGAGGTTTTGGGGTGATTTTGGGGTGATTTTGGGGTGATTTTGGGGTGACTTTGGGGTGATTTTGGGGAGGTTTTGGGGTTCCCCAGGTGCTGAAGCTCTGCTTGGCCATTCTGGGAGGTTTTGGGGTTATTTTGGGGTGACTTTGGGGTGAATTTTGGGGTGATTTTGGGGTGATTTTGGGGTGATTTTGGGGTGAATTTTGGGGTGATTTTGGGGTGAATTTGGGGTGATTTTGGGGTGATTTTGGGGTGACTTTGGGGTGAATTTTGGGGTGATTTTGGGGTGATTTTGGGGTGATTTTGGGGTGATTTTGGGGTTCCCCAGGTGCTGAAGCTCTGCTCGGCCGTGCTGGGAGGTTTTGGGGTGAATTTGGGGAGGTTTTGGGGTGATTTTGGGGAGGTTTTGGGGTGATTTTGGGGTGATTTTGGGGTGAATTTTGGGGTGATTTTGGGGTGACTTTGGGGTGATTTTGGGGAGGTTTTGGGGAGATTTTGGGGTGATTTTGGGGTTCCCAGGTGCTGAAGCCGTTCTGGGAGGTTTTGGGGAGGTTTTGGGGAGGTTTTGGGGTGATTTTGGGGTGAATTTTGGGGTGATTTCGGGGGTCCCCAGGTGCTGAAGCTCTGCTCGGCCGTGCTGGAGGCCGGGCGGGTTCTGGAAGGTTCCAGCCGCGCCTTCGCCGCGGGGCTCCGGGAGCTCGCGGGGACCCCCCGGGGGGACCCCCTGGTGCGGGTGAGACCCCCCAAAAACCCGGGGGGGGGCAGAACCCCCAAATTTGGGGTGTCCAGGAGGAATGGGGGGGTCCTGGGAAGGGGGGGAGCCCCAAAGGGGGGGGATGGAGGGAGGGGGAACCCCCAAATTTGGGCTCCTGGGGGGATTTGGGGGTCCTGGGGGGGTTTGGGGGTCCTGGGGGGGGGAGGACCCCAAAATTGGGGGGTCCCTGGGGGGGTTTTGGGGTTCCTGGGGTGGCTTGGGGGTCCCTGAGGGGAATTTTGGGGTCCCTGAAGGGAATTTTGGGGTCCCTGAGGGGGAATTTGGGGTCCCTGAGGGGAATTTGGGGTCCCTGAGGGGAATTTTGGGGTCCCTGAGAGGAATTTTGGGGTCCCTGAGAGGAATTTTGGGGTCCCTGAGAGGAATTTTGGCGTCCTGAGAGGAATTTTGGGGGTCCTGTGGGGAATTTGGGGTCCTGAGGGGAATTTTGGGTTCCTGAGGGGAATTTTGGGGTCCCTGAGGGGAATTTTGGGGGCCCTGAGGGGAATTTTGGGTCCCTGAGGGGAATTTTGGGGTCCCTGAGGGGAATTTTGGGGTCCCTGAAGGGAATTTGGGGTCCCTGAGGGGAATTTTGGGGTCCCTGAGGGGAATTTGGGGTCCTTGAGGGGAATTTTGGGGTCCTTGAGGGGAATTTTGGGGGTCCCAAACCCCTCGTGACCCCCCCAAACCCCCCCAGGAGGCCCTGGAGAAGTTCTGTGACTCCCTGGAGCAGATGATGGACAGCCACGAGGTCGGGAGGCCACGCCCCCTTCCCGAGACCACACCCCCTTCCCGAGGCCACGCCCCCTTCCCTGAGACCACGCCCCCTTCCCGAGGCCACGCCCCTTTCCTCAATCCCACTCCTTTACATTCAAACCACACGCGTTCCCTTCTGACCACGCCCCCTTGTACTGGCCACGCCCATCCCACTCCCTCATTTGCATAATCACGCTCCTTTCTATGCAACAACCCTTGGTTTGGCCACGCCCACCTGCGAGGCCACGCCCCTTTAGCCCCACCGATTCCCCACGGGGCCACGCCCCTTTCCAGGGTCACACCCCCTTTCAGACCACGCCCCCTCAGGCATTACCACACCCATTGCGTGGCCACGCCCATTTCGTGCTTGGCCACACCCTTTTCCACCTGGCCACGCCCCTTTTCTCCGCCTCTTCACGCAAATTTCCCGCCTGACCACGCCCCCTTTTCCTTCTCTTGTAATTTGTTTTCCTCGTCTGTTCATGTAAATTTCCCACCTGGCCACGCCCCCTTCCCCTGGCCACGCCCCCAACGCTTTGGCCCCGCCCCCAGGAGCTGCGGAGCTGCACCCAGAGCGCCCTGAGGAGGCACCTGCAGCCCCTGCGCGAGTGAGGGGGGTCCTGGGGGGATCTGGGGGGTCCTGGGGGGTCCTGGGGGGGATCTGGGGGGGATTTGGGGGGTCCTGAGGGGTCCTGGGGGGGATTTGGGGGGTCCTGGGAGGGATTTGGGGGGTCCTGGGAGGATTTTGGAGGTCCTGGGGGGGATTTTGGGGATCCTGGGGGGTCCTGAGGGGTCCTGGAGGGGATTTGGGGGGTCCTGGCTGGGATCTGGGGGGTCCCAGGGGGTTTTCGGGGGGATCCCGGGGGGATTTGGTGTCTCTGGTGGGCTTTGCTCCTTTTTGGGGGGTTTAATCCCATCTTTGGGGTGGTCCCAGGGCTCTCTGGGCTCTCGGGGTGTGTTTCACCCCCATTTCTGTGTGTTTGACCCCCATTTTTGGGTGATTTTCCCCGTTTTTCCCCATTCCCCATCTCTCTCCATGGGATCAGGGTGTGTCTCACCCCCATTTTTGGGTGATTTTCCGCGTTTTTCCCCATTCCAGCTCTCTCCGGGTGTGTTTCACCCCCATTTTTGGGTGATTTTCCCCGTTTTCCCCATTCCCAGCTCTCTCCGGGTGTGTTTCACCCCCATTTTTGGGTGATTTTCCCCGTTTTTCCCCATTCCAGCTCTCTCCGGGTGTGTTTGACCCCCATTTTTGGGTGATTTTCCCCATTTTTCCCCATTCCCAGCTCTCTCCGGGTGTGTTTGACCCCCATTTTTGGGTGATTTTCCCCATTTTTCCCCATTCCCAGCTCTCTCCGGGTGTGTCTCACCCCCATTTTTGGGTGATTTTCCCCGTTTTTCCCCATTTTCCAGCTCTCTCCATGGGATCAGGGTGTGTCTCACCCCCATTTTTGGGTGATTTTCCCCGTTTTTCCCCATTCCCAGCTCTCTCCGGGTGTGTCTCACCCCCATTTTTGGGTGATTTTCCCCTTTTTCCCCATTCCCAGCTCTCTCCATGGGATCAGGGTGTGTCTCACCCCCATTTTTGGGTGATTTTCCCCGTTTTTCCCCATTTCCAGCTCTCTCCATGGGATCAGGGTGTGTCTCACCCCCATTTTTGGGTGATTTTCCCCGTTTTTCCCCATTCCCAGCTCTCTCCATGGGATCAGGGTGTGTCTCACCCCCATTTTTGGGTGATTTTCCCCGTTTTTCCCCATTCCCAGCTCTCTCCGGGTGTGTTTGACCCCCATTTTTGGGTGATTTCCCCCATTTTTCCCGTTCCCAGCTCTCTCCATGGGATCAGGGTGTGTCTCACCCCCATTTTGGGTGATTTTCCCCGTTTTTCCCCATTTCCCAGCTCTCTCCGGGGGCTGCGCTCGGCGGGCCGGGAGCGCGCGCGTTCGGCCGAGCTCCTGCAGGGGGCGCTGCAGCACCACGCCGAGGTCCCGCGGCGCCGCCCCCTCGAGGCGCAGGAGGCGGCGGCGGCGCTGGGCGGGGCCAGGGGCGTGGCCAGAGCCAGGGGGCTGGACTATGTGCTGCAGGTGGGCGGGGCTTATTTAGGGTGGGCGTGGTCAGAGCCAAGGGGCGGGGCTATGTGATGAAGGTGGGCGTGGCCTGAGTCAGGGGGCTGGACTATGTGCTGCAGGTGGGCGGGGCTTATCTAGGGTGGGCGTGGTCAGAGCCAAGGGGCAGGGCTATGT
Source organism: Cyanistes caeruleus (assembly GCF_971803275.1). Classification (NCBI taxonomy): domain Eukaryota; kingdom Metazoa; phylum Chordata; class Aves; order Passeriformes; family Paridae; genus Cyanistes; species Cyanistes caeruleus. Next base: position 1,024,847 of record NC_141738.1, read on the forward strand.
GATGAAGGTGGGCGTGGCCTGAGTCAGGGGGCTGGACTATGTGCTGCAGGTGGGCGGGGCTTATGTAGGGTGGGCGTGGTTAGAGCCAGGGGGCGGGACTATGTGAAGAAGGTGGGCGGGGCTTAAATGTGGTGGGTGTGGTCAATGCCAGGGGGCTGGGCTATGTGCTGCAGGTGGGCGGGGCTTAAATGGGGTGGGCGTGGTCAAGCACAGGGGGCTGGGCTATGTTCTAAAGGTGGGCGGGGCTTAAATGTGGTGGGTGTGGTCAATGCCAGGGGGCTGGGCTATGTGTTGGAGGTGGGCGGGGCTTCAGTGGAGTGGGCGGTGCCAGAGTCAGGGGTGTGGCCTCAGCGGAGTGGGCGGGGCCAGAGCCAGGGGGATGAACTATGTGCTGGAGGTGGGCGGGGCTTCAGTGGGTGGGCGTGGCCAAAGCCAGGGGGCTGGGCTGTGACCTACAGGTGGGTGTGGCTTAAATGGGATGGGCGTGGTCAAAGGCAGAGGGCTGGGCTGTTTCTTGAAGGTGGGCGGGGCTTAAATCATTGGTGGACCCTATTCGAAAGGTGGGTGGGGCTTAAATGTGGGTGTGGCCAAGGTCAGGGCTGGGGGCTAAAACAGGGGCGTGGCTTAACGGGTGGGCGGGGCTGACTGGAGTGGGTGTGGTGGGGTTGGGCTACATAATAAATGTGGGCGTGGTTTTAATGGGACCGGGCGGGGCTTAAGCGGGGTGGGCGTGGCCAGAACAGGGACCCGCGTTTCGTTGTGTCAATGGGCGGGGCTTAAATGGGTGTGGCTTGAGTGGGTGTGGTTTGGGCATGGCTCAACCGTGTCTAAAGGGGCGGGGCCAAGCCAGGCTTAGAGTGGATGGGTGGAGCTTAAGTGGGTGGGGCTGGGTGGGTGTGGCCTCGAGGGGCGTGGCCAGGCCACGCCCTTAGCCTGCCCCTCCCCCCTCAGCTCAACGTGGTGCAGGACAGGAAGAAAACGGAAATTCTGCAATTTGTGAGAGAAATCCGGGGGCTTTTGGGGGGATCCCTGAGAATTTGGGGGGTCCCGAGAGGATTTGGGGGTCCCTGGGGGTCTCGGGGGGTCCCTGGGGGGGCTCTGAGGGTCTTGGGGTTGGGGCAGAGGTCCCTTGCGGCTGGGTTGGGGTTTGGGGAGGTCCTTGGGTGGTCCTGGGGGGGGTTTGGGGGGGTCCTGGGGGTGCTCGGGAGTGTTTGTGGGGTCCTGGGGGGGTCCTGAGGGGTTTGGGGGGGATCCTGGGGTCCTGGGGTGGGTTTTGGGGGTCCTGGGGAGGGTTGGGGAGGGTTTGGGGGGTCCTGGAGGGGTCCTAGGGGGGGTTGGGGAGGGTTTTGGGGGTCCTGGGGGTGCTGGGAGGGATCCAACGGGGCGATTTTGTGGAGGGTCCCGTGAGGGTGTTCGGGGTGGCGGTATTTGGGGAGGGGTCTGGGGGTCTCGGGGGGGTTTCGGGGGGTCCCGGGGGTGTCCCTGACGCCCCCTGCCCGCCCCCCCCCAGGTGCTGTCGCTGTTGGAGGCTCAGGCCGCGTTCCTGAGCCGCGGCCACCAGGGGGCGACAGCGACCCGCGACTACCGGGGACAGCTGGGGGCGCAGGTGGGGCCGGGACCCCCAAAAAACACCCCAGAATCCCCAAAAACACCCCAAAATCCCTCAAAAACACCGCAAAATACCCCCAAAACACCCCAAAATCCCCCCAAAACACCCCAAAATCCCCCAAAAACACCCCAAAATCCCTCAAAAACACCCCAAAACACCCCAAAATCCCCAAAAACACCCCAAAATCCCCCCAAAACACCCCAAAATCCCCCCAAAACACCCCAAAATCCCTCAAAAACACCCCAAAATCCCCCCAAAACACCCCAAAATCCCCAAAAAAACCCCAAAATCCCCCCAAAACACCCCAAAATCCCTCAAAAACACCCCAAAATCCCTCAAAAACACCCCAAAATCCCCCCAAAACACCCCAAAATCCCCAAAAACACCCCAAAATCCCCCCAAAACACCCCCAAATCCCCAAAAACACCCCAAAATCCCCCCAAAACACCCCAAAATCCCAAAAAACACCCCAAAATCCCCCCAAAACACCCCAAAATCCCCCCAAAACACCCCAAAATCCCTCAAAAACACCCCAAAATCCCCCCAAAACACCCCAAAATCCCCAAAAACACCCCAAAATCCCCAAAAACACCCCAAAATCCCCCCAAAACACCCCAAAATCCCCAAAAACACCCCAAAATCCCTCAAAAACACCCCAAAATCCCCCCAAAACACCCCAAAATCCCCAAAAAAACCCCAAAATCCCCCCAAAACACCCCAAAATCCCTCAAAAACACCCCAAAATCCCCAATAACACCCCAAAATCCCTCAAAAACGCCCCAAAATCACTTCAAAACACCCCAGAATCCCCAAAAACAACCCAAAATCCCCCCAAAACACCCCAAAATCCCCAAAAAAACCCCAAAATCCCCCCAAAACACCCCAAAATCCCTCAAAAACACCCCAAAATCCCCCCAAAACACCCCAAAATCCCCAAAAACACCCCAAAATCCCCCCAAAACACCCCAAAATCCCCAAAAACACCCCAAAATCCCCCCAAAACACCCCAAAATCCCAAAAAACACCCCAAAATCCCCCCAAAACACCCCAAAATCCCCCCAAAACACCCCAAAATCCCTCAAAAACACCCCAAAATCCCCCCAAAACACCCCAAAATCCCCAAAAACACCCCAAAATCCCCAAAAACACCCCAAAATCCCCCCAAAACACCCCAAAATCCCTCAAAAACACCCCAAAATCCCCCCAAAACACCCCAAAATCCCCAAAAAAACCCCAAAATCCCCCCAAAACACCCCAAAATCCCTCAAAAACACCCCAAAATCCCCAATAACACCCCAAAATCCCTCAAAAACGCCCCAAAATCACTTCAAAACACCCCAGAATCCCCAAAAACAACCCAAAATCCCCCCAAAACACCCCAAAATCCCCAAAAAAACCCCAAAATCCCCCCAAAACACCCCAAAATCCCTCAAAAACACCCCAAAATCCCCCCAAAACACCCCAAAATCCCCAAAAACACCCCAAAATCCCCCCAAAACACCCCAAAATCCCCAAAAACACCCCAAAATCCCCCCAAAACACCCCAAAATCCCAAAAAACACCCCAAAATCCCCCCAAAACACCCCAAAATCCCCCCAAAACACCCCAAAATCCCTCAAAAACACCCCAAAATCCCCCCAAAACACCCCAAAATCCCCAAAAAAACCCCAAAATCCCCCCAAAACACCCCAAAATCCCTCAAAAACACCCCAAAATCCCCAATAACACCCCAAAATCCCTCAAAAACGTCCCAAAATCACTTCAAAACACCCCAGAATCCCCAAAAACAACCCAAAATCCCTCAAAAACACCCCAAAATCACCCCAAAACACCCCCAAATCCCCAAAAACACCCCAAAATCCCTCAAGAACACCCCAAAATCCCCCAAAATCCCCCTCAAACACCTCAAAATCCCCAAAATCCCCCTCAAACACCCTAAAATCCTCCTCAAACACCCCGAAATGCCCCAAAATCCCCCTCAAACACCCCAAAATCCCCCTCAAACACCTCAAACACCCCAAAATCCCCCTCAAACACCCCAAAATCCCCCAAAATCCCCCCAAACGCCCCAAACCTTTGGGGGTCCCCAGGTGGAGCGGGCGGAGCTGGAGGGGGCGCGGCGCCAGCGGGACCTGGAGCAGCGGCACCGCCTCCTGATGCAGCAGGTGGGCGGGGCCTGGCTGGGCGGGGCCTGCTGGGCGTGGCCTGGCTGGGCGTGGTCATCTCTAAGGATGGGGCGTGGGTGGGGCTCTGTGTGATTGACAGCACAGCAGGGGTGGGGTCGGTGTTGATTGACAGCTCAGTTGGATGATGGGGCGGGGCCAACTGTGATTGACGTATCTTGGGTCTGAGATGATTGACAGGCGCTTGGGCGGGAGCTGGCTTTGATTGACAGCTGCAACTGAGTTGATTGACAGTTCAGATCTATTTGATTGACAGCTCAGAGGGGGCGGGGCTTGAAGCAATGTGGGGGAATGGGTGTGTCCAGGCTTTGATTGACAGCTCTGCTAGAATTGATTGACAGTTTGTGGTAGAGCCAGTTTGATTGACAGCTCTGAGGGGCGGGGCTTGGAGCATTGTGGGTTATGGGCGTGGCCAGGCTTTGAGTGACAGTTTGCAGTAGAGCCAGTTTGATTGACAGCTCCAGCAGAGGGTGTGGCTTGGCCAGGGTGGGGCTGTGGGCGGGGCCCGCGTTGATTGGCGGCTCTCAGGACCTATCACAGGATGAGGTGGGCGTGGCCGCGGGGGAGGCGGGGCTTCGGGCCCCGCCCATGGAGGGTTACCTGTACAAGAGAGCCAGCAACGCCTTCCGCACCTGGAGCAGGTACCGGGACACCCTGAAACACCCCAAAAACACCCTGAAACACCCTAAAGTCACCCCAAAACTCCCTAAAATCACCCCAAAACACCCCAAAAACCCTCTGAAACACCCTGAAATCACCCTAAAATCACCCCAAAACTCCCTAAAATCACCCCGAAACCTTCCTGAAACACCCTAAATTCACCCCGAAACACCCCAAAACCCCCTGAAACACCCTAAAATCACCCCAAAACTCCCTAAAATCACCCCAAAACTCCCTAAAATCACCCCAAAACTCCCTAAAATCACCCCAAAACACCCCAAAACTCCTCTGAAACACCCCAAAACTCCCTAAAATCACCCCAAATCACCCCAAAAACCCCCTGAAACACCCGAAACACTCTAAAATCACCCCAAAACTCCCTAAATTCACCCCGAAACACCCCCAAAACCCCCTGAAACACCCTAAAATCACCCCAAAACACCCCAAAACTCCCTAAAACCACCCCAAAACACCCCAAAACTCCTCTGAAACATCTGAAACACCATAAAATCACCCCAAAACTCCCTAAAATCACCCCAAAACACTCCAAAAACCCTCTGAAACCCCCTGAAACACCCTAAAACCACCCCGAAACACCCCAAAACTCCCTAAAACACCCGAAACACTCTAAAATCACCCCAAAACTCCCTAAAATCACCCCTAAACTCCCTAAAATCACCCCAAAACACCCCAAAACCCCTCTGAAACCCCCTGAAACACCCTAAAATCACCCCAAACACCCCCCAAAGCATCCCCGAACTGCCCCATTTTCCCCCCCAAAAAAAGCCCCAGAAGGTCCCAAAATTCCCAAAAAATTCCCAAAAGTTCCCAAAAGTTCCCAAAAATCCCCAAAATTCCCCAAAATTCCCCAAAATCCCCCAAAATTCCCCAAAATTCCCCAAAATTCCCCAAAATTCCCTTTTTTCCCCCTCCCCAGGCGCTGGTTCTTCATCCAGAGCAACCAACTGCTGTACCTGAAACGGGCCCGGGTGGGCCGGGGGTCCTGGGGGGGTTTGGGGGGTCCTGGAGGGGTTTGGGGGGTCCTGGGGGGGATTTTGGGGGGATTTGGGGGGTCCTGGGTTGGTTTGGGGGGTCCTGGGGGGATTTTAGGGTTTCCTGGAGGGGTTTTAGGGGGGTTTTGGGGAATTTTGGGGGGTCCTGGGGGGGTTTGGGGGGTCCTGGGGAATTTTGGGGGGTCCTGGGGGGGTTTGGGGGGTCCTGGAGGGGTTTGGGGGGTCCTGGGGGGGATTTTGGGGGGATTTGGGGGGGTCCTGGAGGGGTTTTAGGGGGGTTTGGGGGGATTTTGGGGGGTCCTGGAGGGATTTTGGGGGGTCCTGGGGGGGATTTTGGGGGGATTTGGGGGGTCCTGGGGGTATTTGGGGGGTCCTGGGTTGGTTTGGGGGGTCCTGGGGGGATTTTGGGGTGTCCTGGAGGGGTTTTAGGGGGGTTTTGGGGAATTTTGGGTGGTCCTGGAGGGATTTGGGGGGTCCTGGGGGGGATTTTGGGGGGATTTGGGGGGTCCTGGGGGGATTTTAGGGTGTCCTGGAGGGGTTTTAGGGGGGTTTGGTGGGATTTTGGGGGTCCTGGATGAATTTGGGGGGTCCTGGGGGGATTTTAGAGGGTCCTGGAGAAGATTTGGGGGAATTTTGGGGGTCCTGGAGGGGTTTTGAGGGGTCCTGGAGAGATTTTGGGGGCTCCTGAGGGGATTTTAGGGGGTCGTGGAGGGATTTTGGGGGGTTTTGGGTGGTCCTGGAGGGGTTTTTGGGGGGTCCCGGGAGGATTTTGGGGGTTCCTGGTGAGTTTTTGGGGTTATTTTTGGGATTTGGGGGTTTTTAGGGTTGGTTTTCTGAGGGATTTTTAGGATTTTGGGCGTTTTTGGGGTTGTTTTGCCAGCGGATTCGGGGGTGGGGCGGGGTTTGGGGGGGTTCAGGATTTGGGGGGACCCCCCGGGCTGAGGTTTTGGGGTCCCCCAGGACCCCCCCACGGTGGTGGTGGAGGATCTGAGGCTCTGCACCGTCAAACCCTGCCCCGACCTCGAGCGCCGCTTCTGCTTCGAGGTCGTCTCCCCGTCCAAGTGAGACCCCAAAAACCTCACGGGGGACCCCAAAAAACCCCGGGGACCCCAAAAACCTCACCAGGGACCCCAAAAACCTCACCGGGGACCCCAAAAAACCCCTGGGGACCCCAAAAACCTCACAAGGGACCCCAAAAACCTCATGGGGGACCCCAAAAACCTCACCAGGGACCCCAAAAACCTCACCAGGGACCCCAAAAACCTCACAAGGGACCCCAAAAACCTCACCAGGGACCCCAAAAACCTCACAAGGGACCCCAAAAACCTCACGGGGGACCCCAAAAACCTCACAAGGGACCCCAAAAACCTCACCGGGGACCCCAAAAAACCCCGGGGGACCCCAAAAACCTCTGGGGACCCCAAAAACCTCACCGGGGACCCCAAAAACCTCACGGGGACCCCAAAAAACCCCTGGGGACCCCAAAAACCTCACAAGGGACCCCAAAAAACCCCGGGGGACCCCAAAACCCCTGGGGACCCCAAAAAACCTCATGGGGGACCCCAAAAAACCCCCAGGAACCCCAAAATCCTGGGGGGAACCCCAAAAAAATTTCAATTTCTAGAGATGGAGGGTCCAAAATCACCCCTCAAACCTCACCAAATCCTCCCCAAGGGACCCCAAAACCTTCCTGAGGGACCCCACAATTGCAGGGGACCCCAAAAATCCCTGGGGGGACCCAAAAATCCCTGGGGGACCCCAAAAATCCCGGGGAAATCCAAAATCCTGAGGAGGGACCCCAAAAAAATCGCAATTCCAAAAGGTGAGGGGTCTCCAGCCCTAAAACAACCCCAAATCTCCCCCAAAAAGACCCAAAATCCCAGGGAAAGACCCCAAAATCCTCTCGGGGCACCCCAAAAACTCGGAGGGAACCCCAAAATTCCATCAATTCACCCCAAAATCTCCCAACCCCCAAAACCGGGGAGCTCCAAACGACCCCGGGGATCCCCAGATCTGCCCCAAAACCCCCAGGAAAAGACCCCAAAACCCCCTGGGGAACCCCAAAACCTCCTGGGGGACCCCAAAACCTCCTGGGGGACCCCAAAACCCCCTGGGGGACCCCAAAATCTCCATTTTTGGCCCCAGGAGCTGCGTCCTGCAGGCGGATTCGGGGGGGGGGCAGCGGCGTTGGGTCAGCGCCGTCCAGAGCGGAATCGCCTGCGCCTACGGCCAGAGCGCCCCGGGGCAGGTGGGAACCCCAAAAACACCCCAAAAACACCCCAAAATACCCCCAAACACCCCAAAACCACCCCAAAATACCCCCAAACACCCCAAAATACCCCAAAAACCACCCCAAAATACCCCCAAACACCCCAAACCACCCCAAAAACCACCCCCAAACCACCCCAAAATACCTCGAAACACCCCAAAATACCCCCCAAACCACCCCAAAATACCCCAGAACCACCCCAAAGGACCCTAAAATACCCCCCAAACCACCCCAAAATACCTCGAAACACCCCAAAATACCCCAAAACCACCCCAACAACCACCCCAAAAACCACCCCAAAATACCCCAAAACCACCCCAAAATACCCCCAAACACCCCAAAATACCCCAAAAACCACCCCAAAAACCACCCCAAAATACCTCAAACCACCCCAAAATACCCCCAAACACCCCAAACCACCCCAAAAACCACCCCAAAATACCCCCAAACCACCCCAAAAACCACCCCAAAATCACCCCAAAATACCCCCAAACCACCCCAAAATACCTCGAAACACCCCAAAATACCCCCCAAACCACCCCAAAATACCCCCAAACACCCCAAAATACCCCAAAAACCACCCCAAAAACCACCCCAAAATACCTCAAACCACCCCAAAATACCCCCAAACACCCCAAAATACCCCAAAACCACCCAAAAATACCCCAAATCCCCCCAAAATCCCCCCAAATCCCCCCAAACCACCCCAAAATCCCCAAATCCCCCCAAAATCCCCAAATCCCCCCAAAATCCCCAAATCCCCCCAAACCACCCCAAAATCCCCAAAATCCCCAAAATCCCAAAATCCCCCCAAAATCCCTCCCAAAATCCCCCCAAAATCCCCCCAAAATCCCCAAAATCCCCCCCAAAATCCCCCCCAAACCACCCCAAAATCTCCCAAATCCCCCAAAATCCCCAAATCCCCCAAACCACCCCAAATCCCCCCAAAATCCCCAAAAACCCCCCAAAATCCCAAAATCCCCCCCAAAATCCCTCCCAAACCACCCAAAAATCCCCAAATCCCCCCAATCCCCCCCAAAATCCCTCCCAAACCACCCAAAAATCCCCAAATCCCCCCAACCCCCCCCAAATCCCTCCCAAACAGCCCCAAAATCCCCAAATCCCCCCAAAATCCCCCCCAAAACCCCCCTAAATCCCCCCCAAATCGCCCCAAAATCCCCAAATCCCCCCCAAAATCCCCCCAAAATCCCCCCCAAACCACCCAAAAATCCCCAAATCCCCCCAAAACCTCCCCCAAATCCCCCCAAACCCCCCCAAAATCCCCAAATCCCCCCCAAAATCCCCCCCAAATCCCCCCCAACCCCTTCCCCACCCCCCAATCTCCCGGGGGGGTCCCCGATTTTCTCTCTCCCCCCCCCCAGCCCCCCGAGAGGTCCCGGGCGGTCTCGGGGCCCCCCCCGGAGCCCCCCCCGGTTCTGGGGGCGGTTTTGGGGCTGGAGGGGAACGGGAGCTGCTGCGACTGCCGGGACCCCTCCCCACAATGGGCCAGCGTCAACCTGGGCATCACCCTGTGCATCCAGTGCTCGGGGATCCACAGGTGGGACACCCCAAAATCCCGGGGGACACCCCAAAAAAATCCCGAACCCCAAATCCCCCCAAAATCCCAAAAAACCCCCCAAAAATCCCATAAAAATCCCATAAAAATCCCATTATTGGGCACACAAATCCACCCCAAATCCCATCCAGTAATCGGGGATCCACAGGTGGGACACCCCAAAATCTGGGGGGACACCCCAAAAAAATCCCTGAACACCCCAAAAAAATCCCTGAACACCCCAAAAAAATCCCTGAACCCAAAATCCCCAAAAATACCCCAAAAAACCCCAAAAATCCCATAAAAATCCCATAAAAATCCCATTATTGGGCACCCAAATCCATCCAAAATCCCCCAAATCCACTCCAAATCCCATCCAGTGCTCGGGGATCCACAGGTGGGACACCCCAAAAATCCCGGGGGACACCCCAAAAAAATCCCTGAACCCCAAATCCCCCCAAAATCCAAAAAAAACCCCAGAAATCCCATAAAAATCCCATAAAAATTCCATTATTGGGCACCTAAATCCACCCCAAATCCCATCCACTGCGGGGGATCGACAGGTGGGACACCCCAAAATCCCGGGGGACACCCCAAAAAAATCCCAAACCCCAAATCCCCCCAAAATCCCAAAAAAACCCCCAAAAATCCCATAAAAATCCCATAAAAATCCCATTATTGGGCACCCAAATCCATCCAAAATCCCCCAAATCCGCCCCAAATCCCATCCAGTGCTCGGGGATCCACAGGTGGGACACCCCAAAATCCGGAGGGACACCCCAAAAATGTCCCTGAACCCCCCAAAAAAATCCCGAACCCAAAATCCCCCAAAATACCCCAAAAAACCCCCAAAATCCCATAAAAATCCCATAAAAATCCCATTATTGGGCACCCAAATCTGCCCCAAATCCCATCCAGCGCTCGGGGATCCACAGGTGGGACACCCCAAAATCCCGGGGGACACCCCAAAAATGTCCCTGAACCCCAAATCCCCCCAAAATCCCAAAAAAACCCCAAAAATCCCCCAAAAATAAAAAAAAAATCCCAAAAAAATCCAAAAAAAAATTAAAAAATCCCCAAAAAATCCCCAAAAATCCCCAAAAAAATCCCAAAAAATCCCCAAAAAATCCCAAAAAAATCCCAAAAAAATCCCAAAGAAATCCCAAAAAAATCCCCAAAAAAATCCCAAAAAATCCCAAAAAAATCCCCAAAGAAATAAAAAAAAATCCCCAAAAATCCCCAAAAATCCCCAAAAAATCCCCAAAAAATCCAAAAAAAATCCCCAAAAAAATCCCCCCAAAATCCCCAAAAAATCCCAAAAAAATCCAAAAAAATCCCAAAAAATCCCCAAAAATCCAAGAAAAATAAAAAAAAAATCAAAAAAAATTCCCCAAAATATCCCCAAAAATCCCCAAAAAATCCCCCAAAATCCCCCAAAAAATCCCAAAAAAATCCCCAAAAAATCCCCAAAAAATCCCAAAACAATCCAAAAAAAATCCCAAAAAAATCCCAAAAAATCCCAAAAAAATCCCAAAAAAATCCCAAAAAAATCCCAAAAAATCCCAAAAAATCCAAAAAAATCCCCAAAAAATCCCCAAAAAATCCAAAAAAATCCAAAAAAATCCCCAAAAAATCCCCAAAAATCCCAAAAAAATCCCAAAAAAATCCCCAAAAATCCAAGAAAAATCCAAAAAAATCCCAAAAAAATCCCCAAAAATCCAAAAAAAATCCAAAAAAAATAAAAAAAAATTCCCCAAAATATCCCCAAAAATCCCAAAAAAATCCCAAAAAATCCCCAAAAAAATCCCCAAAAATCCCAAAAAAATCCAAAAAAAATCCCAAAAATATCCCCAAAAATCCCAAAAAAATCCCCCAAAAAATCCCCAAAAAATCCCCCAAAAAATCCCAAAAAAATCCCAAAAAATCCCAAAAAAATCCCAAAAAAATCCCCAAAAAATCCAAAAAAAATCCCCAAAAAATCCCCAAAAATCCCGAATCCCCCCCAGTCCCTTCCCGAGCCCCCCCGGGGATTTTGGGGTCCCCCCTGAGCGCCCCCAAACCCCGCAGGAGTCTCGGGGTTCATTTCTCCAAGGTTCGCTCGCTCACCCTGGACTCGTGGGAGCCCGAACTGGTGAAGGTGACTGGGAGCACTGGGGGGGTTTGGGGGGTCCTGGGGTCAATTTTGGGGGGTCCTGGGGAGGATTTGGGGGGTCCTGGGGGGATTTTGGGGGGTCCTGGGGGAGATTTTGGGGGGTCCTGGAGGGATTTTGGGGGGATTTTGGGGGTCCTCGGATGCTTATGGGGGGTCCCAGGGGGGTTTTGGGGGTCCTGGTTGGGTTTTGGGGGGGTTTTGGGGGGGTCCCGGGGGGATTTTTGGGGATCCTGGGGGGATTTTGGGGGGTCCTGGGGGGATTTTGGGGGGTCCTGGAAAGATTTTGGGGATCCCAGGGTAGTTTTTGGGATTCCCGGAGAGGTTTTTGGGGTTCCCAGGTTAGATTTTGGGGGTCCCGGGTTGGATTTTGGGGGTCCCGGGGAGGTTTTGGGGTTCCCAGGATGGTTTTGGGGTTCCCGGGTGGTTTTTTGGGGGTCCCGGGTTGGATTTTGGGGTTCCCAGGATGGTTTTGGGGTTCCCGGGATGGTTTTGGGGGTCCCGGGTGGTTTTTGGGGGTCCCGGGTGGTTTTTGGGGTGACATTTGGGGTCCCCCAGCTGATGTGTGCCCTGGGGAACCGAGCCCTGAACGGGATCTACGAGGCTCGGGTGGAGGAGATGGGGGTCAAGAGACCCCCCCCGGGCTGCTCGCGGTGAGACCCCCCCCCAAACGGGACCCCAAAACCCCCTGAGACCCCCAAAACCCCCCCCGGGGCACCCCAAATCCCCCTGGGGCACCCCAAATCCCCCCAGGAGCCCTGAAACACCCCCTGAGACCCCCAAAACCCCCCCCGGGACCCCCAAATCCCCCCAGGAGCCCTGAAACACCCCCGGGACCCCCCAAAACACCTCCAGGACACCCCAAATCCCCCCGGGACTCCCCATGGGCTGCTCATGGTGAGACCCCTCCCCAAATGGGACCCCAAAACCTCCCGGGACCCCCAAAACCCCCCCCGGGACCCCCAAAACACCTCCAGGACCCCCCAAATCCCCCTGGGACCCCCGAAACACCCCCGGGACTCCCCCTGGGCTGCTCGGGGTGAGACCCCTCCCCAAATGGGACCCCCAAAACCCCCCCAGATCCCCCCAAAACTCCTCAGGACCCCCACAAGCACCTTCCAGGGATCCCCCAAAGCCCCCCAGGACCCCCCAAAAGCCCCCCAGGACCCCCCAAAAGCCCCCCAGGACCCCCCCCAGGACCCCTCCAGGACTCCCCAGACCCCCCAGAGCCCCCCAAATCCCCCCAGGACCCTCCAGACCCCCCCAGGGCTCCCCTTAAGCCCCCTAAGGACCACAGGGTGTCCCCCCCAGACCCCCCGAAGCCCCCCCAGACCCCCCCAGACCCCCTAGGACCCCCCCAGACCCCTCCAGGACCCCCCAAAGCCCCCCCAGACCCCCCCAAAGCCCCTCAGGACCCCCCCAGATCCCCCCAAAGCCCCCCCAGGACCCCCCAGATCCCCCCAAAGCCCCTCAGGACCCCTCCAGGACCCCCCCAGACCCCTCCAGGACCCCCCCAAATCCCCCCAGGACCCCCCCAGGACCCCCCAAGCCCCCCCAGGACCCCCCAAGCCCCCCAGACCCCCCCAAGCCCCCCGATGTCCCCCCAGGGCCCAGCGCGAGAGTTGGATCCGGGCCAAGTACGTGGAGAAGAAATTCCTGCGGGGATTCCCCGGCCACGCCCCCCGGCCACGCCCCCCGCGCCAGGGCCACGCCCCCCAGCCCGGCCCCGCCCCCCGAGGGGGCCCCACACAAGGTAAAGGAGGTGGGGCTGAAAGGGGCGTGGTTTGAAGCAAAAAGAGGCGTGGCTTGTTGTGAAATGGGCATGGTTTACACCAAAGGGGGCGGGGCTTGTTGTAAAGGGGCGGGGCCTGATGGGAAACGGGGTGGGGCTTGACTTTTAAAGGGGTGTGGCTTGTATGAAATGGGTGGGGCTGACGCTTAAGGGGCGGGGCTTGGTGGGAAGGGGTGTGGCCCTGTGCAAAAGGGTGGGGCTGGGAAATGGGTGATTTGCATAAGGGGCGTGGTTTGTGTGAGATGGGCGGGGCCATTTGCAAAGGGGCGTGGTATGTTCTAAAGGGGCGTGGCTTAGTCAAAAGAGGCGTGGCTGAGTGTGAAGGGGCGGGGCTTAGTGGAAAGAGGTGTGGCTTGAGTAGAGGGGCGGGGGTTACATTATTAATTAGAGATTAATTATATGGGTGTGGTTAATGGGTGTGGCTTACGTTGGGCCTGAATTTTGATTGGCTGCAGCTGGTGCTGTGGGCATGGCTTCTCAACAAAGGGGCGGGACTTGTGCCTTGGTGGGCGGGGCTTATAGTGCTACCTCTTGTGGGCGTGGCCTCCACGTGTGGGTGTAGCTTACGCCCCAAGCACCTCCTGGCTGCTCTGGGGGTGCTGCACTGAGGGTGGGCGTGGCCTGTGCAGGTTGGGCGTGGCTTTGATGAGGGTGGGCGTGGCTTTGGGAGGGTGGGCGTTACTTTGCTGAGGGTGGGCGTGACTTTGCTGAGGGTGGGCGTAGCTTTGGGAGTATGGGCGTGGCTTTGGGAAGATGGGCGTAGCTTTGCTGAGGGTGGGCATGGCTTTGGGAGGGTGGGCGTGACTTTGCTGAGGGTGGGCGTGTTTTTGCGTCACGTGGGCGTGGCTTTGGGATGATGGGCGTGGCTTTGTGCCATGTGGGCGTGGCTTTGGGATGATGGGCGTGACTTTGTGCCATGTGGGCGTGGTTTTGGGAAGATGGGCGTGTCTTTGCTGAGGGGGGGTGGCTTTGGTAGGATGGGCGTGGCTTTGTTGAGGGCGGGCGTGGTTTTGCTGAGGTGGGCATGGCTTGGCTGAGGGTGGGCGTGGCTTTGCTGAGGTGGGCGTGGCTTTGCTGAGGTGGGCATGGCTTTGCTGAGGGTGGGCGTAGTTTTGCTGAGGTGGGCGTGGCTTTGCTGAGGGTGGGCGTGTCCTGAAGCTCCGCCCCCAGAGCCGGGTGACCCCGAGGCCGCCCCCTGCCTGCACCCCGGGGCTCTGCTGTTCTGGGCCGCCCGGCGCCGCCGCCTGCCCACCATGGCCGACGCGCTGGCCCACGGCGCCGACCCCGGCTGGGTCAACGCCGCCGAGGACAACCGCACCCCGCTGCTGGAGGCCGTGGCCGTGGTAACTGGGAGCACTGGGAGGCCGCTGGGAGGGCGTTTGGGGAGGGGTCTCTAAACCCCTTCCCCCCTTTTCCCCCCCCGAGAATTCCCTGCTGGCCTGCGAGTTCCTGCTGCAGAACGGAGCCAGCGTCAACCAGAGCGACAGCCGCGGGCGGGGGCCGCTGCACCACGCCACCATGCTGGGACACACCGGGTGAGCACTGGGAGAGCACTGGGAGGGACTGGGAGAGCACTGGGAGGGACTGGGACAGCACTGGGAGGGACTGGGAGGGACTGGGAGAGCACTGGGAGGGACTGGGAGGGACTGGGAGAGCACTGGGAGGGACTGGGAGAACACTGGGAGCGACTGGGATGGATTGGGAGCAACTGGGAGCAACTGGGAGCGACTGGGAGGGACTGGGAGAGCACTGGGAGGGACTGGAGGGCACTGGGAGGGACTGGGAGGGCACTGGGAGTGACTGGGATGGATTGGGAGCAACTGGGAGCGACTGGGACGGACTGGGAGAGCACTGGGAGTGACTCGGACAGCACTGGGGGAGCACTGGGAGCGACTGAAGGGACTGGGAGCGATTGGGACAGACTGGGAGAGCATTGGGAGTGACTGGGTGCACACTGGGAGGGACTGCGATGGTCTGGGAGCTACTGGGAGTGACTGGGAGAGCACTGGGAGCAACTGGGAGGGACTGGGACGGATTGGGAGGGGCTGGGACGGACTGGGAGCGACTGGGAGCACACTGGGAGTGACTGGGGGCACCTGGGAGCAACTGGGAGGGACTGGGATGGACTGGGAGGAACTGGGAGCGCTGGGAGGGCCCGGGACAGACTGGGACTGACTGGGGAGGGACTGGGAGGGACTGGGACTGACTGGGGAGGGACTGGGAAGGACTGGGAGGGACTGGGAAGGACTGGGACAGACTGGGATGGACTGGGAGGGACTGGGGAGGGACTGGGACAGACTGGGAGGGACTGGGGAGGGACTGGGAGGGACTGGGGAGGGACCTGAGTTCAGCCCCCATTCAGTGAATGGTGGCGGGGCTCACCCCTAAAGCGGCTGTGGGCGAAGCTAAGCAGGGTCTGTCCTGGTCAGGGCCTGGATGGGTGACCCGAGCTGGGTTATTTCAAGAGGGTTTTCACCCAGTTTCTTTTTCGGGTGATCTTTTTCATTTTGGGGGTCCTGCTTCTCTTTGGGGGTCCCTATTCCCTTTTATGGGGGTCCCCATTCGGTTCTGTGGGTGTTGCTATTTGGAGGCAGTGCCTAAATCCCTTTGAGGGGAGTCCCCTGCTCCCTTGGGCTGCACCTTTTCCCTTTAGGGGGTTTCTCTTCCATTCTCGGGGGTCCCTATTCCCTTTGGGGGGGGGTCCCTGATTTTTTGGAGGGTCCCTATTCCATTTTTGGAGGGCTCTTATTCCATTTTTGGAGATCTCCCATTTTTGGGGTGTCTCTCTTCCATTCAGGGGCCTGTAATCCCTTCGGGAGATCCCTATTCCACTCCAGGGGTCCATTTCCCCTTTAGAGAGTCCCAATCCCGTCACCGGGGGGGTCCCTTTTCCTTTTTGGGGGGTACAAAATCCCCCCCAAAGTCTCCCCAAATTTCCCCTTTTCATGGCGGGTCCCCAGCACGGTTTTCCACACGGGAAGCTAAGCAGGCCCCGCCTCGGTCAGCACCCGGATGGGTGACCTCAACCTCACTGCTGCCCCTTAGAATCCCCACGTGTCCCAAAGCCCCCCTCCCCAAAATGTCCCCTCGATGTCCCCTCGACGTCCCCCTCCCCAAATTCCAGCCTGGCCTGCCTGTTCCTGAAGCGGGGGGCCGACGTCAACGCGGTGGACGCGGACGGGAGGGACCCCCTGACCATCGCCATGGACTTGGCCAACGCCGACATCGTCACCCTGTGAGACCCCCGGGGGGCGCCCGTGGGTGGGGGGGGGTGGGGGACACGGACACCCCAAATCTGAAACCCTCCCCACCCCAAATCCCCCCCCAGGCTGCGATTGGCCAAGATGAGAGAGCTGGAGGTGGCCCAGGGACAGAGCGGTGAGCTCGGGGGAGGGTCCCTGGGATTTGGGGAGGGGTCCCTGGGATTTGGGGAGGGGTCCCTGGGATTTGGGGAGGGTCCCAAAAGGTGTTTGGGGGAGGGTTGGGCTGAGCTTGAGGGGGATTCCTGGGTTTGAGGGTCCCCAAGTTTGGGACGGCTCAAATTCTGGGGTTTCCTGTGGGAATTTTGGGGTGGAATCCCTGGATTTTGGAGGGTTCCCATGGGAATTTTAGGGTAGAATCCCTGGATTTTGGGGCGGAATCCCTGGATTTGGGAGCAGATCCCTGAATTTGGGGTGGAATCCCAGGATTTTGGAGGAATCCCTGGATTTGGGAGCGGATCCCCGGATTTTGGGGTGGAATTCCTGGATTTTGGAGGGTTCCCATGGGAATTTTAAGTTGGAATCCCTAGATTTTGGGGCTGATCCCCAGATTTTGGGGCAAAATCCCTGGATTTTGGGGCTGATCCCTGGATTTTGGGGCTGATCCCTGGATTTTGGGGCCAATCCCCAGATTTTGGGGCTGATCCCTGGATTTTGGGGCAGAATCCCTGGATTTGGGAGCAGATCCCCGGATTTTGGGGTGGAATTCCTGGATTTTGGAGGAATCCCTGGATTTGGGAGCGGATCCCCGGATTTTGGGGTGGAATTCCTGGACTTTGGAGGGTTCCCATGGGAATTTTAAGTTGGAATCCCTAGATTTTGGGGCTGATCCCCAGATTTTGGGGCAAAATCCCTGGATTTTGGGGCTGATCTCTGGATTTTGGGGCCAATCCCCAGATTTTGGGGCTGATCCCTGGATTTTGGGGCAGAATCCCTGGATTTGGGAGCAGATCCCCGGATTTTGGGGTGGAATTCCTGGATTTTGGAGGGTTCCCATGGGAATTTTAAGTTGGAATCCCTGGATTTTGGGGCTGATCCCTGGATTTTGGGGTGGAATCCCTGGATTTTGGGGCCAATCCCCAGATTTTGGGGCTGATCCCTGGATTTTGGGGCCAATCCCCAGATTTTGGGGTGGAATCCTTGAATTTTGGGGTGGAATCCCCAGATTTTGGGGCCGATCCCCGGATTTTTGGGGTCCCAATTTTGTCGCCCCGCCCCCAGGTGACGACACCTACCTCGACATCTTCCGCGACATCTCCCTGATGGCCTCGGACCACCCCGAGAAGCTGGCCCGGGCCCCTCCCCCCAAACACTCCACCCTCTAGCCCCGCCCCCTCGGCAAAGCCACGCCCTCTCCCGGGCCAGCAGCCAATGGAATAAAGGCTCGGCTTGACCTCGGCGCGACCCAAAATTCCCTGGGGTGATCGGGAACCCAAAACCCTGGAACTGACCCCTCCCCCAAACCTGTCCCTGATTGGGTGACCTGGAACTGACCCCGCCCCCAAACCTGTCCCTGATTGGGTGACCTGGAACTGACCCCGCCTCAAATCCTGCTCCTGGTTGGGTGACCTAGAACTGACCCCGCCCCCAAACCTGTCCCTGATTGGGTGACCTGGAAATGAACCCTCCCCCAAACCTGGCCCTGATTGGGTGACCTGGAGCTGACCCTTCCCCCAAACCTGGCCCTGATTGGGTGACCTAAAACTGACCCCGCTCCCAATCCTGCTTCTGATTGGGTGACCTGGAACCGCCCCCTCCCCCAACTGACCCCACCCCCAATCCTGCTCCTGATTGGGTGACTTAAAACTGACCCTTCCCCCAAACCGGCTTCTGATTGGCTGACCTAGAACCGACCCCTCCCCCATGGTTGGGTCACCCGGAACAGCCCCGCCCCCACCCCCCCCAGGCCATTTTTGGGGTGTCTCTGACCCCTCCCCCACCCTCCCCATCCCCCCCAAAGGATGAGAGCTGGGGGCGCATTTTGGGGGTCACACGGGCGGTTCTAGAGCAGCTCGGGGGGGCTCGTGGGGGGCTCGGGGGGGGCTGGGGGCAGGGTGAGGATGAGGAGGCTCGCGGCCAGGAGGAAGGCGCCGGCCGCCAGGAAGGACGCGGTGAAGTCGCCGGTGACGTCGCGCAGCCAGCCTGGGGAAAGCGGCGCCGTTGGGGAGGGGGTCTGGAACCCCCCAAAACGAGACCTGATCACACCCAAGGGTGGGGTGTCACCCCCACGGGGGGTTCGGGGTCACCCAACCCCGTTGTGACCCATTGACCCTGCAGTGGGAACCCCCAGACTGAGCCCATGGGGGGTTTGGGGTCACCCAACCCCGTTGTGACCCATTGACCCCACAATGGGAACCCCCAAACTGAGCCCATGGAAGGTTCTGGGTCACCCAACCCCGTTGTGACCCATTGACCCCATAATGGGAACCCCCAAACTGAGCCCATGGGGGGTTTGGGGTCACCCAACCCCGTTGTGACCCATTGTTCCCCCTGTGAGAACCCGAAAACTGAGCCCATGGAAGGTTCTAGATCACCCAACCCATCCATGACCCCCAGCCCACCCCAGGGCGCCCCCCAATTTTGGGTTCTATCTCACCCAACCCCCTTCCAATCCCACCCCCCACCCCAATTCCGGCTCCAAACTCCCCCACCCCCCCTTCCGCCCCTCCCCCATTTCCCCCTTCACCCCCAGACCCCCAAATTCCCCCACCCCCATTTCCCCCTTCACCCCCAGACCCCCAAATTCCCCCTCCCCCATTTCCCCCTTCACCCCCAGACCCCCAAATTCCCCCTCCCCCACCCCCTTCACCCCCAGACCCCCAAATTCCCCCTCCCCCACCCCCTTCACCCCCAGACCCCCAAATTCCCCCTCCCCCATTTCCCCCTTCACCTTCAGACCCCCAAATTCCCCCTCCCCCATTTCCCCCTTCACCCCCAGACCCCCAAATTCCCCCTCCCCGCCCCCCGTACCCGCCAGGGGCGCCCCCAGCAGCGACCCCACGCTCTCGAACATCTGCATGACCCCGATGGCCAGCGCCGCCCGGCCGGCCCCGACCACCTCGGCCACGCCGGCGAACTGCAGCGGCACCACGGCCCCGGCGCAGCCCCCGTAGGCGGCGGCCAGCGCCAGCAGCGCCCCGAAACTCCTCCCGAGCGGCAGCAGCAGCGCCGCCGCCCCGGCCAGCGCCACCCAGCCCGACAGCTGCCGCAGCAACGCCGCCGCCGGCCGCGCCGCCAACCAACCGGCCGCCAGCCGCCCGCCGCCGTCCAGCGCCGCCATGGCCGTCGCCACCGCCGCCGCGCCGGCGCCGTCGCAGCCCAGCTCCAGCGCGCGGCCGGCGCCGTGGACGAAGGGCACGTAGTAGCCGGCGTCCAGCAGGGCGAAGGCGGCGGCGTAGCGGAGGAAGGGGCCGTGGCGAAGGAGAGGGGCCAGACCCGGACGAGCCCCCGATGGTTGCGGTTGTTCCGGTGGTTCCGGGGGTTCCGGGGGTTCCGGAGGGGCGCGGGGAGGCCGGAGGAGGGCGGCGGAGGCCACCAGGTGCAGGGAGACGGCGGCCAGGAGCAGCAGGGCCCCGCGCCAGCCGTACGAGTCCAGAGCCAGCGGCACCAGCGGGGTCAGCGCCAGCCCCGAAACGGCGGCGCCCGACACCGCCAGCCCCGTGGCCAGAGCGCGGCGGCGCGGGAACCAGCGGGACACGGCGCCCAGGGCGGGCGTGAAGGCCAGGGACCAGCCCAGGCCTGCGGGAGGGGGTTCTGGGTCATTCCAGGGGTGGGGGTTGGGTTCTAGATCATTCCATGGGTGGGGGAATGAGGGTTTGGGTTCTAGGTCATTCTATTGGGTGAGGGAGTGAGGGGTTCCAGGTCATTCCATGGGTGGGGGTTGGGTTCCAGGTCATTCCAGGGGGTGGGGGTTGGGTTCTAGATCATTCCATGGGTGGGGGAGGGGTTCTAGGTCATTCCAGGGGTGGGGGTTGGGTTCTGGGTCATTCCATGGGTGGGGGAATGAGGGTTTGGGTTCTAGATCATTCCATGGGTGGGGGAATGAGGGTTTGGGTTCTAGGTCATTCTATTGGGTGAGGGAGTGAGGGGTTCCAGGTCATTCTGTGGGTGGGGGTTGGGTTCTAGGTCATTCCATGGGTGGGGGAGGGGTTCTAGATCATTCCATGGGTGGGGGTTGGGTTCTAGGTCATTCCAGGGGTGGGGGTTGGGTTCTGGGTCATTCCATGGGTGGGGGTTGGGTTCTAGATCATTCCATGGGGTGGAGGGAAGGAGGGTTTGGGTTCTAGATCATTCCATGGGGTGGGGGAATGAGGGTTTGGGTTCCAGGTCATTCTGTGGGGTGGGGGTTGGGTTCCAGATCATTCCAGGGGTGGGGGTTGGGTTCTGGGTCATTCCATGGGTGGGGGAGGGGTTCTAGATCATTCCATGGGTGGGGGTTGGGTTCCAGGTCATTCCATGGGTGGGGGTTGGGTTCCAGATCATTCTGTGGGGTGGGGGTTGGGTTCCAGATCATTCCATGGGTGGGGGAGGGGTTCTAGATCATTCCATGGGTGGGTCCCACAGAGGATTTGGGGGTTCTGGGTCACCTGAGAGCTTGGGGGGTTCAGGGGAAACCAGGAGGGGGTTCCAGACCTGCCCTAAACACCCTCCCAGTGCCCCCCAACCCCTTCCCAGTGCCTCCCAGTGCCCCCAACCCCTTCCCAGTGCCTCCCAGTGCCCCCCAGTGCCCCCCAACCCCTTCCCAGTCCATCCCAGTGCCCCCCAGTGCCCCCCAACCCCTTCCCAGTCCATCCCAGTGCCCCCCAGTGCCCCCCAACCCCTTCCCAGTGCCCCCCAACCCCTTCCCAGTCCCTCCCAGTGCCCTCCCAGTGCCCCCCAGTGCCCCCCAACCCCTTCCCAGTGCCTCCCAGTGCCCTCCCAGTGCCCCCCAGTGCCCCCCAACCTCCTCCCTGTGCCCCCCGACCTCCTCCCAGTGCCCCCCAGTGCCTTCCAACCCCTTCCCAGTGCCCCCCAACCTCCTCCCAGTCCCTCCCAGTGCCCCCCAGTGCCCCCCAGTGGCTCCCAGTTGGCGGTACCTGTCAGCCCCCCCACGCTCAGGTACAGGTGCTCCAGGCGGGTGGCGAAGGCTCCCAGCGCCAGCCCCGCCCCCGCCAGCGCCCCCCCGGCCATGGCCACGCCCCGCGGGCCGAACCGGGCGCTCAGCGCCGCCGCCAGCGGGCCTGGGGGACACGGCCAAACTGGGAGCACTGGGAGCACTGGGATGGCCCCGTCAGCCCCTCCC